>NW_020664482.1:1707895-1844929 GCF_002925995.2 Terrapene triunguis | reverse complement strand
GCTGTTTTTGTGGATACAGACTAACACGGCTACTCCCTGATACTGAAGGACAAGCTCCTAAGTCACCCTTGTTGCAACTGCCTGAAGATAGCGATGATGTTTCAAAAGGTTTATATGTCACTTTTTACCTAAAGAGAGACTATCTCCAGAATTATCAGTGACCTGGAATCTCCCAGAGTAAAATCGTTTTTGACTTGGAGCCCTCAGTCTTCGGCTGCCCTTGCAAATTCAGCTCAGCAACAGTTAGTCTCTTTGCCCTACCTACCTGGAGCATATCTGGGGGTAGGGCTAAAAGAACCAGATGGGGAAATGCACAAATGCATAGGCCAAAATAGCCATTTTAATTTCTGCAGACCAGAACTGAAAAGTTTCGGAAGGGATCAAAGAGCAGCGAGCTCACGACAAAAGCCATTATGTACGTAATGCTCCTTGTTGCCTGGCTCTCTGTCTTTAGGGTATGTCTAAATTTTGAGTTTGTTCAAGCCTCTGCCTCCTGGAAGGTCAAAGTAAAACTGACTCACGACACACAGTACGTGACGAATTAAAACAGAAGAGATCTCTGCATCACGTACCTGACTTTGGTTTTGTTCTCTTCAATTTCCCTGCCCCCACAGCTTGTTTTTATAGAAATAATCAGTGAATGGGGTGGGGTAAAAAAATCAATATTTTTTTAAAAGCCAAACAAATATTTTTTATTTACAATTAAAATACATTTTACTTTTTAAAACATTTCAAATGAAATTTGGAACGATGACAACCTATGGTAAGGCCTAAACTAAACTATAATTATTAAAATCATTTCAATGAAATAAAAATATTGAGCAGAACATGTGGCTGCCAAAGTCAAAGCCCTGGACTGGTGGAAGTCACTGACTAAGCACTCCAACCAAAGATGGCTGAAGAGATTAGCCAGCTTTTGACAGCTGCAGTCTCTTCTGCAGGTTCAGAGAGAAAGTATTTTCTTCACTTCAGTCTACTGAACTAGCTCAATTCAGTGACTACTTCATTTAAAGCAGAGGAATCAATTGGGTGTTGAAAAAAGCAAGAAAACTTGTTTTATTCAGAGACTGGAAGAGGAAAAATGAGGTGTGAGCAGATGAGACAGACAAATCCAAACAACACAAAGGACACAACCAGAAACCATCAGTTCAATTCATTGTTTAAGTAAATCAGTTTTAAATTCAAATGCATTTTTTGAAAACCTTACTTGTTTCTTACAGATCCTGCACATTTAAGGTAGTTTTGTTTTAATAAAAATTTGGTTTTGTGCATTTTTAATTGAATTCCAATTTCGTCCAAGTGCCGTCTGAACAGATCATGCATAAAAAAAAAAAAAAACTGATCTTGTAAAAGTAATGTATCGTTCACCATTTTCTAACACAAAAATGTAAAAGTTAACCATCTGAATAATATGTTAAGTTCTATAATTAGCTAGCTAACTGTGTATAGATATAGTTATCTTTCCGGTTAGCAAAAGAGTTCCAAATTCAATGTAAAAATTCTATGTAGTTGCAAACCAACGTGTTGATTCTCAGGTGGTAACCATTAAACCCTCTCTCTAGGAAAACAGCTAAGAAGTACAAATGCGAAAAAAAGTTTAAAATCAGTTATTTAAATCATTTTGCTTTAAATGAATGCTCCATCAGTCAATAAAACACCTTAGACCATAGTCTCACCATGTTCATACAGCAGAGAGATTTCATACTGACTGATCTTAAACATGAGCGAAACAGAGAAAGCTTATAGGAACACGATTGGAAGTGAAACACTAGGCCGGTCATCATAGAAGGAGAAGAATTGGATCCCTGCCTACTTTGAAATAAGTCTGAAGTATGTGTAAAACTGGGACTTCCTCATGGACTGAATGCTGCTTACTTCCCAAGGAAACGCCATTAAAAAGGTAAATTTAATAGATGGACTCAGACCTGCTCACCTTCGCAATTCATTGACACTTAGCACTAGATCTCTGTAGAATAACCTGGCCCCTAAGAAAGGTGCATTAGCAGGCCTAAATCCATCCAACAGGGGGCAGCAGTGTACATACACCAGAGTCACAATATGACCTTTCTAACCAACGAATGTCTTCCCATTGCCACAAGTTTGATGTCCCCACTCAGCTGATTCATGCTCTAAGAGCTGTGACCAGACCCTCGGAGCTGCGGCTTTCCTGCCAGCTCTAATCCCAAAGGTCGTGGGAACCTGCTTTCTAAAACATCACGTCTCACTCCATGCCTCACTTATCCCCGTAGGACAGGTCGTGCCCAACTTCTAGCAAGGGTGGAGCGAGAGTGAGCCAGGGAGAAGGAGCAAAGACGCCGGACTGGAAGCATGCTCACAGTTTTGTTATGCCCCCATGTTTTAGCCAGTCCGGAAGGTTCAATGCTGTGCTCGAGGGTTTTTCTCTGAAGTTGGTTACAGCACGCGGCAGGCTTACAAATGCTAAGACATCACCCAGGTCACGTGCCTAAAATAATGTTTGTTTGTTCTGAGAATTCCACCTCCACCGGGGTCAGGAGATAACGAAGAACCTGGCCAAAAAGGGATCAGAGGCAGCCTTGCACCTGCTGGCTAAGACAGGACTGCCCAAGGAACAGGCATTGCATGTATTCCACCGGCTTGCCCACGACACCATGGGGGGTGCTGTTAAACGGTTCACACGAGAAGGCACAAGTGCAAGGCACTAAAATGGCACCAATAGCCCACCTACCACTTCCCTGGTGTTGCTGCTGACAGAGAGACAACGAACCCATCAGTCTGTCTTGGTGGCTCTGAGTGTGCAGACAAGAGTGAGGTGGTAGGATCTCACCTCTATGAGCTGCTTCTTACACCAAAAGCAGGAAAAGCTACTTACCAACTTTGGCAAAAGCCTCTCTCAGTTCTTCCAGCTCATCTTTGGAGATCTGCGTGGTGCTGGCCATCTCACGAACTTAGTAAGCACCTGCAGGGAAAGAGGAGAGTTCATGAAACAAAAAAGTTTTGTCACATGCAGTTATGATCAAAAGACTCTGCATACAGATAAAGGCAAGGGCGATTCTTCCAAACACTTATCAACCCAGTAGGTCTTGTAGTTGAATTTCTCTAGACGGCAAAATAAACAGCTGTTGAGCACAGATGGAAAGGGATGTCCAGCCCTGCCAGCCTTGTTAATATTTATCCATCGGTGTGTTCGTTTTACGAGCGGCAGCCCACACTGCAACTGCTCTTCGTGTTCCATTGAAGCGTCTGTCACAGGTGTGTGCCGTAGTCAGAGCTGCTTGAAAAACGAAAAGCTAGGTGTGTGAAAAATCTCAAATCACCCGAAACTAGAACAACCGATGTTCCTCCCCTGTCCCCAATGCAATTTCAAAATATTATTTTCTTCCACGTTTATCTAAACAATTACATTGCTATCAAAAAATTTTCATTTACCAAAACCTGGTTTTTGGCAAAACAAAAGGATTCAAAAATATTTGGAAAGAAGTTTCCAGAAAAGGCCCCAAATTTATTTCACAAAAACCCAGACTGGCACACAAACAAACTGCTTCCAAAACCAGGCCATTTCTAATTTGTAAAACCGGTTTGAAAAGCACCAGTTGTCTTTAGCCGTCAGCACCCTGAGGAGGAACGGATGAGCCAGGGGCTGATTTCCACTGACACAGGCCTCCTGGCGGCAGGGTTCTGCAAGGCATGGGACAAGGGCGAGCACACTGAGGGGCTCTATACCATGCTTAACATAAGAGCGGATGGACACTGAGTGTTATTTTGTCCAGACTAATAACAGTTCCTCTGCCCTGGGTGCACTTCAGACGCACAGAGTTGAGCAGTGCCTCTCCGTGGGCTGCAGCTGACTCCCGCACAGAGGCATTTTTGGAGGAACACACAAGGATGGGGCAAGCAATGGGAGTCCTAGGCACAGCACGCATAGGCTGTGCCTACATTGCAATTAAATACCTGCGGCCGGCCCGGCTTGGGCTATGGGGCAATGAAAGAGCCCCATGAGCCTGAGTCAGCTGACCCAGGCCACCCACGGGTGCTTACTTGCACTGTAGACATACCCATAGGGCCCCCTTTGCTCCGCCCCATCCCCTCCTTGGAGGGGAAGCGGCAGGGCCCACGCACCACCACTCTTTGTGGCAAGCCAAATTCTCTTTCCCCCCAGGCCACTATAGCTAGCCTTCAGCAGGGCTGGCGTCTGACCTGGAGAAGGGAGAACTCTGCCTTCACGCTGGTGTGGGGGGGCTGCTGCCACCAACAGCGGAGTCACGAGAGGGTGAGAGCAGGGAGGGCACCCAACACACCAGCGTCCGCTCTGCCGAGCGGTGCTGGCAGGAGGTGTCAGCACCCACACCCTCGCTGAGCTACTGGGGTAGGGTCATGTGTCAGACCTGCTGGCAGGCTGTGCGGCTCCGTTACGCTGGTTAAATATTTACAAGGTTTAGAGCCGGGACAGATTTTATTTGACGAGAGCCAAGGTTCTGTGGTTTGTCACTGCCTCAGGGCAATGCCTAGGCACAACTTGGCAGTACCTCTGCCTGCCTTAATCCTGCCCCAGCCGGACACACTAGACTGTAACACAGGCCCCATGTTCACGAGGACTTGGGGACGTGACAAGGCAGCTTTGAATGGGATCAACTGGAGAGATTCAATCAGAACAGTTTCTTCCCCACTTAGTGGAACAGCCCCATGAGCCGGGGGCTGGGAGAGGGGAAGGGAGCTCAATCTATATTTTGTGGGCTGGCACGAGGAATATCATGCTCCGCTTTAGCGCCATTTGACCCGACAAGCCTGCGCACGCACTCTGATCTGCAAGCCGCATTTGTTGCCCAGAGTTGTTCCAAACCGTGGCTCATTGGGATTCTAAAGTTTGGAATGTGTGTTTGCCTGGGGTTGTAGATATGAAGTTTTACCTTGTTAAACTATTTATTGCTTCCAAACCACAGAGTGTAACAAAGCAAGAAAGGTTGGGCAGAGGCAGACTGATGGGAAAGCAAAGCAGATGGGAGCTAGTCACCACTGCCGTATTGCAACATACTTTGCAGGGGGGGCGACTTGTTAATTTACTGGCTTTCAGCAGATGGAAGTTGAAGATGGAATTTTATTTACACTCATTTATAAAAAAACCCGAACAATATTGCAGTCACAGACCGGCTGACAGTCCCTTAGCTATGGCAGGACTAGAAGCCTTATCCTGTTGCCACTTAGGCCTGGTCTACACTACGACTTTAATTCGGATTTAGCTGCGTTAATCCGAATTAACCGTTCACCCGTCCACACTACAGAGCCAGTTAATTCGAATTAAAGGGCACTTAAAATCGATTTCTGTACTCCACCTCGACGAGCGGAGTAGCGCCTAAATCGATTTTGTTAATTCGAATTAGGGTTAGTGTGGCCGCACACCACCGAATTACTGTGGTTAAAGTAATGGGGTAGTGTGGCCGCACACCACCGAATTAATGTGGTTAAAAAACGAATTAATGTGCTTAGTGTGGCCGCGCACAATCGAATTTATACAACCTGTTTCCCAAATTCGAATTATCTAAATTCGGATTAATCCTGTAGTGTAGACATACCCCCAGTGAGGTCAGTAATTGGACTATAGGAAATAGGGGAAAAGTACAGCACAGGGACGGGGCAAATTCTATGGCAAGATGTCATCCAAACTTCAGCAAGCTTTAATATCAAAGCCAAACAGGCAGCAAAGACTGAGGGCTTGTCAATATCCAGTTCAATGCATGTAAACTGTGTGAAACGCATTCATCCACGGCTCTCTGGCTGTCTAGTCTGTACACGTCAGACTGCGATTTCATTTGGTTATTGAACTTTTACTTGAGCTTTCCCACAGATCGGGAGTTGTTTCTCAGGGTAAACCCAAGGTGTTTGCCTGCTGGTGTTTCCCTGTGCTGTGGCTAATAGAGGTTTGCCTCCAGTTGATTTGAAGCATAAATTTAATAGATTCCTGGATGTGCTGATTACACACGTAGCTGAAATTCTATAAACATCACAACAAGGTCATTCAGCTGGCGAGCACAGCCAGGAAAGCCGTATGTTTGACTTGCCACACTGTACTCATTAAAGAACAGGGGCTTCAGCAGAAAGTGAATCTTGAACTTGAGGGAGCAAACACAGAGTACTCTCAGAAGTGAGAATGCCAGAAACTCTAATATGGTGCAGATTTATTGCTTGAAAAAGCTTCAGGTTTTATTCTGCATATACAGAAGTTTTCTTGTAAATTACTGCAGGTTTACTGCCTACATTGAATTACCAACCTTCACTTTTCCTTCTCATTCCCCGAATCCTTTTATTTGTACAGCTCTACTACTGTAAGGTTCTGCTAAGGTTTTCCTTAAAAAGCCCTTTGAGAGGTTTGTAATGTAACCACGTTAGGATTCCAAAATAATGTCGACAACTTAAATCTGAATGAAAATGTTCTAGCTACTATTGTTACAGTGATGTTAGAGGTGGCATGTAAGTGACAGCTGCTCAGCTGAGTCAGTTTACTTTGTGCGTATGCAATACTGGATATACGCAGTGTCACTGACGCTTTAGGAGAAACAGTCATTTCTGTGGGTCTTATGACAACAGGGGAGGAAGAAAACTACATGAAAATTGAGAAACAAACAGGCTGTTCTTTATACAGGTGCTGACAAGCGGGAATGCGTAAGGAGTCCGAGGGAGTGTTTAGATACTTGAGAGGAGAATGGGAGGGAAAATTGAACCAAAGAATTAAGCTGCAAATACTTGGTCTTGTGACAATAGTGTTGAATAAAACCTCTGCTGGAAGTCTTGATTGTTTGTACAGCTTTAATGCTCAGGATAGCACCTATAAAAAACTAACTACATCTGAAGCAATTAGTGGTCCATCAACAAAGACAGCTTTTGAAAGTTAAGCATTAAGTGCTACACCTACCTCTGAGCTTCCTTGTCAAGTTAAAATCTCTATCTTGATTGCAAGCTGACAATGTCCCTGCAAATTCCATTCAGGTTGCACCAAGCTTGTTTTAGAAGTTTTTAGAAGTCATTTGACTGGAAGTGTATTTGAAGCTATTTTTACCTGCTCTACCAAACCATAGCCCCACGAACTCTGCAGGAACCGGCCCTTTAGATGGGTGTGGCTTTGCAAGGCTCTCATCTGGGTATAATTCAGCCCACGTTTAGTGAGCTAGAAGTCACTGGTATATTTGCTTTGAAGGCAGAGGGATGGGGAAGACTGCTGTGCCCTCTTTGCATTAGGTCAGCAGAATGCCTGAAGCTCTCCGGGCTGGGTCATCAGCACTTGCCTTGCATTCTCAGCTACACTAGCTAAACAGAATACAAGTTGCCCGTGACACTAGAGTTCGTCCTACTGGTGCTGTGGAATTATAGAATACAGTGGGCTCCCTTCCAAGCAGTCACCAGCTGGACAGAGTCCCCTGGACCTCACACCCTCACCTGTGGTTCTGGTGCATTTTGCCTCAGGGGATACGAGAGAAGAGGTGTCCCGCAGGCACCAGACAAACCCCAACACAAAGAAGGGGTACGCTATTTTTCCGGACACTTCAGACTTAACCAGATAAAGGCCAGTGACAGAAAAAGCAAACCACCGGTTGGCGAGTTTTACAGCGTGCTTGGGACTGACCACTGCCCTTGAAATGCCAGCTCCTTGGACCTCCAAGTGAGGGAGCATGGAGAGCACACTGGATGAGGACACAGTTTGGGCTTGGCCATGCATCTGCTTGAACGATCAAACGTTCAGTGTTTGAAGCTGTGTCTGCACTGCCCAAAGGGCGCGTTTGACAGTGGGGTAAACTAATGCTTGACGGCGCCTCAGGGTCTGCGTGAGGATTTTAGAGAGAGAACTGGCATTTTTACCACGAGATAGCCAGGAGAGGTCATCTGCGGGCAAAGGTACAGTGCTGACCTCACAGTACGAGGTGAGAGAGCCCCATTAAGGCTGTGCAGCAGGATAGGGAATGCACATTCGTGATCCTGCTTTATACCCAAACCCCAGCCGAAGCAGCGAAGACACAGACGGAAGGCTCTGCTAACCGGAGGCAGAGCAGAGCTGGCCGTCTAAGCCGATCTGGCGGAGCGCTTGAGCACAGCAGACAGCACTTGGCATGAGCACGAGGCAGCACGGAAGCCTTTATGAGAGACGGTCCCACAAATCAGAGTTAATGTCTTGCTTTTGTGTGGCGCTTTCCATCCGTACAGCGCCAGGCAAGTTACCAGCAAGGCCCCATCCCCACTTTAATGGCAGGGAAACTGAGGCACAGTGACAACCGGCCTACTGGCACAAAGCCAGTCAAAGACGTAGGGATAGAACGCAGCACAGGTGGGGCTAAAGCCAAGCTCCTTCAGAGTCCCAGTACAATGCCCTGTCTGCTGGGGCAGCTCCCCCCCACTTTAGCCTTCTCTTTCCCTGGGTGCCAAGCTAACCTTACCTACCGAGTGATATTTCTGTTGGGATCAATGTCCCAGCCAGGGCTGTGTAGGAGCAGATTGTGGCCAGATGACTTGTGCGGTAGAGCGGTTTCAGGCTCTGCAAATAGAAAACATAGGATTCAGTTAGTGACGCCTCATCTACGTCATTAGCCCAATCGTCCCCAAGTGGAGCAAGCAAACAGAACTACTCCGGCCTAAGCAGCACTCCCCAGCAGGAGACGGAAGGCCTGGAGAGTGTATGCCTTTCTACTGCACACATGTGCAGAGGCAAGGGAATACAAGCAGGGAGTTGGCGAACCAGCATCTCCTACCGCTGCCCCATTATGACTTTGCCGAGAAGAGTGGCTTTTAGTCTGAGTTTCTGTCCCATACCAAGTCACGCCCCAGATGTGCACTGGGTCAAAATTCTGCGTCAAACAGACATTGTACAACTTCTAAACGCACCAGACACTGAGCCAGGGAGTTATGGCATTAGCCACGCAGGGTCAAAGGCACCCCAGGCTTTGTATTAACAGCTGTTAACACCTGGCCTGGTCGTGAAGAGCTATTTAACACTCCTTGCTGCTCCAGCGAACACCCCCTCAGAGCCCTGCTCTTCCCCGGAGCTAGCTGGAGTCTGGAAAATCGGCCCTCAGCCAGACTCAGGTTGACCCTCTGAAGCCAGGTCGGTCTGACTGGTTTGATTAGACAGGCTACGCTTGCTCAGAAGCCCCCTCCTCACACCCCCTTCCCCTCACACGCTGCCTGAGCTTGCTGGCTTGCCTGCTACACCTCCCAGCTGTTCGAGGGAGAGCGGTCCGGCCCTCTCCCCGCTAGCACCTGCAGGGGATCAGAAAGTTAAGCCTGCTCTTCCTTCCAGCCACGCCCCAGTCAGAATCTTCCCTGGAGTGGGGGGACAGGCTGTGGGGCCACCCCTCCATGCAGCACCCCCACGGCCAGGACCCAGGGGCCCTTTACCTCAAGCTCTGGGGTAGAAGGAGTCTTTTAAAGGACAGGGGCTACTGCATACAGACATTCCTTGGGAGGGCAGGAGCAGCACCAAGGCAGGTCTGCCTGACCTTGTGGGGGTGGGGACAGCAGAACTACCCGGCCGCTGCCCCCACTTTCCCTGAAGGGTCAGACTCCGGTTTATGGAGGCAGGGAGCGCGAGGGGGAGAATGGGGCCCTAGTTCTCTCGGGGGGGGGTGGGAAGAGAGAGATCTGTGTGCAGGGCTGGTTTGCGGGTGGAGGGAGGTGCAACAGCCGCCACAGTGCCAATGCAAAAGACAGCCGCAGGCACAGCAAGTGTGGGAGAGCTGGGGCGGCTGGGCCAGGCTGGGCTGGAGCTCGGCAATGGGGCCCACGTCCTCCTGGAGGATGGTGATTCATCCAAAGCCACAGAGGAGAGCTCAGTTCCGATTTGCACAGCTCTACTAGAGACCACTAGCATGATTCACGAGTGATTAGCCAGCGCCTTTCACTGAGCACACGGGATACAAAACAACACACACCAAAGTGTGACGGCTGCGACTTAACCTAGAAAGTAGGAATCCTCCATCAAGCTGGAGGAACCTATGTCAAACAGGTCCCCAATAGTACAAGCCACTCCTAGGGAAGGCTGGAAGTGGCAGGCGGCATTATGCCACTAGCCTCGTGAAAATGTGCACGCCCCGTTTAAAAAAGAAACAGCTCAGCTTTGGGCGTGCCTGGATCCGCGGCACAGCAGGATTTAGAAAAGCCTGCTAACCATTTTGGGCTAAGGCAAGGTGTGAATATCAGAAGTTTAAAAGTTCTGCAATGTTAAAATTTCTGCAAACACTGTAACATTAGACATTCTAGTACAAGGTAACAGGAAGCCAGCATTTACCCGTTTACTCCAGTAAGCAAATATGGAGACCGATTTTAAAGCATAAACAAACAGTAAGGAAGGAACATGCACCTTCCCCCACCGTACAATGAGATTCATCTAGGAGCAAAGACTCCCTGAGAAGAGAACTGCGTATTGCGAATGAGACGTGATTTTGAGTTGTCTGTAGGCGTCCTCAAAACAACCAAAATTAGAAGGCAAATAAAACCACCATATTGTAAGCTCAAGGCACTTCAACCCTGAATGTGCGATTGCATGGACAGCATGCCAGCTGCAGCCACACCCTTCTTCCCCATTAGTCAACTGCATGGTAATGGACTAGGGCCCTTTCCAGTTTTGTAACCCAGGGATGCCCTGCTTCGCTATACGGTGCACTCTGCGGTGGCAGCGTCTCCCCCTCGACCCTTTCACTCAGGCTTGACTTCAGTAAAAGCTGCCGAGGAGTTCCTGCTGTTCATGCATTGCAGAAAGCCTTCCCCTCAGCTCCCAGCCTTAGCCATCACTTTCCTGCTCTGGCTTCTACCTCCTCCCACACCTCCAACTCCTCGGAGGAGCACTGGTCCCTTCCAGAAGCTTCCCTCCTTGTGGCGGGGATGATGGGGCACTGCTCTGCCTTTTCCCCCCTCATCTCCTTGGAAACTCTAAAGAGAGGGCTGCTCATGCCTGGACGCTCACGTGGCCTCTTCAACCATCTGGGGCGAAAGGCCTTTCCACAGAGCAGTTTGAGAAGGCTTCTCTCCCTTCCCCAGCAATGAAATGTCACATCTGTGAGGCTTTCACGCCTCCTGCCGCGGGTTTCAGCTTACCCCTCATATGGCCATGCTAGGCCAGAAAGGCCAGCGTTGATGCTGCCATCCACACACACAGAGAAAGGAGCGGAGTATTTGATGCACGTTGAAAGCTTGGATTCTCTATTCCTCTCTGCTAGAAAGGAGCCAGGTGCGCTGGGCGTGAGGCACTCAATCACAGAGCGAGGTTGGGTGCTGTGCGCAAGAGGCCTAGTAGGGAATTGAGGGATGACATCTCTGGGGAGGTGGCTGTTGCTTTGGGCCAGAGGTTAAATGCCATGTTTGCAGACATCTGAGAGGGCGGAGAGAGTTTGCTGCCTGGCTGCCAGCAATTACAGCACATACTTGCAAAGGATCCTCCGATTCCTTTGATTCAGGTCCAGCCGGGAGAATTCTCTGGGGTTTTATTGCCAACAAGCTCTGTCCTGCCATGAGAGTGCGGCGCTCTGCACAACACATGCGATTGATCAGACACTCGTTACCCCAGAAGCGGTCAGCGAGCCATTCCCAGCACATGGAAACCAAGGACGTGACCTGTCCTCTCATCTTGGTATCAGATTTGGAAGTCTGAAGTCTACAGTGTGTTTCCTTGTTTACCAATTCTTTCCCTGCTTTGGGAGGGGACACATTTGTTTGTTACTGCAGGATTATTCACAGGTCCTAGGCTGTTGGCACGTAAAGAGAAACTGAACTATTAGCTTTGGGGAAAGGAAAACCAGTGATCTGTTCTGTTCATTCCCTCTCGGGCACTGGCACCGGCCACCGTCGGCAGACAGGATACTGGGCTAGATGGACCTTTGGTCTGACCCAGTCTGGCTGTTCTTATGTTCAGTGACATGGACTCTCCAGGGACAGGGACAGCTGCAGGCTGAACTCTTGCATTTGTCCATGTGTAAGTGGGAAAAGTTTCTGGTGACCTGGCTAGCATTTCCACCGTGACTGGTTCTTGTGTCGAGGCGTTAAGCAAGCACTCGTTCCCGTGCAGGTACCGCTTTGCTTACAGTCGCTGTACTTCCGGCGCCTCATTGTTTGGACATGCTTTAAACATCCCTAGAGTATTTATTGTCAGAGAAACAAAATTCTGCATGCAGAAGCTAGTGCACATCAAGTTCAGGCCTATGAATTTCAGCTCTGTTCCCAAATAAAGTTTTGTAGCATTTAAGACTGGAAGGGACCATCTGATCTGAGCTCCTGTATATCATGAGCCATTAAATTTCACCCCATTACCCCAATGTTTAGTCCAATGAGTTCAGTTAGACTAAAGCAGATCAGCTGTCAGAAGAATGACCTGCTGTGTCACAGGCAGACAACAGGAGAGACCAAGCTACCACCAACACCTGAGGCCCCTGCCATGGCAGAGAACTCATTAGGTAAGAGATGCCCAGATGATCCCATCAGGCAACCCGCACCTCATCCTGCAGAGGAAGGCAAAAAGCTACCGGGCCCCTACCAATGCAACATGGGGGGGAAATTCCTTCCCAACCCCAAATCTGTTGGTCAGTATCGAATCTCAGAATCATAGGACTGGAAGGGACCTCGAGAGGTCATCTAGTCCAGTCCCCTGCACTCATGGCAGGACTAAGTATTATTGACCATCCCTGACAGGTGTTTGTCTAACCTGCTCTTAAAAATCCCCAATGATGGAGATTCCACAACCTCCCTAGGCAATTTATTCCAGCACTTAACCACCCTGACAGTTAGGAAGTTTTTCCTAATGTCCAACCTAAACCTCCCTTGCTGCAATTTAAGCCCATTGCTTCTTGTCCTAGCCTCAGATTAACAAGAACAATTTACCTCCCTCCTCCTTGTAACTGTTATGTCCCCTCTCAGTCTTCTCTTCTCCAGACTAAACCAAATCCAGTTTTTTCAATCTTCCCTCATAGGTCATGTTTTCTAGACCTTTAATCATTTGTGTTGCTCTTCTCTGGACTTTCTCCAATTTGTCCACAACTTTCCTGAAATGTGGCGCCCAGAACTGGACACAATATTCCAGCTAAGGCCTAATCAGCGCAGAGTAGAGTGGAAGAATGACTTCTCGTGTCTTGCTTACAACATTCCTGCCAATACATCCCAGAATGATGTTTGCTTTTTTTGCAACAGTGTTACACTGTTGACTCATATTTAGCTTGTGGTCCACTCTGATCCCCAGATCCCTTCCGGCAGTACTCCTTCCTAGGCAGTCATTTCCCATTTTGTATGTGTGCAACTGATTGTTCCTTCCTAAATGAAGTACTCTGCATTTGCCCTTATTGAATTTCATCCTATTTCCTTCAGACCATTTCTCCAGTTTGTCCAGATCATTTTGAATTTTAATCCTATCCTCGAAAGCACTTGCAACCCCTCCCAGCTTGGTATTGTCCACAAACTTTATAAGTGTACTCTGTATGCCTTTATCTAAATCATTGATAAAGATATTTAACAGAACCAGACCCAGAACTGATCCCTGGAGGCCCCCACTTGGTATGTCCCTGAGCATGTGAGCAAGACACCTTTTGGGCATCTAGAAAGGATTTTCTGTACCACCTCAGAGCGCTGACCTACCCCACCTCTGATGCTTCAGAGAAAGGTGAGAAAATCCAAATGCATGTACCCAACTGTGCATCAGGGAGAGACATTCCTTCCTGACTCCTGCAGGCAATTGGCCGAAGCTCTGAAGCATGAGATTTTATTATAGTTATCCTCATTTCTGATGTTTTCTACCAGCACTAATTAGAGCTGAAAGTGTTCACATTTCTATTTATTTTTTTTTAAATAATTGATGGACATCAATGTTTATTTCAGCATTATCTATTTAAATTTTCATAGTTGCAGGAAATTAGGGGGGGTCCATTAGTTATTTAATGACAGATGTTAAGATTCAAAAAGAGTTAAAACTTTAAAACCATTAAAACACAATCTGTCAACATCACATGTCAAAATACAGCAAGTATATATCCTTAAATCAAAGTCGAAGTTCCCAAGCAGCATGGCTCTTACTTTGCCCCTCTGAAAAATCGCTATCAGTGGGAATGTTTTTTCATGTGTGTGCGCGCGTGGCTGTGTGTTCAGTGAAATCAAGGTTTACTGCTCAATATATTATCCTTCCAACACCTAGCTATTGCGAGAATCCTGCGGCCAATGCAGGCAGTCCTGTTTTCCCCAGGGCCCATTAAGGAAGGAAACAACAGAGCACTCGTTACAGGTTCCAAGGCCAGAAGGGACCTCGGAGAAGTTCTGCCGCTCAGCGGCACAGGACCATTTGAAGTTTCGTCTAAAGATGCTGAACCACCTCTACATTGAATTCCACACTTATTCTTATTTTTTTAATCCACCACTCCCTGTTTCTGCAGTGGCTCAGATGATTAACTCAGATTTATTGTCAATTAGAACGTGGTTTATGGGACAATTTAGAAACTTTAAAAAAATCCCATTGTTTGTCCCAAGTGTCTCCCTCCCCCTTCACCCACTCCCAATTTTCCTGCTTCCTGGAACTAGGAAGTGCTCTCACAATGGGAATAAAAGTACTCTGATTCGTTTACACTGAGCTTTTGTCTCCAGCCAGATATGCAGGGACTCCCAGAGCTCTCCACAGGTATCCTACCCTGCAATAAAACGCCCCGCACCAGTCTCCGAGCCCAGCTCAGTTGACTCTGCTCACAGGGCTTGGACTGCAGTGCTAAAGATAGCAGCGTGGACATTCAGGCTGGGGCTGGAGCCCAGGTCACGGGGTTTCAGATCCCGGGCTCCTGCCCAAGTGTCTAGCCCCAGAGCCACAGCCCAAGTCAGCCGACCCAGGCCTGCTGTGGTGTGCCACACCAGACCATGCCGCAGCTCTTTTACTGGAGTGTAGACGTGCCCCAAGAGGCAAACAGGTGAGAGTGGAGTGGAACACGGTCAGGGAGCATGCAGAGGAGAATCAAATCCAATTAGGTCGCCTAGAGTATGTTGACAAATGTGACCATTTCCATGAACCCTGCCAGGGTACAGCTGGCAAACCATTGAAGACAAGCACGCCAAGAGAGGCAGAGAGACTCTTTGTTGCTGCTCGGCTGATTTGGGTGTAGACGGGAAGAGATTTTGCTCCCGTCACTACAGCACTAGCTTCCAATATCCGGGGGATCTGCCGAATTCTTCAGGGGAATTGAAATACAGTTTGGAGTTGGTCGCTGCAAGCCCTGGCAGGGGATCACGGCAGGATTTGGAGACGTGTCTCTGTGGGACAGAGCACCGCAGGAGTTCCACCATGTGGACACTCCTCCCCCTGCAGCCGGGGATTATGGAAATCCCTCTCTTGCTGGGATGTTTCTACCCGAGCTCGCTTTGCCTCCAGTAGCTTCCAGGAGAGATTTTTGCAGTGTTGGAGTGGATGCACTGGGGCTCCTTCAAGAACAAGGATTTGTTTGGGGCTGTGTGAGATGGAGGGAGGGAGACCAAAGGGTGGAATCCCCGGCACCCCCCAAGACCTTTTGGGTGAGTTGCAAACAGGCTTTTTCAGATGTTCCTGGGAACTCCCCACACTCAAACTTATTCCCAGGAGATAAAAAACAAAAAGCTGATTTGGTAAGTCCAGACTCCTCACTTTGGGGAGCTGGTCGAGAAGGAGTGTTGGCTTCTCCATGCAGTCTTGGAGAACACCCAGGCTGGGGGCAGACTTGCCACCACTTATTCTAGGAACTGCTCAGACAGTTCCTATTACTCGAAGATTTCTCTGACCCAAGCAAGCCTTGCCAACGCACAGCTCTAGCCACTGGCTACACAATCAGCAAGCATGGGTCCGGTGCTGGAGACTGTGAAACTCAAGCCATTAGGCACAGAGACATTTAGCATTAGCATGTTGGCAGGAAATCCCAACCTGAGCAATTAAGTAGTTAATAAACCTGATGTTAAAAGCACAATTACTACCGGGAATGTAGCCACAGATGCTAGTCCCCTCACTGTGCTGTGCTGCATGCAATCTGGAGCTTCGCGGCAGCTATTTAGCTGGTTGGCAGAGACGGAACACAGTGAAGTTAAGGTGATAAGAGCTATGTCGACACTATAGCCGGGATTGGGATCGATGCTCTGAGAGCGATCCACTGATGGTCGATTTAGCGGGTCTAGTAAAGACCCGCCAAATCGACAGCAGATCACTCTCCAGTCGACCCCTGTACTCCACCCTGGACTAGAAGAGTAAGGTAAGTCAACAGGAGAGTTTCTGCCATCGACCCCGTGGTAACTCGACCTAAAGGTACGTTGACTCCAGTCATGTTATTCACGTAGCTGTAGTTGCGTAGCGTTAGGTCGGCTTCCCGCGGCAGTGTAGACACAGCCAAGGTTGCTCAGTGCTGTGTGCTCTGCCTCCAACACGCAATGCGGGACAGGACACTGCCCACTCCAAATGTGGAGTAGCAGAAACTCTCCTGGGGGAATTCACCCGGCACACAGAGCAAGGAGGCTGCACCTAGGGGTAAGCAGCAGGGGCTACAGATACCTGTCCCAGTATTACCTCACCTGCTGCTGCCTTACAGATGGCACCACCACACCTCGGGCCCTTCCTGGAGAGAGAGGGGAGGATGAAGCACTGTCAAAGGCAAAACGACTCTGGCTGCTTCTCTTAGACTCAGTCCTCGGGACAGCCAGATCCAGATTGCCAGCCAAGCCCCTGGTGATTCGGCCTCCCAGTAAAAGCTCCCTTTGTTTCCTATCAGCAGGCAGCTCCGGTGACAGCATGCAGATAATTTTCCAACACTGGTGGCAGAGGGACAGGAGAGCACTAGAGATGCGGTGGACGTTCACTATGCAGGAACCGGTACAGCCTTGTTTAGTAAGACTCAGGATAACCCCTTGACAAAAGTTAAACCCAGAGACCAGCCTGGACCAGGGGACAGAAATCCATCTGGACAAAAGGGGACGGGGCAGGGAAGTGGGGAGACAGAAGCAGGGGCCTCACACCCCACAGGTGAGCTAGGGCTGCCCTACAAGCACTGCAGCGGCACTAGAGCCCATCTGGTGAAGACGCTCTGTGCTGACAAGAGACCTCTCTGTCGGCAGAATGACACCACGCCTGCAGCAGTGCTTAGCTCCGTGCAACTTACATCACTCAGGGGGTGGCTTGTTCACACCCCTGGGCGACATAAATTATACTGAAATAACCTGTAGTGTGGACAAGCCCTCAGAGATAACCCTTTTCTTTATTACTCCCCAGGGCAGGTGTTATGTACTGAGCACCTAAAGACAGGGCTACCTTTAAAGGAAGAGAGCCGTTTCCATGTAATAACTGGGAGAAGATGGAGCAGAACAGGTTTAGATTACCATTTGCTAACTGTAAATAAATCTAATATCTTAAGTGGCAGGATGATCATATCCCAAAAACTTAGTTATAAACAAAGTATTCAGAATCTGTATAGCATGCAGCAGAAACCAGTTAAACTATTGCTCTAACTCAATCTTAAGAGACCTGCTTGCCAACTATTTCCGAAACGTTATAGTTTAGCTAACGTCTGTATTTTAGGAAAGCAGCCACTCCAAGATTAATGCATGGGCCATCAGAAAAACAAAACCTGCTAAATCGGTTTCCTTTACACCTGGATTACAACAAGACGTATTCACATCAACTGTGAAAATACAGTGGCAGTCCTTCCTGTTAACTGAACTCATGACATTGCAACTAATTGCTTCACGTGCTGCAAGGAGCAGGCGCTCGTTTCAAGACATCTCCCATAGCTGTGTGTGTTGTGGGGAGACACACAGTTGATTCTGTCTGGAATTTATAACACCTGATCTCACCGGGTTTCAGCTCCTTTCTCAAGCCGAGTGTGGGAAGGGAGGCGAGAGAGAGAGAGAGAAAGGATGTTCTTGTCGTTAAGGCGCTGGTATTCAGCAGGCGCTGGCTCTACCATAGACTCATTATGGCACCTTCGGCAAGTCTCCCTTTCTGGGCAGAGTGTTTCCTTCCTCCCATCTGTCTGGAATGAAAACCGTTCTGAGCAGGAAGCCTCTCTGACTAAGTGTGAGGAAAACACCCAGCACAGCAGGGCCTCCAGTGCTATGCGATACCAGGCACTTCCCTCCTTGACAAAGGTGAGTCAGACGACACTGCCTCCTCCCACAAGCCACTGGCCCCTGCGCATCAGATCCTAAGCATTTCCTGACCCTTTGGCTTCCAAGCAGCTGCTCTTCCTTGGAGATTCCCCAGCTTGACCTGGCCAGCACTCAGTGTACAGGGAACTCATCCTTTAAGGCTATGGGATGAGAGGACACTGCCTCCCCATCCCACCCCCAGAGCTGGGGGCTATAACTCATATCTTCTGAACAGGGCCCCCTGGGGAACTGACCAGCATGTGGGTTACGCGCACGTGCCAACACAATGGGTTGAACCCAACTTCCAGCTTGTGCCGGCAGGGTCTAGGCAGGGCCACCGGCTCGAAGGGGCTGGGCTCTCTCCAGAGCACTCAGCCTGGTTGAGCTCACGGTGGCACCACATACACAAGCCCTCAGGCGTTTTACAGATAAGCTTGTTTGCAGGGACGGGGTCTATTTCAGTCATAACTGTGCGTTGTTCCATTCCCGACCCGTAACGGAGTTAGACTAAAGCAGTGGGTCTCGAACTTCTGTACTGGGGCCCCCTTTCACACAGCAAGCCTCTGAGTGCGACCCCCCCTTATACATTAAAAACACTTTTAAGTATATTTAACACCATTATAAATGCTGGAGGCAAAGCGGGGTTTGGGGTGGAGGCTGGCAGCTCGCGACCCCCCCATGTAATAACCTCGTGACCCCTTGAGGGGTCCCGACCCCCAGTTTGAGAACCCCTGGACTAAAGCAAGTTTCAGCAACTGCTGTCACGTCTCCATTTGTGTGACCCTTTTCAAAAATACAGGAACGCTCTCCAAGCGGTTTTCTGATCAATTTGAGAGTCAAATGGAAGCAGGCTTCAAATTGTGAAGCCAGGAACAAAATGCCACCATATCAGAGATTTGTACCCATTATGCAGATTACAAATCATACATTTTAACAGAAAAACGCCAAACAATGAATACATTCCTGAACTAGCAACAAGCCACTCTGACACCCAAGAGACCATTATCATGACCAAGAACTTAGTGTATTTTCAGGGGTTTAAGAAGAATTTCAGCTGACAGCTTCCTTACTAGAGAGAGCCGCTGATCAAAATGGCATAGATTAGATATGGGAGGAAAGCAAGAACTTGATTTTGAGGGAAGAGAGACCATTCAGCCAATAGAAAGAATTCTCTCCCCTTGGAAAGAACTAAAGAAAGCAAAAGGAAAATAACTTCTTGCCCTGCATTGAAGAGTTTCCTAGGATGGTGGTTCTAGAAAAAAAACTGAGCACTTCGTAATTCTCTCAAGATTAGTGGCGGGGAGCAAGGATGCTTCTTTACTGCAGAGAGGCTATTAAGTAGAAGACAGAGTCTTTAATAGAAGCAGATAAAAATTATACTATGGTTAGATTGAAGTACCGAATAGCAGAAAAACTCTGCCAGCCTTTCCCTCCCAAAAAGATTGCAAACCTTTGTGAAATTAAATTTGTATCTGCTGTAGTGAAATTAAGTTTTCCTTGCAGACAGCAGGGCGTTCCACTCTGGTCCCTAGAGTAAATTAATTACAAAGGAGGAAAGGCACATGGAGCCAAGGGAATACACTTGCCAACACGGTCATGCCCAAGGCAAGATCAGCCGAGCTCTGCTGCTGCAGAGAAGAGGCAGCTCTGAACCTTTGTGATATGCACCAGAAGTTAATGGATATTAAGGCCAGAAGGAACCATTATGACCTAGTCTAACCTCCTATATAACACAAGCCAGAGAATTTCACCCAGGGATTGCTGCAGCAAACCCATCACTTCCGGCTGCATGCCTCGAAGAGAGCTGCTCTAACTTTAAAAGCCTAAATTGACAGAGCGTCCACTGCATCTGCAGGTAAGTTGTCCAATGGTCAGTCCCCCTCACTGGTAAAACTGCCTTTTTTCTAGTCTGAATTCACGGACCTTCACCTACCATTGAAATCAACTTTTTAAGGTAAGATGTAAACTCGGGCCCTAAAGCCAGTTTTAGACTAACTGACAGACCAAGGTATTTCATTCTGTACAATTCATATGTGAAGAAGCCATACAAAATTCAGTTTGATAGGCAGCCTTAGAGAATCACTGTTGTGCTTTCTATTAAGTGCATCAACGGATCACATTCGACTGGACAAATAATATTTTCAGATCTAAGTTTTAAAGTTCATCAGCATAAACAATAAGCCACCCCAGTCTAGTACTCAGTATCTGAAAAAGTCTATTAGTGAAAATGGCACCATTACTCAAAGTGACAGCTTCTGTTTAAGGATTTATAACTAGTGTATTATGGCTTTCAAATAAGCCACAGGGCTACTTTTCACTATGAAACTTTTTATGGAAGATTCGTGTATTTCAGCCTCAGACATCAACATTTCCTAACCTACAATGCCAGATGCCTTCCATTCACTGAAGCACTATTTCAGATCATGCCAGCAATGTGCATTTAAACAAATGATCAGGGGGGACTGACTCCGGTTTGCTGTAATCCTCTGAAAAAGAGCATTTGGACTCCAGAGCCAGTAGTATTCCCAGATACACCCTCAAAACTTGTTCTTCCTGCTTAGATCCTTCATACACAGAAGCAGATGGGTTTAGCACCTTTCAGCGAGTGACAGCGGAAGGCAAGCTGAAATGGTACTAGCAGTTAAACATTGCAGAAAGCCATTTAAATGATTAAACTATGGTAAGTGCTTGCGGGGGAGGGAGGAAGGGAGAACCACAGTCCAGCTAGTTTTTTTAAAAAGAGTTACCGTAGGTCATGTCACTTCACTCTCTAACAAAGACAGCTAACGAACTCTGAATTATATCTACATCACAGCACTCCGAACAAACGAGCGCCACAGCTAACATACAGTGACATCTGAGCAGGAGCACAGATGAAAACCATGTTCACCGGGATTGGGTTTGCTTCAGCTAAAAGCTACTCGCTTTGCATATCGGGCTACAGCATCAGAAGCTACTACAACAAATAAGGGAAAGGTCTCTCTCAAGCATCCACAAATTCATATACGAACTACCTGCACCCAGGGCTACCAGGAAATGTAGTAAATTTAAGCGGAGGTTATAATGCTGGCTCACAGAATAAGACATCCTTACCTTTCCTCCTCCTGTTCTGAGAGGAGAGCAACCCTGCTCCCTTGCATAGTCCCAGGACTAATGGCACCTTCACCCAGACCCACGCCCAGAAAGTTAATCTGGAAATCCAGCATTCCTCTTACAATTGCAATTCTAAACAGCAAGTTACAACACTTCCTGCCAGCAAATGAGAACATGCTGACAGAATATTATTAGAGAATAAAATATCCTTCCCGGGAAGCTAGCATTACACTGCAAAACATTGTTTCTTTCTCTCTCACTCACTCACACACTGCTACCGCTGCCTCTCCAGACCCTTACAAGTGTACTCAGTTCAAAACCGGCCTGTGTACTTTGTGATAAATATATAAATAAAAAGTCCAGCTACTTTTCAAGAACAAACCCACGCTGTCTGTCCTATAGCACTATAGACAGGCTCCACATCAGACATCACAAGCAAAAGGCAAGTTACCAAGCAAGCATTTTTTATTACATTGACTTGATGCACAGAAATACAACCACCATCAAGGATAAGTGAGGCAGGTTGTATATGCTATTCATGTTAAGACATTGCTTTTATTAAGCCCCTGTTTTAGAGGACCATCCGTCCCTCCCCCTTCATGCTAGCAAGGGAGAGTACTCCACCTGAATAAAACTCTCAGGAGACTGAAGAATTTAGAGTGTTAAAGAATCAATGGTCATTCTGAAGATTAAAATACTCTTGCCAACCAATTTTCATTTCATTTTATTAACAAAAATACTTCAGCCGGGAAAATGAGTGATCTGGTCTCAACTGCAGCTGAGATGCACACAGCGCAAGTCAGGAAGAGAGCAAGAGAAATACAAAGGTGGCTTTAAATCTACCTTTTGTACTCCCTTGATCTTGGGTTGGCTGGGCACCAGGGCAGTCCCACTATGCACGTTAGAACAGTCTAAAGGCTGCTCTAACTTACACTAACTGGAACAAACAGGGCATATAAGGACACCCCAGCCATGCATTCTACATCGGGTACAGGAGTGGATAGCATAGGTTGGTATAACTGGTTGCCTGAGGAAGTACACAGTACTGCTGTCCTTTGCCTTGAAAAAGGAGGTTCAGGAGATAGCTGTGTCGACCCTGAACTTTTGGAGAGCACTACGTGCAGGTAGGAAGTGTGCTACATAGAACAAAATAGCTAGTCTAGGCAAAACTACTGAAGACACTAAATAAGATTCATTTTTTATTGTATTTGTTTTTAAAAGAGAATCCTTATTCCCCCAGCCTTCTGCCCAACCCGACAGCAAGTCTCACTGCTAAGGTGTAGGTGTCCCTTATGAATTATCTCCATTCATGTCATCACGTACACTATGCATGCTGTTCTCTGCAGGATTTTCCTTCATGAGGAATTATCAGTAATACAACGTATTAACTATGACATCTAGTCCTTACCTGGTGGTTCTATCCCGGAACTGTAACTGGGTCCCAGACCATAATTAAAGTTTCAGTTTACAAACATGCAACAAGAAAGAAGAAACTTACAGAAGGTCAGTAGCCTGAACTGTTTTCTCTAGGTTCTTTGCAAGTGAGTCGCACATGACAGCAAGACTGAGATACTGCAGATTTACCACATGGGCTTTCAGACACTACAAAATCTCTTGGTATCGTGTGGTGTCCTTTATATGTTCTCTCTGTACAACTAAACTCTGGATTTCATGACTTCTTTGCATGCTCCCAAGACAAGCTCTGAACTCTAAGTACCAGCATCTTCCCTCTCCGGATAAAGGTCAAAGGGGCTACTGAGCACTTGAATACCAGCTTCTTCCAATTACCCCTCTCCTCCGCTGGCTACCAGGATCCGATGGGGCTGGGATACTGCCGAAGAAATGCACACCAGCAGCAGCTCTTGTGCGGGAAAGGTCATGAGACAGAAGCAGGGATGAAGCAGACACAGCCAAAACCCTTCTGAGTTTGGCTGGATCCTCAATAATGTAATTCTTCCTTCTATCCCTTCTCTCTCCTGTACCTATACTATCTGAATCTGGTTAAGAACAGCATGATGGCGCCTTTGAAAGCGGAGCATTGGCAAGACAAGGAAGCTTGCAGTGCTGCTACCTATGCCATTCCCATTGCGGGGGGAGCTAAAGGAAGTCAGCTGCCAGCGCTTTCAGTCAGTGTGGACTCTGTTGTGAGCACGAAGGGGACTTCAGAACCGTAGAGAGCAAGCTTTGAATGTACCATCAGTGCACAACGTAATACACCCCTTATCTCTTCACATAGCTGTAAAGACGCGTTATAAAGCGGGAGGTTAAGTACCTTGAGAAGCAGTTAGCTCTCTCAACCTCTGAGTCCAGTACTGTCAATGCATGTGCAATTCCACTCGAAAACCTCAACCAGCATTAAAGCCAGTGCTAGTCATCCCAAAGCCATGCACTCAGCCACACCCTGGAGCCAGAGCATCTCTGGGAGCCAGTGGAGTAGACAGTTTCAGGAACACTCCCACTTCACTTCCTAGGGCATGCCTGGTCAGATCTGGTTTCTCTGTTCTTGCACAATAGAAATCTTACAGCCCACTCAATAGATGATCTCAAGAGAGGGGGAAAAGCCTTTCAGGGAGATTTACAGAATACATCTGAAGTGATTCCGAAATCAGGATGTTGTCAATTTCGTAATTAAAACCACTCTCCAAATTCTGTAGTTCACTACCCAAAGTGGAGGTGTTGGCACACGCAGAGAGTGTATTTAGACAAGTCAAAGTCTCGCTCGCCATGTGGAGTATTACTGGGAAGCAAATCCACTTGTCAATAAGACAGAACAATCATGCTTATCTGAGCTAGATTCCAGTGATACTAAGACAGACCAGTTACACACACTCCAATTAATCTCTGAACTGTCACATTCACTTCTGACAAATTACTTATTTCACACAGTGCAACTACTCTTAACGTTAACAGTGCCACACCCTCCCTAAATGAAGTACGTTTTAGACATAGGGAAACTCAGGCAGAGCACTTAAGAGATTTGCTCAAGGCCAAAGAACAACCGAGTCAAGAACCGGGGATTAGAACGAAGGGCTAGTCTTCACTGGCAACGTTAAAGCGCTGCCCATGCCTTGTGTGGTCACGGCGCAGCACTAGGAGAGAGCTCTCGCAGCGCTCTAAAAAACCCACCTCCACGAGGGGCGTAGCTCCCAGCGCTGGGGCACGGTCTACACTGGTGCTTTACAGCGCTGAGACTTGCTGTGCTGGGGGGGCGGGGGGGTTCACACCCCTGAGCGGGAAAGTTGCAGCGCTGTAAAGTGCCAGTGTAGACAAGCCCTACGAAATTCCTGGCTCCCTGCAATGCACTCAATCCACTAGGTGCACAGATACTGTCTAGCAGCAATTGGACAGACAGACTAACCATACCTGCTCCTGTAAGAGCCAACCGGACCATCCTAAAGACGTACAGAAATCTCCAAGAGGTTTAAATCACAAACACTGAAGCCAAATCTGACCCAGGGAACTAATTCATCCAGCACTGAGAAAGCGCCAGGAGGACTTGATTTATTTATTTATAATATTTGAAAGGCAAGGTAGAAGAAAGAAGAGCTATCGATTTGTTTAAAAGCCTTTGGAGCCATGATGCACAAACCAGCAACTCCTAACAGGTCAGAAGTAGAGAAAGCAGGACTTTCAGTTCAGAGCATGCGGAGGAGCAGCCCCCAGAGGACTTGCTGGTAACACAGCAATCGCTCGCCTTGTTTCCAGCTGCTAAATTTCATTTTAAAGGCAACAAAAGGCATGTTCGACACTCCCCTACAAACCTAGCCACATAAGCAACAGCTGGAGCTGCAGTGGGCACATAGTGTGGTCACAAGTGGGAGAGGGGGAAGTCCCAAGCATGAGATTCCATGTAACCACTTGTCCCCCTCTTTCCTCAGAGCTCAACACACCTGTCAGAGGGAAGCTGAGCGAACGCACCCACTGGAAAGCAACCAGTCACCCTTGATTACAGCTGGATGAAAGTCCGACAAGGTTCTTCCAGTGCCCTCATAAACCAGGTTAGGGAGTAGGACCCCCATTCCAGTGACCCGCAGGCTCCGGACAAGAGGAAGCCGGCTATTCCTGTAACCATGGGGAGCTGCAGAGCTACCTGCCCATCGCTGCAGGAGGCAGGGCCAGGTGCAGGAAGCCAGGACCTGTTGGGGGTAAGGCTGGAGACTGGAGCAAAGTTTGTAGCAAAAGGATTAACGAGTTTTGACATGGATGTCAATATTCACAAATCCCCAGGAGCACTAGAGCAGGGCCAGAGGCCTCCTGGGAAGGAGGCATTGATGGCGTCACTCCACATTCCTCCTCCCAACCTTGGGAGGCTGCTGGGGCCAAACTGGCCACCTGGACAGTTTAGAGCAGCCTTGGGACTGCTCTAACTTACACTGACCAATAAGAATCTTGAAAATAACACTCTGCTAACTAGGATCAGTAGCCTGGCTTCCAACCTACACCTGACACACACACCAGGGCACCCCACCAAGCCAGCAAGTTAGGCTCTGCCCTAGAGGAGGCTAGTTAGCTGCTGCATGAAGCCCCTTTGCGCCACTGAAGCAGCACAAACAGAGCTTGAAGGAGCTATGGCTCCTTCAGAGATTTCAGGGTCATATAAACACAAAACTGGGGGGGGGGGGCAGGTGGCTGTTGTGCCACTCCAGTCACCATCAACTTGTCCTTGAGGCCTTGCCCTAAAGTCAGAGCTTAAAGCATCATTTAACCAGCAAAAACAAGGCCATCTGCCCTGCTCCATTAAAGGCTTCTCACGCTCCGTATCCTGGACCATTTACAGGATGGTAGCTGTAGTTAGGTTCTCAAGAGAAAACAAACGGCCCTACTAGACAGAGAACCAGTGGCAGGGAAAGCCCGGGTCAGAGGCTGGAACTCCGGAACAGGACCACCTGTACTGCCCACTTCTTCGTCTGGCAGAACATGCCAAAGGTCTGTTTGGCAGGGTTTTGGCAACTAACGCTTGTCTCTCCACCCCCCTATTATTGACTTTGACTGGGATCCATGCAGAGCCACAAACAATTCAGGACAAACTGTCACCAGAGCCCTGTGTCGGGCACACCAAGCCACCCCA
Organism: Terrapene triunguis; assembly: GCF_002925995.2. Taxonomy (NCBI): domain Eukaryota; kingdom Metazoa; phylum Chordata; order Testudines; family Emydidae; genus Terrapene; species Terrapene triunguis. The sequence goes on along the minus strand of NW_020664482.1, from coordinate 1,818,696 downwards.
GGGTTCGGGAGCACGGCCAGCTGGCTTCATGGCAGCTTCATTTACAAACTGAATTCAATTAAAAACTCAAACAGCGCCCTCTCCCCTGTGCTCTTTTCATATCAAATTCCATTTCACGTCGCTCCTCTTTTCCACCCCCACCCCCACCCACAGAGTCAGTTGTGAACATACTGCTGAAATTTATATCAACATAAAAGGTGTAGGAAGAGTAGGGAGCGGGCGGAACACCAAGGTTAACTTTCGCAGTTGCCCTCTTGAGGTTTCAGAGTTAACACCTCTCTGAGCTATTGTTTCAGGCTGCCTGCATCAGGAAGACACCATCACAGAAGGTGTGCTGTGTGCATTCAAGGATTTATTCACAATCACAGGGGCTAGAAGTTTGTGTGTTTGCCTTAAACAAAGGTTACATACTGGAGTATGATTCTGCAGCTCACAAAGGATATTAAGGACTACGTTCCACTTCTCCGCTAGCCCTGAATATCAGAGTTTGGTGTAGTAGCTAAACCCCTATTCATTCAGGGGAGGTGACCAAAGATATTCCAGGAGGATGAAGGTGTAACCTGAACACAATGCAGAGGGCACTTCGTTTCTTGCTATTTCGTAAGCAGTCTCTCGAATAAGCTCCCTGTACCCACTCATTTCCTGACGGTGACAAGGGGGAAGCATATGTTACCGTTAGGAGTGAATCACCCACTTTTTTACATCTCAAAAATGTAAGGTGAGAAGCACGGAATGGGGGGATTGAAAAGGGAAGAGATCATGCTGTCCAGTGAACCCAGGAGCACCTCTGAGACTCAGACTATGTGCAAGGGGAGGGAATCTCTCCTCCAGTTTTTGCTTACAACATTTCTGCAGATTTCACAGCAAGAAGCAGTTGTCAGCTACATTATAGTCAGCAAGGCCAAACTGCAGAGAGCTCAGAGAGTGCTGCCCTACTGGGACTGGTTTAGACCAGCATCTGAGCAGTGTCACAGGGCCTGACCTCATCAGCAATTTGGGGGAATCCCCCACCTCTGCTCTACCAACAGGAGATTCGGGAAAAGCAGAGCGGGACTTTGTCTTATAAAAAGGGAGGTGAAGCTAGTAAGGACTTAAGCATAGAGTATTTTTAGCCCAAACCAAACTTCCCCTGCAAGGTGCACTTTGTGCTATAATCAGTGAGCACAGCAATTACAGTAAATTGGTTGCTCAGAAAAGGCACTTCACTGCTAGAGCGAGGGAGAGCTGAAGGGGGAGGGGTAGCTGAAGTTTACAAAGGACAAGTGCAAAAGGAGCAGATGTAAAGAGACAAGCAGTGAGCAAGGAGGAGGAGAGGGAAGAGGGAGTACCCATTTCCCCAAAGTTCTCTGTGCAACAGGAAGACCAACAAGAGACATGGGCAGATTTAGGCTCAACTACGTCTCATCTAAGTACCACTCATCTTGCTGCTCAGGACACTGCATCACCACCTCCAAGCCAGCTGCTGGACTACCAGGGGTGTTATTCTGCTCAACCATAGAAGGTGAATGTAGAGGCTTGTTTACATGGGGAAACTGACTGGAACAGCTCCTCGCTTGGACACAGTTCTGGAGTAGGAGTCACTTGTACTGAATTCCAAAATAGTGTCCGCACAGGGAGCTGTCCCAGGCGGTTTTCCAGTGTAGACAAGTCCTTAAACCATTCACACTTTGAACCCAGACATAAGCCTGGGTCTTCACAGAATGAGCTTCACCTTTTGCAAGTTAACCCAAGTGCTCCTTAATAAGTCAAACAAGTGTGTAAGGAGCAAAGTCTTCTTTTGACATGCAGCAAAAGTGTGACATTTGTGATCATTTAAAACCAGTCAGATACAACCAGTCGTTAAGTTGGCTTTTCAGTATCCCAGTGTGGGTATGAGGAGAGAGTAAGAAATTGTCCTTGTCTTTCAGCTTTCCCTGTCACAAGGGATATTCTGCCATTTGAACGGCAGCAACTTAAGTCCGCACAGTTACCAGCCATTTGTGCTTGTATCTTTCATTGCACAAATTCACTTTTGAAATAAAGACAGTGAAATGTTAACAGGCACTTTAAAGCGTATACCTCATTTTAAGTCAGACTTAAGGATTTTGCCTAACATTAAACACGCCTTTGTTTTGTTTATTTTTTTCAGCAGAACCCGGCCCGGAAGGGTTTGGTCAGTAAGTGACTGCAGAAGTACTATATTAAGTTACCAAGCAGAAAGCAAATTGCTGTAATGGACAAGGCGGGATTGCTATTCAGGGAACAGGCTGTGGCTCTGCCGATGACTACAGCAGAAATGGCAATTAGGCATCACCTGACCTCCGGTCTTACAGAATCTCGCTCTCCAGTTTGCCAGGAGAGATCTTTACACGAACACAGTTAGAATAGAGGGGAGTTGTCTGAGCAGGTATTCCACATGATGGAAAATGCTGCCAACACACAGAATACTTCACCTACCAATGAAAAGGTAGAAGTAGTAACTAGACCCATTGTCGGAAGCATTCTTACCGAATGCACACTTGTAAAATTGTATACAAATTCTAAAGTAACCCCACCACCATAGCTCCAAGCAGGATCCACACCTTCACTATGACAAGGACAGACTTTGAACTCATCAGTAACCCCAGGTGTTAAGAACAGGGTGACCAGATGTCCCGATTTTATAGGGACAGTCCCAATATTCGGGGCTTTATCTTATATAGGTGCCTATTACCCCCGTCCCAATTTTTCACACTTGCTATCTGGTCACCCTACTTAAGAACCCCTGGATTTTATACGGCCAGCTGTCAACCACATCTGTCTTAAGTGCCTCTAGTAGTAGCTAGCTAGCCTATTGGTTCCTTGAAGCCAAACTGGTCATGGTCAAGTCAGGAACCAGAATCATGAGCACTCATGCCTCAGACATCTTGGAGCCATGTCCAGCTATTTAGCTCAGGACTAGATTTTCTGGTTTCTGCTAAAAATTGTTCCATCTAACTCTTAAGCCCCTGCTGAGAAATCCACTGTGACAATGGCCCTCTGGAGTAGTGAGCCCCAGGCTCTTTGGTAGCCCGCTCTGAAAGCTTTTTAAATGCTTAATGTGACTCAAACTATCCCGGCTCACACATACAATGCAGGTCATTATCTGTCAGACTGCGAGGCTCCCATCACCATAGCTCTCTTGATGTTGTTCATTAGTTAACTGTCCGAAGCATTCAGGCCCAGGAAGAACTGAAATGACTTCCAGCCTTCCACATTCCGTTTAATCAGCTCCCCCACGTGACAGACCCTGAAGAGTTAGTTCATAAATTACCCCTCAGTTTGCATTAGCAGTCATGTAACCCGTCGCCGTAGACTAGAGAAGTCGGGTTTCTCGCTGCCTCTTACAAGTTAGTGTTCAGCTGGCCACGTTATGGCACAGCATCAGTAGCCCACGAATCTCAGGGATATTTTACATTAAAACATTAACTTACCAGATTCCCCTCCCCATGCAGTCCTGTGACCTGTACCGACCGCAAACCATTGTCACCTGGGCTACCCGAGTGCCAATCGGGTCACCAATGTGGTTGTCACACGCACAAGGACTCTCCCACCAAGGAGTAGAGTTGTCCTGAACATTTCGGGAACATCTCTGCTGGCCTAATGTAGGCTGCTTTCCATCAGTGCCTCAGCTCGCCCAGGGGGTGCTGAGGTGTAGCAGGGCTCAGCTAGGTACCAGTGTCAGCTAATCCCAAGACAAGGCCGGGGCAGTAACAGTGCACAAAGGAGGATTTTATAGGTCATTCCCTGGTCCAACACCGCTGCAGGTTGCTGAGGACTCTACAGAAAATAAGTGAACATGAGGCTTATTTTTGTCTTTCCCTAAGGCTGCACACCTCTCTGTAGGCATCTCCAGGGCTTCCCCTGAACCTGCGGTGTTTCGTCCTACTGCACTTTCGCTTTCTGATCTAACACACTCCCTTCCCTGAAGCCTGATTTTTAAACCTTGGTCTAAACACTACATTTTAAAAGGTTTCAGAGTGGTAGTCGTGTTAGTCTGTATCAGCAAAAACAGCAAGGAGTCCTTGTGACACCTTAGAGACTAACAAATTTATTTGGGCATAAGCTTTTGTGGGCTAGAACCCACTTCATCAGATGCATGGAGTGGAAAATACAGTAGGAAGATATATACACACAGAGAACATGAAAAATGGGTATTGCCATACCAAGTCTAACGAGACTAATCAATTAAGATGAGCTATTATCAGCAGGAGGGGAAAAAAAAACTTTTGTAGTGGAAATCAGGATGGCCCATTTCCAACAGTTGACAAGAAGGTGTGAGTAACAGTAGGGGAAAAAATTAGCATGGGGAAAATAGTATTTACTTTGTGTAATAACCCATCCACTCCCAGTCTTTATTCAAGCCTAATTTAATGGTGTCCAGTTTGCAAATTAATTCCAGTTCTGCAGTTTCTCGTTGGAGTCTGTTTTTGAAGGGGTTTTTTTGGAGAATTGTGACTTTTAGGTCTGTTACTGAGTGACCAGGGAGGCTGAGGTGTTCTCCGACTGGTTTTTGAATGTTATAATTCTTGACGTCTGATTTGTGTCCATTAATTCTTTTGTGTAGAGACTGTCCGGTTTGGCCAATGTACATGGCAGAGGGGCATTGCTGGCACATGATGGCATATCTCACATTGGTAGATGTGCAGGTGAACGACCCCTGATGGTGTGGCTGATGTAATTAGGTCCTATGATGGTGTCCCTTGAATAGATATGTGGACAGAGTTGGCAACGGGCTTTGTTGCAAGGATAGGTTCCTGGGTTAGTGGTTTTGGTGTGTAGTTGCTGGTGAGTATTTGCTTCAGGTTGGGAGGTTGTCTGTAAGCGAGGACTGGCCTGTCTCCCAAGATCTGTGAGAGTGAGGGATCGTCCTTCAGGGTAGGTTGTATACATTTTAAAAGTAGTTTGTAGTTTTAATTTCCTTAGAAAATTTCTCCAACTCTTGAGGAACATGTTATTTATTGGCTTATGCCACCTCCACCTTCCTAAAACACTAAGGCTAATGAGAAAAGAGGTCTGGTTTTTACATAGTTATCTTGATCTCCACTAGCATTTTGAGGCACAGGTAGTTTACCTAGGTGTAGTTATTAGTGGCAAACCCCAGGTGGCAGGTTTGGGGTTGACTTCAGCTAGCTACACTGAGGTAAGAGCTACATGTGTCCCACTAGGTTTACACAATAAATTAGCTATCTCAATGTTAAAAACCAAAACCAAAAAACACTTTTTGAAATGAAGGCAAAGACTTAGTGTACGATGGCTGCAATCAAACCAGACCCCTCACTTAGCAGATTCGCTACTCAATAAGTTTCATACATACTTCATGGATTGTGTTTCACCTTTGCTAAGCTTGTTTTCTAACTAAGAAATTAAAGAGAGATTCTAAAGCATACAAAACTTATTTCAACTGGAAGAACACAACTCTGCTTTGCAGACGGATAAAACTCAAATATTCATAGTGCATTTTACCCTTTATCAGTGTACTGACAGTGCGTCAAAAGCATCCAATGTGGACCAAGGCCAACACCAACTCATGTGCATTCTATACAGAAGACTTGATGTACCAAAGGACAGTGTACTCTACACATAGCATGGTATTGCCCCTCCTACCCTCTGCTGAACTTTTAATGGCTCCCCTAAAGCAAGACAGAGCCTTTATCATGAAGCTGAAGCGTTGACAGGTGGGAAGATAAAGGACTACGGACTAGTCAGAAAAGACTTTTAGATCGCACCAAAATCTCCAGATGTTCATATGTGACGGGTGATGGACAAACAAGGGTCAGGGCTCATATTTATCTAACCTGGGAGGCCTCTCCTCCCACAACCCTCTGCTCCCTTTCTCCTTCAGATCCTCCCCAGAACAGGGCCTTACATAACCCCAGTACACATACATCACCAACCATGCTCGCTTTGATCTTTGGAGAAAGGGCAGAGATAAGCCTTCTTCGCATCATTCTACAACTGGCAGATGTAACTGGATGCCATCTCTCCAGGAGGGTTAAGGTTACAGGGGCCAACACCTCCAAAACCTTCCCAGCTGGACACCAGCAATGCATGTTTTACAAGCTCCGGAGTGGTACATTCAAGGGCACTGCATTTCTCTGCGTTCTTGATTTAATTAAGCAGTGGCAAGCTCCCCGGAGAAATCCTGAGCTCAAAATTGGATCAACAAGGAGGGGCGATTAGAGGGTGGGAGCAAGATTGTGCTGGGGCCTCCCCCGATCATTCTCCCCAAGAAAGGGATTGTCGCATCCCTAGCCAAGCAGCGCAGAGCGATTGTAAGTAGAAAGAGCTGCAGTCTGGGTTAGAGATTCGGTCACACGAGCTTTAATGACACGAAACACATCCAGGGTCCAGATCTCCCCCTCCACTCCGGAGCATTTATGGAAATCAGGGCCCAGGAATTTGCCTTCCCTGCGGTGGTATGGTGGAAGTTATATCAATAACAAGTACTCCTGTTATTTTTGCGGATACAGACTAACACGGCTGCTACTCTGAAACCTGTCATCTTCTTACTGTGTGTCGTCACAGGACCTAGCTCAGCGGGACCCCGATCCCCAGCTGGTAACCGTGGGCACTACTGCAATGCGAATAATCACGCTTCAGGGCCTACATGAAACAATGTTCTTTTAACTTCATATTGATGGTGAAATCCTTTGTGCACGAGCCGTGAAGATGGGGACTGTAAGGGAATATTGTTGCCATTAACTCAACCCCTACAGCCCCCCCAGACAGTTGGAGATGAGCACACTGTTCTACACTCTGGTTCAAAGCAACATTTTACTACATCTTCTACAGTAGTTGGTACTCTGCAGGTCAGCTCTACCCAGCTGCATCACTTATAGCAAAGACAAACACTGCTGTCACCCAAGAAAAACAGTGACAGATTGGAGTCACTGCCTGCCCGCTGGACTCCTGTTCGAGATTCCAGGGAGTGCTCCAAAACAGAAGAATATTTAAGCCTGTCTCCAGAATAGTCAGCGTCCTGGAATCTCAAAGCCACAACCCTGCTTAAAACCCAAACACAAATATTCACTTGATAAAGTCTGTTTTGCACAGACCCTTGCCAGAAGACTAGCAGGGAAGAGAATGGAAGATCATTACGAAGACAAAGTAAACGGGGACCCAGTATTTACATTCTTTCCAAAACTTTCTTCACCAAACAATCCCAATCTGAACTGTGGATTCATAGGATGGGAATTCCAGTTACAGGGATGAATAATCGTAATACAAATTTCCACTCAATTGTGTCAGTGCCGGTATGAACATAGTTAACTTTGTTGCTGATCCACCAACTTTACCTGCCTTGAGACAGCATTCAATTCTCACAGCAGCACCCCCCAGCGAGTCGGACGCAGCAGCCCTGGCGAGCGGGTAGGCATTCGTTTTGCCTCCCTCTTTCCAGCAGAGTAAGATCAGAGGCACATGAAAGTTAGGCGGCAGAACCGCACATTATGGACGCCACGTTATTACTGTCACAGTAAGCAATGGGCAGGGCAAATAGGTTAACTTCTTTTAAAGACTGCTTATGCTCTATGCTAAGGGGCCTTCGCAGCTGATTCTCCTGCAAAGAGGAGAGTAAGACCTGCCCTACATATCCTACATCACAGGGGGAGAGGCTAACAGCAGCTGCCTAGAGAGGTTACAGCTGGTCTAAAGGCAGCATCCTCAAGACAAGCAGGGGAAGACCAAGGAAGGCACCCTAGATCAGTGGTTCTCAACCAGGGATCTGGGGCCTCCTGGAGGGCTGTGAGCAGGTTTCAGGGGGTCAGCCAAGCATGGCCGGCGTTAGACTCGCTAGGGCGCAGGGCACAAAGCCAAAGCCCTGCTGCATTGGACTGCAGCCTGGGGCTGAAGCCAAAGCTTGAGCAACCTAGCTTTACGGTGCCCCCTGTGGTGTAGGGCCCCAGGCAATCAGGGCTGCTGGGGGGGGGGGGCAAGTGGGGCAATTTGCCCCAGGCCCCGGGCTCTGCAGGGGCCCCCACGAGAATATAGTATTCTATAGTACTTCCATTTTTTTTTTTATGGAAGGGGCCCCCGAAATTGCTTTGCCCCAGGCCCCCTGAATCCTCTGGGCAGCCCTACAGGCAATTGCTACCCCCTAAAGCCAGCCCTGCAGAAAAACAGTTGTGTGGCACAGGTGGGCTGTGGAGTTTTTAATAGCATGTTGGGGGGGCCTCTGAAAGAAAAAAGGTTGGGACCCCCTGCCCTTGATGATAGCATACTACTGATCTGCCACTGCCCTAATTTAAGCCGGTAATTCTGTTACCTTTCTTCCTATGCATGGGAGATTTGTCAGAAGTCTGTCTTCCGCATAACGAAGGGCTGATACTAGATCATACTAACTACAAAGTACACTTACTGGTCCAATCTCTTTGTATTTGTAGCCCACGAAAGCTTATGCTCATCAGGGCTAAAAGTACAGAAATAGAAGTCTCCAGTTTAGTCCATTTTGAGAAATTAATGGGGATGACAACTCTCGTTGCCATTGTGAAATAAAATCCACACACACAAAGCTGCGTTTCATTACAATCGCTAGAGGTGTTGCAATTTGTGTTAGTTACACACACTGCTATTGTTGATAAGGCTGAATAGTTGCAACATGTCAGTGTTACATTTGAATGAACTATGCAAGTTATGCCCCTTATCACTTCACCACACTGAGGCAGAGCATAACCTTGTCCTCTGTCCAAGTCACTGTGGTGTCAGGCTACATGAGGGAGTTGAGAAAAAGGATGGGGATCTAGAGTGACTTTGCTCTCCAGGTCTTACAATTATTCCACACAGAAGAGTGGGAGAATATTGAAGTATGTTGTTAGACACCCAAAAGTGTGCAAATGCCAGTCTCAAAGGTTGCACGTCCCCTTCTGTGCATGCAATGCGACAGTCTAGTTACAGGATTACATACCCTGTTATTTTCCTGCTAGCTTTGCTACACATTTAGTATCTAAATATATTTCATTCTTTTATACTTGGTGTAATCCTAATGGAAGAGTAAGAGGTTTTTAGGGAGGGTTTGTTTTTTTTTTGGTTGGTTGTTTGTTTCTAGAAAAACCCACACTTCTGATGAGTTCAAAAGGACATTGTTAGCAGCTCCACATCAGCATTTTGGACTTATTCTTGCTTCACAAAAAGACAGTAGAGCTATCATCTGGAGTAAGTGCACCAGAACCAGTTTTATCAAGCAGCAAAGTTAAAGCACAATCTCCGTAGCTAATAGGAACCAGGTTGCTGGGGGGGGATTATCCACTGCATTCCACACTCTGAGAATCAAGAGGGAATGACTCGGCTCTAGACGTGCGTATATTTACTCACCCTTTCTAAGTGGAATGCCAGCTTGTCCAAAAATTCACAGCAGCGTTTAGCATGAGACATTGGACGTTCTGTTGGCTTTTCTCGGTTTTCCAACTCTGCCCTTTCCACTTTCTCTCATTGCAGGGAATTTTGCCTTTAGTTGGGCATGAATTTGTGACCAATCATACAGCAAGGATCTCAGCATTTACAGGTTTCTCTTACAAAGGGTAAGGGCTCACTGTGACTTTAGTGTTTTCCTTATTTAGAGTATTTTAAGATTTCCACACGTGTTCTAGAACAGCCTGGTTCCAATGCTCCTGAAGAGGGTCAGCTTCTTACATTGAAGACTGTCATCTTGCTACAGCAGGAGTCAGTTTTTTCCACCTCTAAGCGAACACACAAACTCTTTAATCCCAATTAAAGTAGTATCAAGCAATTTAAAAAGGATTCCAACAAAGGCTCCAGCCCTTAGACTTCTGGGCAACTGAGTCCTTACTGCTACAAAAGGGAGTTGTATAGGCCACCTCCAGTATATTTACACAGTGCCTTCCAGAAGTGACACACACCACTTCCCGCCCTGAAGATCTTACAGTCAAAGTTAAGAACCACCAGACATAGAACAGACCAGGAGAAAGAGGGGCCGTGTGGCTTCAAAGGAAGCAAGATAAGGTGTTTGGCAGAGGAGGACAGGGAAGCCATTCCAAGCAAAGAAAGCATGAAGCTCAGAGTGGTCATTCTGGCCTGCTCATACAGAGCCATCTCTTCTTATCCACTCCCCAGTTATCCAACTACATGGCGTACATCAGTGCTTGTGGCCAAACCTTTCTGTCCTCCAGCCTTTTCAGAGGCAGATTAAGGTTTTCTGGGGCCCTGAACCAGAGCAAGGCGGGTGCCTTTCCCACCCCTTCTGCCTGCAGCCCTGCCCTCATTCTGCCCCTTTCTGCCACAGAGCAGGGTCAGGGTGTGGGGGCTTCTCCTGCCCTGCCCACCTGGCGGCCAGGGCTCCGAGCTTCTGCCACCCAGTTGTGGATTTTTTCCGGAGGCCCCCAGTTGGCCGGGGCTCCATTGACCCAATGGCTAATTTGCCACTGCTTAGGTGAAGTGTCCATAAGCCTCCTCCACCCTGCCATGAAGTGTAACTGTCCTGATGGCATTTCTGCATTCTGGATGTTGAAGAAGCTCATGGTCCCTCTCACCATTCCCCTGCATAGGAGGGAGCCGGGCGGAGGAGGCACAGCAAGCGGCTGAAGTTCCTGGCACTCCCTGAACCTCTGTAACCCGATTCTCTCTGCTGCAGACAACAGCTCCAAGTAGGAAAAACCCAGAGCCAAGATCCTCACAGATCAGAAAATGCCCCAACGGAGCTCAAACCCAGCCCGTCACTACCACTGCCCAGAAAAGGCAGATTTGCAGCAAGACAGGGTTTCCCTCTGATTGCCACATGGGGATGGGACCGTCACACCGGTTCCAGTGACCACGCATCCCTTTCCTGGTGTGGACGCTCATAGCCCAGCTCCAAACATGCTGGGGGCATTGCAGCAGTGCTCCAGGGAGTAACAGTTCCCCCACAATCCTCAGCACTGCACTTGTCCAGGGCTGTTTTGAAACCACAGATCAGTGATTCTCCACCCTGAGGAGAAGGGACAAGAGACCCTAGTGGTCCCTACTTACTCTCAAGTTAAGCCCATTAAGCCATGTCAGCCAACATCCTGGGTGTCTCAATCGGAGTTCGGAGCAGGGCACAGAAAACAGACTGCTCCGGGGCACGGAAAGATGACCTCATGGCCACGGACATAGGTGTGGTGTCCAGGCTCACGCTGCCGGACTTCTCTGCAGCCTTGGACACAGCTGACCACACCTCGGGGAGGCAGCAGGAGCGGACTGCCCAGCACGCCCAATTGCTCCTCTCCAGCAGAGCTCAGGGAGTGGCGAGGGGTAACTGCTGCTCCTCTCAGACGACCCTCCTCTGCTGGTCCCTCAGGGACAGTCTATCCCTGCTCCTCTTCAATACCGACCGGAGATGCCAGGCGGCGATGCCGTGGGCCCCGCTGCCAGCTGGCGACTCTCAGCTCTACACTTCATTCTCCAGCGGCGCAGCCACTGTCACTGCTAGCACGTCTCACGCCTGTGAGAGATCAGCTCGTGGAGGGAGAGCGGCCAGTCCAAGTTGAACTCAGGCAAGACTGAAGCAATGCTGATTAGAAAGGGGAACGGGAGGCTTTGCACCGACTGAAGGTACACCGCCCCATTTGTCAAAGTGGGGCCAAACCAACTGGACTCCTCACTAAGTCTGGATGACCAGGCAGCATCAGTTCCCAAAAACGCCTCCTTACACCTCCAGCTTGCTAGGAAGTGACGTCCCTTCCTGCTGGATGAGGACTTGGCCGCAGCGACCCGCGCATGGGTCACTTCCCGGGCGGGTTCCTGCAACTCGCTGTATCCGGGGCTGTACATGAAGGCGATGCCCGAGCTCTAGCAGCTGGGACAGAATGTGGCTGCTGTCTTCTCCATGGCTCAGGCCGCCGTGAGCACATCAAGTGCATCCTCAAATCCCTCCTCTGGGTCCCAGTCAGCTCCAGAAGCCAGTTTAAGGCCTGAGTCCTACTTTTCAAAGCAATTAGTGGGTCAAGCTCCAGCTACATCAAAGACCAAATTTTGATCTATGAACCACTGCAATAGCTGCACTTTTCAGGATACTGCTGATCACAAAGCCTGTGAGAGCTGGGAGAAAGCATTCCCTGTCCAGAGGATACGGCTATGGACCAGCCTTCCAGAGAAGACCAGGCTAACAGAGTCTGACTGTCTTTAGAAAATATTGCAAGGCTTTCCTCTTGGAGAAGCCTTTTCACCGTGACTCACAATTTGAACGCTCCTTTTACTCCCATACCACTTGTTCCCCTTACCCCACCCCGCCAAAACAAAACTAAAAAAAGCCATTCTACCCACTCCAAGCAGAATTCGGTCCTGAAAGGGAGCAGGGCCAGAGACACGATGCAGGGACACTGCTACTGATTTCATGTGAGCGTTGTAAAACAGTGTGGGAATAGGCAGCTAGAACGCTGATCGTGCTAATGATTCAGAGGGTAGTGTATTCAGTCTGGTTTTGCCTAAGCATAGCTGAAGCCCAGGTAAGTTTTTTCCAAAAAGGAAAAAAGCAAAATCTGAATCCTAGAGGCAGGGAAGAGTCAGCAAGAGAGAGCACCCACCTCTTCAGTCACTGATGTACTCTGCTAGGGAGCAGAGATAGGACCCCAAGTGTTACGAATTTATACCTGGGCTACGGAAATCTACAGTTGCCAACCTGCATTTTTAAAGAGCTTGTAGGACCTGTTACAGCACGTGACACAGTTCCTGTTTCTCCAAGCCTCTTCTGAAAAGCAGCAAGAATCGATGCTGGAAAATCAACTGCTATTCAGTCATAACCGAATTACCTTGCTTTTGTTGGTTTCCAATCAGACACTTAGGGCAAGTCTACACTACAAAAATTTAAGTCAACTTAAGTTATGTTGACATACAACCATCACGGTAATTGAATCAGTTTTACATGTCCACACTACGCTTCTTGTGGTGCTTGTCCTCACCAGGAACACTTACACCAATTTAACTGCCAGCGTGGGGCATCGCAGGATGGTTTCTGAAAGACAGCAACAGTTGATGTAAGCAACAGTGTCTACACTGACACTGTCCATCCAACTACATCAACCTAAGCACTGTGACTCTCACAGAGGTGGAGTTAAGTCAGTGTAGTGAATGAGTTCTATCAGTTGACGTAAGCGAACTCTGTAGTGTAAACCAGACCTTAGCATTAACAGCCTCAGTGACCTAGAGTAACATACCAGTTCCTGCTGATTTAGTGATGAACAGTTCCTCTGAGGGCTTCCCATAGCTCCTAATGGTCTAGAGCCATCTACCAAGATGTGAACCCATCATGCACAACTTCTAGCTTACTGGAAAGAACATTGTTTTTATCCAAATTGAGATGGGGTGTGGCTCACTCTCTAGCCAGGCCAAGAATATGCCATTCTATTCTATCCTAAGACTGTTGTCTGGTGACCTTTCTTTAGAGACTGTCAGTTCTATTTAGGGAATATGAGCTTGCTTTTTTTATACTAAACAAATCCAATTTCTATGAAAAGTGAACAGAAGGGAAAGGCAGATCTATCCTGTGTGTTAAGTTTCAAAGAGACGGGCCCTGCGTTTAGCTCAGGATTAGAAAGTACGTTATTTTCCGTTTTGGATATGGTACTTTAAGATGTTGCCTTAAACTTGTGCTCTTCAAGGCACAGGAACACAAACAAGGGTATTTTCTACGGGTAAGCACCATATTTAAGTTAAGTTACAACTGCACGCAAGAGCCTCTGTTAAGTGTGGTTATTTGTATTCATAGACTTTAAAGCCAGAAGGAACCACTAGATCACCAAGTCGGACCTCCTGCATATGACAGGCTGGTACATTTCGCCCACTTACCCCAGGATTAAGCCCAATAACTTGCATGACGAACGCACATTTTCCAGGCGGCTGAGGAGCCAGGAAAGGGAATTCTGAGCCTCATCAAGGACAGGCAAGAGGATGGGCCAGAAGGTACATTTGGCCCATGACGATTAACACAAGAGCAACATTCAGCAGCACTGAACTAAAACATCCACGTCACACGCTGCCCTCCCCATACGCCAACCAGCCGTAGCACCACAAGTTGGCCCAACATCAGTAAGCCATTGTATTTCTCCCACGTCACTGCTTCCCAAATATCACTGAAACAAGGGTTATAGTACAGAACAGCACATTGCTAGCGCCGCTTACTGGGGGAGAGAGGAGGAGTCAGGCAATAGAATTATTAAGCAATGAATTCCCCCCTCCCCCCAGGGAGCGTCCAGGAACTGCATGAAGGCGCAAGCCCCACAGCACCATACACAGTAGTACAGAGGGGACATTCGGGCTGGGGAAGGCTGGTGGGTCTATGACTACACAGATCTACCAGCCAAGTCTCCTGAGTGTGTCATGGCCATGAAATCGCCAGAAGCCCCATAGCTGAGATGGGAACTTTACAGCCTGGGGAATAGACATTTTGTTGCTACAATCCCTAAAAAAACCTCCCTTTAAATAGTGCAGGGTTTAGATCCAACGTGCTAGTGTGGAATTAGGTAGCACTATCACAACGTTGCACCAAATCCCTGTGCAATACAGTACCGCACCAGCGTATTACCATGTTCCTTCCCGTACACGTCGTCTCACGCAGAGCCTGCATATTTTATATCTGCTCTTAAATCCCAGCGTGATGGATTTGGGGCAGCTCTGTAACCATTTAGGAATACGGTATGCTGGCTGGTGGTCGGGGTGTTCTCGGTGTGAACAGACTCGTTCACACAACAGGAGTTTGTGTGGAAAGACAGGAAAGGGGGGGAAAGAATGGCTCAAGATAGCCACTTCTCAGCACACACCGGACAGTTATTAAGGGACATTGCCAGCAGTGGCACCACACTCCATTCCAGTCCCACTTGTCCCCCTTACCTCTTCTGCAGGGATCCCAAGCTGCCCTCGGCTGGGAGTCCCCCCCCTCTAACCCACACAGCTGATGCTGTCAGGAATCAGGTTCTCAGCACGCGAGGTCACACCACCACTCGCGGAGCTCTGGCCCAGCGTCCCCCGGCTGGGCTGAGGGGGGGCCAAATCAAATGCTGGTAGTGTTGCAACCCTGCAGCTGAAGTGACGTGCCAGGTTGTTCCAGCAGCAGCTGTAAGGGTTTCATAAGGGACCACTGTCTACATGAGGTCGGGCCACGGCCCCTCTGGCTCCACAGCCTATGGACCGTTTCCAAAGCTGCTGGGGGGAAAGGTTAGAAATCCAGTTCAGCCTGAGCCTAACTGACAAGCCCCACGTGCAGCAGGACTAACGCTTTGTTCAGGCCAGGAGGTTTGCAGGCTGTCAGCTGTCACATTAACTGGGTGGCTTAAGGTGACATGCTGTGGCCACTGAAGCTTAGCAGCACCCGTGGACTGTGAGCTGGAGCCCTACGCATGGCAGGTTTCAGAGAACGCGTGCCAGGCGCATTCGCTGTTCTCTGCCGGCCTTCTGCTGGGGCTTCCTTGGGCCGCTTTGCCCTGGCTTAAGAGAAAATGTTCTAACGTGCTCTAAAACCCACCTGCAGACACAGATTTTACTTTGGAAGAACTGCCAAGGAAATTAGCATGAATGAAGTAGAGAGGAGATGAGAGACTCTAGTAATAGGGCAGCGATACTCAGACCTCAGTGCTTCAGGAGCCAAATTAGCGACATTACCCAAGAGAGTCCCCGTCGTGTGAATTCATTGTTTTATTTACTATCTAGTCATATTGAAACAGTGACACAGGGGAAATATTTAGAGTCAGTCTCATATATATATATATATATTTTCTCTCACAGCAAAAGGACTGACCAAGTATTATTATTTTACCACCTACAATTAGTTACTAGACTAGCAGAAGTATCCTCACTGGTTAATACTGAAATCACACAGTGTTTTATAGCATGTGCTGCAAAAGCTGCAGGAGCCATGTGAAAGAACCACTTGCAGCTCCCAAGCCTCAGCCGGAATCTCCTTGTATCAGGGTCAGGTAAGCACGAGTCAGGCTCCTCTACTTTGTCCCTGAACAACGGGGCTGCGCGTGAGCAAAGGACGGCAAGGGAGGGAGGACATGAAGGGCGTTGGAGTCCTACAGGGGATGAAGGGTTGGGGGGGAGACGGCTCAGCCTCTCTGCCACCTTTGACCCTTAGGGCCGTGCTGCCGAGGGGCCCGTGCGGCGCTAGATGACGACTCTTATTTGTGTCGCAGTTCATCCAAAGACGAGGCTTTTGAAAACCCGATTTGAGGACGAGAACTTGGAAGAACTCTCTTTCCAAGAACGCAGATTTTCTCTGATCCCTCCACAATTAAGGGATTGCCCTCAAAGGGGCCTTTGCTCTCTGGGAGCTGACAGAGCAGCATCGCGGGGGAGGGGGGACACCTTCCTCTGCAGTGAGGTACTTGGAGGGGAAGGTAAATGGAGCCCTCTGTGCCCTCCCTGTCACCCAACGTCGCCTTCCCACAGCTGCTCCACCAGGCCAAGGGTGGGGCTCAGGGTCTTTCCATCTCCTCTACTGATCGCTGACGAGAGGAAGGCACCCAGGACTCCCCACCTGCCCCAGGTTGTCTCCAGCACTAGCCTCACTCCTCTTCCCCTGATGCTGCTGGTTCTAGAGCAAGAGGGGAGGTCAGAGCAGGGCAGGGAAATGTGGGGAGGAAAGAAAGGGGTCAGAGCTGTGCACTGCAGGATGTCAGGGGTTGAGCGGTGCCCCCCAAACCTCTCCCCACACCCATGACCCCTCCTCCATTTGTCCCTGCGTCAAACTATGCCCCCCACTGGCAGCCATCCCTGCACCCTCTGCCCAGGGCCTTAACCCGTGGGGCGGAGAGAGGACCTGCATGTGCTGGAGAGGCAGAGAGATGGGAAATAAGGAGATGATGCAGGGCAGTCAAGGGGCTAATAGGCATCCAGTGTCTTCTGTGCCAATCGATCATTGCCAAGGAGCCAAAGGAGCAGGCGAGCCGGGCTGTTGGGCCACCTGAGTGCTGAGAAATTATTTAACCAAAACAGAAGTTAACTGCCCAAAAACTTCATTAACAAAACGTTACGGTTGCTCAGTGGTGATGCTCTGGAAGGGCACAAGACAAGTTCAGCTACACTCAAATCTCTGAAAATCCAGAAGCAAGGTGCTAAGGTACACACCACCCCTGCAACATAACCTTAACTCTGCCCTCTGAGCAATGCCCCAATGTGCCAAAGCGACACTGGCACTCTGTCCTTCCAGATGCTACAGAACTCTCTGGGGACAGAGCACACGAGCACTGTAAAGGCAAAATTCAGGTTCAGGTCAGGCAGAGCAAACAGGCGTTACCTACCCCCGGCTACTCTCAAACTCTGCACAAATCACACAAACCACCACCACCCCCAACATGCTAACTGTTAACACCCCTTCACCCTTGCTTTGAGGGGTCATTCTGTGACATTAAGTTACCTTCACTTACCCCTCACTAAGCCCTGGAGACCAGAGTTACATATGTGACCAGACTGCTGACAATCCCCATGACAAGACAACCCCGTGCACCTCAGACAACCTACAGAACTCAGCATATTTGAGCCATCCAGGTACACGTGCACCTCTCATTTCATACCGAGATCTCTTCCAATCTGCTCCAACTAATCCCTTCGCCATTCAATATAGCTACACAACAGTGAATGCAGCTGGAGTGCATGCAGATAAATGCTGGTATTCAAACCAGTGGAGCACAAAATGTCCTTGTCTATTTACGGCACCCCCCTTCTTGAAACATTCCCAAAGGCTACGACTTGCAGTGTCACCTCTGCCCCCTGGAGCTGGAGTGGCATGTTCCTTACCTTTGTATTTCTTCTTTTTCAGAGATCTGCGTGTGGCTGAACTCTATGTCCTGGAAAAGCACAAGACACTACCACCACGCAACCCACCTCTGCATTAAAGTTTTTGAGCAGTTAATGGAGAGTGGCCTGACACCAGGCTATCTGCCCTCAGCTAACCAAACCGGACAGGTGTACATACAGGCACCCTTTTCCCAGATATTGACAGAAGCATTTGTACACAAAACTCATTTGTGAGCCAGTCAACAAATGCAAATATAGTCGTCATTGCTTATACAACAGCCTAGCTCCTCACATGTCAATGAGAGCAGATGCATCAGGATACTGACAACAGATGCCTGTCTAAATATTTGGGATGGGCATGTGGGAGAGATGACCTCTCATTCATTAAATAAAGACAAACAGCATAAAGGGAAGTTAGAAACTCATGAGTTGCCCTAACATAAGATAACCTCCCTTACTCTTTTGTTTCAAGTAGGTTGCATCACTAGCCTACTTGAAACAAAGGATATTCAAGAACAGCTTTTGCTCTGCATTTCTGATAAGACTATTTGGCAGATTTAAAAACTTATCTCACCTACAGCATTTAACTCTGGTATGGACTAAAACTGCCATTCCCAGATCTGGAAGTTTCTGGAGAACTCTTGTGTTTTGCTTTTATAGGCTAATTAAACTATTTTTCAAATGAATCTTTTATGAATACAGCCATCAGAAAGTTACATAGAACTCAGCTTGTATACACTAACTACTGTGTAGTCAGTCATATAAGTACTAACACATACGTCACACAGCAGCTGTTTCCAACATTTGTTAGAGGGAAGAGAGCTTCTTTGTTACAAAATTAAGTGAAAAAAAGTTTAACCTATCACATAATCCTGGTTGTCAGTCATAGAACTGGCATTGATTATGAGCATAACTCACCGATGAATGTCTGATTTTTATTACTGAAGTCATAAGACACCTCAATGTACATTATAGTTAAGTTTGGGTTTAAACCAAGATACAAGGCCTTAATTTAAACACTTTGTTTTGTCACTTTTCCATTACTTCACTATAATAGTCTTTGATAAAATTAAGTTCCAGCCAAAGTAAACTAGACTTTATAACGTAGTCCTACTTTGGAGGATGCAGAGAGGTAATCATGTATTAGCATGTGAAATTAGACATTCTCTGACCATAACACTAGAGACACTTTCATCTCTGGATTTGGCCATATTTCGCGTTCACCGATACCTGTCAATTTAGCAGCTTGCATAGCTGGTTGACACATATTTCAGTCCCATAACTAGCATTCTGCTCTGGGGTGCAGTGCAATCTGCAGCTGTTATTTTATAGAGTGTTGTGGGTCTCTATGAAACCCAATCCATCACAAGCAGGCCACATGTTGTAATACAATCATTTCCTTTGCCACTGGCAGTTCACATGAAAATGGTCTTGGGAAAGGGACAAGAGACACAGACATTTCTCTTTAGAGCATTTAAAAAAAAAAAAAAAATCGATAATATTGTGCTTGGCATTTAAGAGCCACAAAAACTAGTTTACATCAACAAATCAGTGATGGCCGCAAATCAGGAAGAGTTTTGACCATCATGAATGTTTTATTTTTTGTTTAAGCGACACTACTGTAGTGAGGAACACTCGGAACGATGTGTACTTTTACCTTTGCTGAAAATATACCCTTCACATTGCCCTAGCGCAGTCACCTACGGCTATAAAGCATTAAGTACAAATCTCATCTGGCAGGAAAGGTAAAATCATTTCCATGACTTTAAATGAGGTGTTAATTGGCATTTTAACAGATTTACTGAATGAACACTGCAACCACAGTCAGATGGTCATATTAAGATCCCAGTAACTAAGATGGTCAGACATTTGATGAAGACGGTTTTGTACTTTCCGTCATGTTTTCTTTTTTTCTTCTCTCTTTTGTGTTGGTTTGGTTTTTTTTGGGGGGGGGGGGGGGAGAGTGGTTTGTTTGTTTTGTTAAAGGTTTCTCTCCCCTGTTATGTTAAGATCCGCACAAATATCAGGGAGAAAAGTAACTAAGGTGCTGATCCTGCAAATACTTAAGCACCTGTGCAGCTTTCCTGGCACACGTAATCATTCTAAAATTAGGTTTAATCTATACAGCTGTATGCAACAGTGTTACCATTTGCTGGACCTCTGGCAGCTGCTATGAACACTAACTCCATTCAATTAATCCTTTAGGGACTGACAGGCAGGGAGGATAGGGTTGAGGGAAGAAACCAGAAATGTAGCCATCTTTAACAGTTAGAACTGTTGTATCTCAACTCTTGCAAAGCAAAGGAGTTGTTACTTTAGAGCACAGGTCAACAGAGCAAGAGTGCCACTAGAACGGGGGTTCTCAGACTGGGGGTGGGACCCCTCAGGGGGTCGTGAGGTTATTACATGGGAGGGGCTGTGAGCTGTCAGCCTCCACCCCAAACCCCGCTTTGCCTCCAGCATTTATAATGGTGTTAAATGTATTTTAAAAAGTGTTTTTAATTTATACGAGGGGGGGGGTCGCACTCTGAGGCTTGCTATGTGAAAGGGGTCACCAGTACAGAAGTTTGAGAACCACTGCACTAGAAGGTCCTATACAGGTAAACTCAGCAAGCAAAACCATTTAACAGGGTGGCAGTGACCTCCACAAACATTCGGAATTCCAGAACAAGTTTACATTTCTGAAGGGAAACTGGGAACACAGAAATTAGCAAGGAAAGCGTCAGGGGAAGGGAGTTCCTCTGGATTTTTGTGTGATGTCCAAGCATCCCATCAGCTAGCTATCTGATGCCGTCATCAGACCCAATGCCCCACCCCATTCTGAAACCAACCACAGTAAAGCAACATAAAGCTAATGAAGAATGTGTACACGTCTAGAAACTTTGTTCTAGTCATCCAGTGTTATTTCACTCTTTATAAAAAGGAGAACCTCGTCATATAAGTTTTGATAAAAGAACAAAGAGAATCTGAGTACAGTCATCCAAGGCTAAATATAGAGCAGTGAATTAAATAATCACTGCTGTGATCTTTTAATCTAGACAAAGAATAAGCAATCCATCTTCCACAAAAGGAGAACTCCTTCCAAAGAGTTCAGTTACTTCCAGGCAACATCCTCAAATTGTTTAAACAAGTCATGCTTGGTAAGATTAGCAAATTGTGATAAGAGCAGTGCGGTAACACTCCTAGTAAGTTACTTTCTAGCATATTTGTTTATAAAAAGAAGTCATTCCGCCCATTACAGCATGTTTGGAAGCATTCCAGTAGATCTGGCATCAGAGATCTACCATATATACACAATTGTACATTAACACTCATGGATGAATAAACAGTTGCAGAACATTACACTTAAATGATCATGCTTCTATCCATTAACATCCAAGAAATATTGTCCTACACTGTGGGCCTACCAACAGGTCCCCTTTGAACAAGGCCTCTCTTCTTAAATATTGACAATTTCTATACATTAACATCTGCAGTATGTATACACATGTTGATCTCTGAAGCTATGTCCTAGCCACATCCACATTCCAGCGGTCGTCTTCAAAATTAATGAATGTAATTCTGTCAGTCTGAAGGTTTTCTTTTTGGATTACCTTTAACTAGACTCCTCTGAAAGTTCCTAAGTATTACTGGTTGAACAATATATCTGAATTCTCTAGAAAATGTTTCATCTGAGATATCTATTATATTTTATAGTCCATCTGCAGAAGAGACCAAAAACAGGAAGCATAGCTTTGGTTGTGCAGATACATTCCACTGGGATTTTGTAACATGTAATAATAGTCTCCGAGGTTATAATTCAATGGCATTTTCTCAGCGCTATAACAATAGCTCTTTAGAAAAATCAAATCAGTGATGTCCTCATATAAAGTAAGGAAAGTACCATAAAGCAAGCAGACATACTTCCCTACACGAGGGAATGGTTAATATTAAACCAAGGTTGGGGGGGTTGCTTATTTTGTTTGGTTTTTTGCCTACATATGGAAGTCTCAATACAGCTCCCCCACTCCTGTCTTTCGAGAACCCCACACACACACACACACATATCTCCGCCCCCGATCAAGAGTTAAATTTCAGTTAAAACATCAAGTGCATCAAGATCCAATACTAGGTCAGATTAGACATTCACTGCTAGAGCTAAATGCTTGCAAATTCTTAGGAAGAGGAAATGTAATCCAGCCCCTCCTGGAAGAAGTCCACTCCTCACAGCTCTGCCCTACCAACACACCAACATGCACAATCATTGTTCAGTGGATCTCTGGTCACACGGCCTTTCTGATCCCAAATTAGAGATGTATAAAAATAAACCAAAACAGTCCCCTGACTATTTCCCTTTAGTTCAACACAGGTCTGTTGGATTAGAACATTTCCCTTGCCCAGGGACTGGTCTACCTTTGGGCTAGGACTCTGCAGAAATAAGTTAGAAGGAAAATTGTAATGAATTCACTGTTTCCTAATATCACATGCAATTCACAGCAACAGCCGCCGCCTCCTTTCCCCAGAGGAAGGGGCTGATCTTGCCATTTTCCCACAGGTTTCACTTGCCTTGAAGTCACTGAGAATTTTCAGCACAGATCATTTGCAGAATGGATGTATAGGGCGCAAGCGTTCAAGGAAAACTGCTCCCGCACCTCAGAGTGCGGCTTCCCATCAGCACCCTCGTAAGGCGGTCACTGGCGGCACCTCCCGCAGACGCGTGGAGAGGGTCGTGTTTAACGCGGGCCCTGGAGCGATAAACCCAGGCGGCATTCAGGGCGCAGGGCGACCCCTCGCCTCCCTCCCCACCCAGAATGCGGCTCTCTCCGGCCGTCGGGAACCAGGACACCACCACCTGCATTCGAGCCGGCAAATCCCCTGAGCAAACGGGGGGCCGCCGAGCTGGGCTAGTCCCAAGCGAGCCAGGCAGAGCAGGGCGCTCGTTGCAAACGAGGAGGGAAGAGTCTCGCCTACCCGAGCTCCGCTGGCGCCGGGGTCCCAGTGCCTGCGCCTCGCGGCTATTTAACACTGCCCGGGCGGGGCGGGACCTCGCAGCCGGGCGGGTTTGTTTTTAGCGACTTCGCTGCCGGCCAGTGCCCGAGGGGCGGCCGCAGAGTCACCCCCAGCCCCCCGGACAGGGCGCGTCTCTCCCTGGGGAGGTGTAGGGGGGCCGGGGCTGGGGCCGCCCCACGCCGGCGGGACGCGGTCCCAGGGCGGGTTCCCGGCAGCCCGGCTCCTAACCCGGCTGGCACCGGGCGCGCAGGGCGCACCAGCGTCCCTCAGCCCCGGGGACCCCCGCGCCCCCGGCCGCCACTCACGCTCCGTGCGCTCCGGCCGCCCCGCGTCTCCAGCGCCCGGCACCGCGCGGCGGGGCTGGCTCCGGCCGGCCGGCGGGGGGATTGGGCCGGCCGCCTGCACGTCAAGCCAGCCGCGGGCGGGGCCATCGAGTCACTCGGGGCGGGGCGGGACCGAGCCAGCCGGGAGCCTCCCTGCCCAGGCCGGGGCTGGGATCCCGGCTCCCCCCGCCGCCCCTCCTGCGAGCGGAGCGGCTCCGAGCCAGCAGCCCGCGGGCCATATTGGAGCGGGGCAGGCTGGGGAGCCAGGGAGCCGGGTTTGTCCGCGCAAAGCCCCTTTGTGCGCGTCAATGGCAAAGGCGCAGGTGACAAGCCGCCTAGACAGAGAAACTCCGTCCCCAGGCGGCGTCCCTGGGCCCCCCTAGCCCGGTGCAGCCCGGCGAGCTCGGACCCCTGCGTAGCTCCAGCCGCACGGGGAGTTTTAGGGGGTTTCTGGTTTGAGGTCATTAACAGAGTAAATTACAACAGCGCCTCAGCAAGAGACGTTTGACTTGTATAATCAGCCTGCGTGTCCCATTCTTGTAGTTTAACTTGTTACCATCATCAGTAAATTAAACTTCTAGAAACCCTACAATTGCTTACCAAATTATAACAATGGAGAGAAGACCGGTGGCACCTTAAAGACTAACATTTAATTGGGCATAAGCTTTCCTGGGTAAAAAAACCCACTTCAGATGCATGGAGTGAAAGTTACAGATGCAGGCATTATATAGTGACACATGAAGAGAGGGGAGTTACCTCACAAGTGAAGAACCAGCTTTGACCGGGCCAATTCGATCAGGGTGGATGTAGTCCACTCCCAATAATAGATGAGGAGGTGTCAATCTAGGAGAGGCAAAGCTGCTTCTGTAATGAGCCAGCCACTCCCAGTCCCTATTCAAGCCCAAATTAATGGTGTTAAATTTGCCTGCACCTGTAATTTTCACTCCATACATCTGAAGAAGTGAGGTTTTTTACCCACAAAAGCTTATGCCCAAATAAATCTGTTAGTCTTTAAGGTGCCACCGGACTCCTTGTTGTTTTTGTGGATACAGAGTAACCGGGCTACCCCCCGATACTCAAAAAGGGAGAGGTATACCAAGAGTAGATCATTCTTTTGTATTGAAAAATTGAGTAGGTGTAGAAATGTGTTTAACTAGCAGTACCCGATAAAATCCATTATAATAAATATCTAGTCATGTAAGGCATAATATATAGGTGCACATTTCTAAGTCTAAAACCATTAATAGTTCTGCCTGCTGGCTCCAGAATTATGAGTTTTGGTATGAATTATTTAACGAAAAGACTGTCATTCTGATCATTACTGGATAAAGCAAAACTGTTTGTACTGTCAAAATGTCAGGGGAAAATATTTCATTTTGAGTTTAATTTGCCAAAGCTGATGCCCTGGTCCTGTCTGATGGAACTGATCCTGTTCACAGTGGGAGTTTCCTCCCTACATTAATTAATAGGAGCAGGATTCATGACAAGAATTAGATTCTCTTCCTGTAGCCTTTTTTATTGATATGATATGGTCGAATGTCTCATTGTAAGTCTGATTATCTTGCATAGTCATCATTTGATTAGATCTTACGTGATATGGTTATAATGATTTAATGTTCCATCCCTGTTTTGGACTCTGTAATGATGAGAGTAGGCAAATGTTTCCCTTTAACAGCACACTTTACTGTAATACTAACAGGATAGTCAGAATCCCACATTATCAGTCTTGGTTGGGTTTTTAACAAAAATTTGATTTTAAAAATTCCTGTTTGTCAAATTATGGTGTAATTAGTAACATAAAAGATTTTGAGATGAGTTACGTTTGTAGATGCTGACTATTCAGAAAATGCAGACTACAGGTTTCTGTCATGCCTTTGTCAAAACCCATACCATGAAACAGGCATCCCTTTGTCTTCTGAATAAGAGGGCAAAGTATATGACATATTGTACATCTACCAGTAGCCTGTTTGTTGGGCCTTTTTCCTATAACCTCAGGCACCACAGAAGTTAATCCACCATTTGTGAATCTAGTAATTCAGCTACAAGTGCTGCGCAGCATCCAGACTACAGTGATAATATGAAGTTTAAAGCACTTTAGGGTATATCCAGTGGAATTACTATACTCTGTGTAATGCTAAGATACATCCTGGTGTGACTCATTTATTCAGCCAATGAATTCCTTTCTTCTCCAAGTACAACACTGAACAGTCTTAGATGGTTATGTACAATATGTTTACAGCATTTCTTAGTACAATATTTCGTATAATAATGTCTTCCCTGCCTGTTGTGAAAAGTCAATACAAATGCTCAGTTTCAGTGCACTGCAGGAAACAACAGGCATATGCACCAATGGCCACCAAACTATTTTCAAGATCATCTAACAATATCCAGAGCAAATCCTAGGGGTGCAGAGATCTATATTTATGCAGCCAAAGCGTATGAGTGAGGGGAGAGGAGATTTTAGCAAAGACTAACCCTGATACAAAGGCTACTGGTATTTGAGCTGATCTTTTTACTAAGTGAGAGTGAAATATTTCTTTGGAATACAATGTGGATATATAAACCACTGACTTTGGAAACTGCTTAAAGGGAAAACAAATAAGCCACATTTTATGCCTTTGAGCTTCAGCAGCCTGACATTAATTTTCTTCTTCAGCAGAATGACCTGGAATTAACAGGTGTGAGAGAACATCCTGGATAAAACACAGCAAGAACAAGGTCATCCACTGTATTTGTGTGTTAAACATTTTACATTTTAGGAATACGTATGTGTTTAAACCCACTTTGTTTAGAATGTATATAACTGGACATATTAAACTTCTGTTGGCGTTTTGACTTCAGTGGGAGCAGGGCTGGCCTTGAACATGCTTTCCCATGTTCAGCTTAGTGCTAACGTAGTAACTGTATATTTCACAGAAGTAAATGTTACAGATTCTAATGATACCTGTTTAAACATAAATCTCTTAGCTGGCAGTTTGGCAATACATATTCTGTATCTGCTTTGCCTCCTTATAAAAATCCTGTCCCTGTCATCTTCTCTCTTGTCCAAGTTATTCGTCTGTGCTTTTATCATGTCCTTTTGGTTGGTGCAAGTGACATATTGCCTTTAAGATGTCAATAACAGGGTGAAATAAAGTTAAGTCGGCGTTATAAGGAATCAGTGAGCCTTGTCTCTTTCATGGCAAATCCGATTGTTTTCGAATGGACACCACTAGCAGAGACCATTAACATGTAAACGCATGGTCATTAGGTTAGGGCAAAGGGCAGATGGCCCTTTGTCAATCAAATTCAAAGGTGGGCCTGGAGACCATTATTGTCACCTTCTAAGTCGCGCAAGAAAACAGGAACCAAAACTATCCAAATCAACAGCAACATCATAGAATCCTAGAAATGCAGGACCGGAAAAAGACCTCAATAGGTCATCTACTCCAGCCCCCTGCCCTGAGGCAGGGGGGGAGGGATAGCTCAGTGGTTTGAGCATTGGCCTGCTAAACCCAGGGTTGTGAGTTCAATCCTTGAGGGGGCCACTTAAGGATCTGGGGCAAAATCAGTACTTGGTCCTGCTAGTGAAGGCAGGGGGCTGGACTTGATGACCTTTCAAGGTCCCTTCCAGTTCTAGGAGATGGGATATCTCCATTAAATAAAATAAATACTATAGACGTAGGATTTTACTAAAAGTAAATGAAATGAGGAAACAGACACTGCACAGGTCATAAGAGACTGTGATAACCATCTTAGAGTGGCATCTGTGTAAATATCTCTGTGAGGTCTGTCTGATATGATAACGTATCAGCTAGCTTCTTGAAGGTCAAGAGGATCCCAGAGGAGAGGAGGGGATGCTCAGGAGAAAAGGGAAGATGCCTGGCCGGGTAACCAAAGGCTTGGTCTCACCTGTGCAGTCTGTGGAAAGGGTAGAGGACTGATGAACACGTTAGAAGAATTGTAAGGGTATGTGTTCAGAAATCAAGTGGGCTTCTTACATTCTTGCACTCACTCAGGTCAGGGGCAAAACCCCCACTGGCTTCAAAGGGTGCCATATTGGTTCTGTTACTGTGCTTTGCAACAGCTTTTTTACTATTTGGTTTTGTTTTCTGTAATTATCCACCACTTTTCCAGCACTGGAGATTGTTTGTCTAAGAGCTGTAATACTAAATAATAAAGTCATAAAAAACCTGCCTTAAGGTTATCAGCTAAAGAGAACAATTAAAGTGGCATGCTGCATAGATTAATGAGCCTGCACTGGTGGGAATTTTTTTTTTCCAACTGCGGAAAGTACAGAAAAATCTGAGTAATGTTTTGATGCTGCAGCAAATAGGATTTACCTCCTGTTATAAACATTTACCTGAATAGTTCTGGACACTTCCCTACTTACAAACAACTTCTTACAGAGAGACCTAAAAGAGCCTGATCTAGCAAGCCTGACTCAGATGAAGAACTGTTACCCACTGGTGTAAGGATGGATTACTCAGGAAAGTAAGGCTTGCAAGGCCAGTCCATTGGACTGTGGGATGGTTATTACAGTGGGCTGGCTCTCAATTCCTGCATGTTCACTTGCTCTACTGAATGCTAAATGGTGGATCATGTCATGGGACTTGTCAATAAAATTGAATTGTATTGTGAAATCACCGGCGCCTTCTGCTTATTCTGCTTGTGTACGATAAGTTCATTATTGACATCTGGGCTGCCCAGGTTTCACGCAGTCTATATTCTGCAGTCAGAATGTTATTTCTCTCAAAATATGCTCTTGTTTTCCCCCATTGGAGACTGGATTCAGCAGAGGGGTCACAGTGTCGTTCCAAAAGGACAGGGAACAAGGCAGAGCTGTGTGTGCCACAGAACCATGATAGACTGGAAAATGAAGAGCTTCTGGAGGAGTCACTGACCTCTGGGGCATTCACCATGTAGGAGAGTGGGTGCCTGAAGCCTTTCTTTGTAGCTCATATCTACAGGCTGAACTTTCCTCCTCCCTAGCTACAGGGTCCTACATCAGTATTTACCCTGAGACACAGCAGCTTGGGGAGTTCCCCCCTCCTCCAAGCCCAGCCATCTCTGCTTTGGGTGACTTGCATCCACACTCACGTCTTCCAGTGTGGGGAGCCGACAAACAGCTATCTCCAAAGCACGAGCCTCTGAAATCTCATCTCTAGAGAGCAGCAGGTGGTGAAGGGGCAGGAAGCAGTGGCCAGCACATTCTGTATCAATAAACCAAGCTGCAAACAATGGTGAAATATTGTCACTACCCGTTATGCTTGTGTAGAGCCCCTCGGAATCCTCGTCATGCACTAGAGCCCCACCGTGCTAGGAGCTGTACAAACACGGAGCCAGAAGTGGTTGCTTCCAAGTTAACATTTCACATGCAGTAACTTGGTTATTGTTGTGAATTGAAATGACACATCTAGCCTCTTATTGTTAAAGTGCTGATCACATGCACAGTGTTGGGCAACAGTCCCAAAATGAGACTTAAGGAAGGATGCGAAGGAGGAAAGCCAGGTGGTTGGCCAAGTGGGACTGGGACAGTGTACATAGGACACATACATAGGTCACTGCTACAAAGGTGGGTGTGGGCATGGGCTAGGGTTATAGCAAAATCACTAACACCAGACAGTTATCTCCTGGTAATATCCTAATGGGCGAGTGTGTTTCCTATCCCATACAAAGACATAGTGAGAGAGCAGCCCAATGACATAGAATGTGATAACCTCCCATTCCTCTCTCAGCCCCAGTCTGCCTTCCCCTAGCACAGCACAGCTGAAATGAGGTCTAACAAGGCTGGCTAGGGGTAGCGAACAGGATTAATCCTGTATGTGATGGAAAGCAGGAAGGGAGGTGGGGAGGAGAGATAGCAGGACAAGTTCTCTTATTGCTTTGGAATTTTTATGCCCTAAAAGTAAACTTTGTTTTTTTAAGTGGATTTGGTGGTAATTGTTCTGGAATTTGTTCTGGTTATTGTCCTGGAATCCATGACAAAGTATGATTATTTGCCACAGACTAATCTGTGAGTTTCTCTTTCCCTTTCTCTGTATTTCCTCCTTGTCCCTACTTTCTTTTGGTCTTCATCTTTTCTTTCTTTCTTTCTTTCTTTCTTTCTTTCTTTCTTTCTTTCTTTCTCCCTCTCTTCATCCCTTTACTTCAGTGGTTCTCAAACGTTTGTACTGGTGCCCCCTTTCACATAGCAAGCCTCTGAGTGCGACCCCCCCTTATACATTAAAAACACTTCTTTATATATTTAACACCATTATAAATGCTGGAGGCAAAGCGGGGATTGGGGTGGAGGCTGAGTGCTCGCAACCCCCATGTAATAACCTCATGACCCCCTCAGGGATCCCGACCCCCAGTTTGAGAACCCCTGCTTTACTTCTTCTTTCGCTTTATTAATGCTGGCACCACGTCGTTGCTCCGCTTCAGGGATGGAGCAGCACTCCAAATTCCCAACCAGCCCTCAGCCCAGGGCCGGCTCCAGGTTTTCTGCTGCCCCAAGCGGCAGGGGGAAAAAAACAAAACAAACAGCCGATCGGCGGCAGTTCAATCGCGCCGCTCCAGTCTTCCGCGGCAGTGCAGCGGCGGGTCCTTCACTCCCTCTCTTCCTCTTCGGCGGCACTTCGGCGGCAGCTCAAAGAGGAAGAGAGGGACTGAGGACCAGCCGCCAAATTCCTGCTACCCCAATAGCGGATGGAGTGCCGCCTCTTTGTATTGGCCGCCCCAAGCACCTGCTTCCTTTGCCGGTGCCTGGAGCCGGCCCTGCCTCAGCCTCTGAGATCCACCCAGGGTGGAAGAGGGCATTCTTGCAAGCCTGGAGCTGGGGAGACAGCCTGGATGAGTGCCAGTGCTAATAAACATGGAACCACTGGTGACTTCATAAGGCAGGAAAATCATAGAGCAAGATAAAACGTACCGAACCTGTAATTCAAAGCCAATAAGGTGATTTTCAGATAACCCTTTTTTGTAAATAAACTTTCCTTATCTTTATAAATATATGCTTGTATCCAATATTACACACGTGTGTGTGTGTGTGTGTGTGTCTCCATTTCTATGGGCAGCAATAATTGGGGTGAAATTCTGCACCCACAATTTAGACATTTAAGTAACTAAAATACTTGTGATGCCAGATAAGGGTTTCTCTACACAGGGAACAAACTATTCAGCAATAGCTATTCTGGAATAGCTCCCTTTGTGGACACACTATTCCAGAATAATTACTCCGGGTTGGAAGTTCACTAATTGGCTGCATGACGGGAGCATTTGTTTGTCTGTTTGAATGAACTGCAATCACTTTTTAAAGGCCACATTCGATTAATTCCAAAATTAAGTGAACATTCTAAGCATCAGTAGGTAGAGCCCTACTGATTTTGGTGAAAACCAGAAACCTGGAAGGGAGAGATGGGGGACACGTGGCACCCCTGGCATCTGGTTAGCAGACGCAGCAACTTCAACCACCTCTGTAATTGTGGATAGATCAACGAACCAGTTGATGGCACTATCCCGCATAACAATACCCCCTATTTCAACTCTGCCCGTCCTCCCAATACTGTTAACAAGTGGACATCCTGAATGACTTATTTTCTGACAGAGACAACGGGTCGGGGGAAGGAAGAGAGGAATAGGTGGGTGTTGTCAGTAGCTACCGGTGTGGTGCTCTGCTCTTGTTCGATGATAACAGTCGGCTGCATGCATGTTCCCTCTGTGTGCTGCCCCGGCTCTGCGCAGATAGCTGACACAGCAGACCCCGAGAGAACCCCCAAAGACCACAGACTCTAGTAAGGTACAAAGGAACCCGAGCCAGGTTTATTGACAAACGAAGCGCAGTAATAGTTTCCTGTAGACTCTACAAGACATACTACGAATTTGTGCCCCCTGGCAATGGACCGGCTCAGTCAGTGGCGGGACTTTCTACTACCCCCTAGGCCAGACAAAGATGCGCACTCCGGGACCTACTTTTATACAGTTACAGGACAGATTACCCATCCCTACTGACGTATTGAGGTACCGCCCCTTGGCTCATTAGGGTGCTGTCTCCTCCTTTGATCATGTTGTTTCAAACAAACAGATCTATCCATCACGCTGTCCTTTTGATCCTGTCTTTAAGATGCACCTGCCTGTTCCTTGTTATGTCTGTGGAGTGTCCTCGTATTGGGATGTCCAGGTGCTATCTTGGCACAAGTTCCTCTTA
The DNA here is from genome assembly GCF_002925995.2 of Terrapene triunguis. Taxonomy (NCBI): domain Eukaryota; kingdom Metazoa; phylum Chordata; order Testudines; family Emydidae; genus Terrapene; species Terrapene triunguis. The sequence continues at coordinate 1,787,517 of NW_020664482.1, read as the reverse complement.
TTAGCGCTTATGTGCGAATGCACCTGCTTCTAACAACCCTCTTCTCGCCAACTTCTGTGAGTGGGGCCTGCCTCTGGCTCACAGGCCATCTTTTGCTTAGCAATGCCTGGAAGTACTTTGGTTCAGGCTTCAGACCTCAGACTGGGCCTCTGACACCAGAGTTTGTTTCAGGGCCTCATCTGACTACAGTGGGCGCACACAGCTCCTAGCCTGGTGGGGGCGAATGAAGGACTGTGGCGTGGGGGGAGGGGAGAACGTGAGAGACAAAGAATCCCTGGCTGGGGGAGAATGAGGACCCTGGAATGGCAGTAAAAAAAGGGAAATTGGGTAACACCGAGCCCCTGCTGCCATGGTGGGGAAGAAGGGGTACACACCGAGCCTTCAAGTTCTACCAATGCATCCCATTAAAAAAAACAACACTTACTGACAAAGTGCAGTAAACGGCTTGTAAAAATGTCTCTCCGTGCTGCATAAAAAAGGAACTTCTCCCAGAATTCCATCCAACTGTTTCCATTAATGTCTGATAGGGGCGTGCAGCCAATAGAAAGGTATTAATAGCTGCAACATGGCTTAAAGAACAGAAGAAGAAAATCCTCTAGCTTTTCTTTTTGTGGGTTTGGCGTAGACAGAATTAGAAAGTGAGCTGAGGATGTCCTAAGAGTTCTGCTTGGAACCAAGGATGCTGAGGAGGGTCCTGTCTTAAAATCACAGAAGTTAGAGATTAAAAAAGACCAACTAGCTAGCGGTTCTCGGATGTTCTCATTCTGGGGACCTCTGTGATCCCCGTCCCACCTAACCTGGATCGAGTCAGGGCCCTCATCTCATTTAGCAACGTGGGGAGGGCAAGGTGGCCAAGCCCCAGAGTATTCCAGCCCTTGCCAGTGGAGGATTGACTCATTGTTTCCTAATGTTCCCCTGCCTGTTCGAATCCACCGGCTGTTTCTCATCTCATAGATTGTCAGCGCTGTGGGGCAGAGACTGTCTTTTTGTCCTGTGTTCGTACAGCAGCCGACACAGCGGGGTCCTGGTCCGTGACTGGGCCTCTAGGTGTTACGCGGGATAGTAACAATAACAGGGTGCACTGAAGGGTGACGGGCTGGGGGAAAGTGAGGACAACACAAAGCTGGTTTGATTTCTGAGGGCAGACCTCAGGGTTGCACAATTTCAGGTTTCACAAGGAAATTTCCAGGCAGCTCTAGTTCTTACCTCAGGCTGATGCCCTGATGCCAGAAAGAAGCTTCCTCTCCCCTGCCAGGGGTGATGCACTCTGCACTCTTGGTCACCTGGGCAAAGAGAAGGCCTTGCTTCACATGACTTGACCTTTGCCAGAAGTTTTTCAAGGTATTTTGTTTTAAAAACAGGCCAGCCAGACTCTCAGCTGCTTGATCCAGAGGTAGGTGTGGAGATTACTACTCCTGAGCCAGCAGAATGCCAAATAAGAGCTAACAGACGTTTCAGGGAGGAATTAGTCAGATACAACTGCTGAAACAATATATGGCAGAGAAAGTAATTCAAGCCTATGCAGCTACCAAACGGGGGCTTCAGCTGTTGACTTGAGTGTCAAGAGAGCAAGAGCAGGAGGGGGATAAAGACCACATGAAGCACACCTGTTGCAACAGGAATGGCTCTGGGTCAATATTCATTGACACGCACATGACAACTTGATTTGCAGTTTAATTACCATTATTAAAAGTAAGCTATAAAACACAGGACAAGTTGTGTTCTTTCCTTGCTTCTCTTACGAAGTCCACGTTCCCCGGAGGATCGACGAAGTGCCCGGTCACTTTCACATCGGCGGATGCTGGCACTGAGGGGTGGAATAAGGGCCATCATTTTTTTCACGTGATAAAACAAGCGCGGTATTGAAAGCAGCAGATACAGCACAAGTCGGAGGAACTGTTGTTGACAGTCATTTTTCTATGGCATCAAAGTAGCTCTTTGAGGCTCCAGTCAGGACCCCCATTATGTGGGGCCCTGGACAAAGACAAAGGAAAAAGACAGTCCCTCCCCAAAATGCTCACAGTCCAGGGCCCCGATCCTGCCATGAGCTCCATGCAGGTGACTCACTGTGCCTGCACAGAGCCCCGGTGACTTCCGCGGGGCTCCAGGGGGCTGCCTGCAGGGATCATGGTAGAGCTAGCCTGGGGGCGCAGGTTAATGGCCAGGGGTGGATGAATCTAACAAAGAGAGGGGCAGGGAGGAGCTTGATCTACAGAGTTAAGTAAAGTGAGCAGGGCCAAAGGATCCAATGCACCGTCTAAGGATTGGTGCTCCCCTCCCCTCGCGCAGGTGGGGAGCTGTGAGACCCGACACCACGGGGCACAGAAGTGGGGATGTCGCTGCCCTGCTCCTCCTCCCCAGCAGCAGCTCCACCCAGCTGGGGCTCTCTGAGACGGGAGGGGAGCGTTCTGGGGGCATGTCCAGGGGTAGCCTGACTTGAGCAAGGGACGTGCTCCCACAGGGTGGAGGCCAGCAAAGCAGCAGTTAGCCTGGCAAGAAAACTTCTGGCTCCTGGCAGTGGGGGTGGGGGTTGGTCCCACGATCTGTGTGATTTGGAGGAGGCAAGGCCTGCAAACTCCGCCGGGCCCCTCCCCACTATCTCCTCCTGCCGGAGGGAGGGGGGGGCCAGGAGAACTTTACTGAGCTTTGCTCCCCACAGGAGGTGGTTCAGTGGGGTATGTTCACGGAGGGGCCATTCTGGATCACGGAGGGGCCCCTGCGTTTCCGCCCAGAGCCTGCTGTTCTGTGGAGTTCACACACTCCACGCGCTGTGCAAACATTAACTCCGTTCCATGTTCTTGCCTGTGCTCTCTCCCCTCTGAGAGTGCGGTTATCTCCAGTGCCCACAGTGTGCTCCACAGAGAGCTGCCTGTGTTTATGGCTTTGTCCATGAGCAGTGTCTCCTGTCACCTGCTCAGACCCAGAGCATACATTGGCAGGGAGAGGAATGGAAATGAGCAATGCTAGAGGAGCAGGGACCTTCTTTCTGAGATGAGACTATTAAACAAGTCAGAGATGCCAACGTTAGTAGACCTTCCATGCTGCAGAGCCCTGCTCGGCATGAACGAGGCTGCCCAAATATTTTACAGACCTGGTAGATATTTACAGAGGATTACAAGCATATGATAGGTGTTTGCCCTAATACAGAGAAGTGCCGAGAAATGGTATGACATGAATTACAAGAAATAAGAGTGGAACAAAGGACTCAGAACGACGTATTCTGCTTTCCCAGTGAGGTTTGGTAAAGCACAGCGTTTGATTCTCATAAGCGTATGAGTCCCGCAGCGTTAGGCTGGTTACAGCAAACATCCTCCAGGCAATGTACAAAGAAGAAGTACAATGTTGCACAAGTATCAGGGGGTAGCCGTGTTAGTCTGTATCTACAAAAACAACAAGGAGTCTGGTGGCACCTTAAAGACTAACAGATTTATTTGGGCATAAGCTTTCGTGAGTAAAAACCTCACTTCTTCAGATGTTGCACATTAACTCAGAGGAGTTTTGACAGCCAGTCCTGACGACCTCCACGGCAGGAATGAACTGTAACCTCACTGGTGCGCACCTTCCCGTTTCAATAGCAAGGTGTGGGAAGGGGAGGGAATGGGTCACTGAGAATCCACCTCCACATCCTTCTCTGGGAGATGCTCCTTTGATAAGTATTCATCAGATCCTTTCTTCTCTGTCATCCCGCAGCTTATCGTGAAATGAAAAGAGAGAGCCGTGCTAATGCAGCATGAGCGTACAGTGCCCTTCGCTGGTGCGTGGCTATTTCCCTGTGGGCTTTATATGAAAGTCTGGTTTCTCTTTCCGGTGCATCTTCTCCCAGTGAAATAAACCAGGAACAAGGACTAGCATTTAAAATGCTTGGTGCCTACCGTGCCCACAGCAAGCATGGCTAGAGAGTCATTCAGGGGCAAGCTGTGACTCTTTTATGCATGTGCAAAGTGGGTGGAGGGAGAAGATCCAGGGAGCCTTTTCATCCTCTTGTGCACGTGCACAAACCCAGACAGGATACCGGTGCTTGCACCCTGTGTGCAGGGAGATGGCAGCCTCCTCGGGCCTCTCCCATTGAAAGGAGTGGGGTCAGGGGGGCTGTCACCCCATCTCTCTGCACCCATGGGGTGCTCAGAGACCAGCACTGCTGGGAGCCAATCTGGCTCCCTTTTAGGGACTCCCAGGCAGCCAGGTCCTTCTCACTCCAGAGCACGAGAGAGACTGCCCCAGCTCCTGGCTCACAGCCCTTTTATAGGGCCAGCTGTCTCCTAATTGGGCGTGGCCCCAGCTGTGGCTGCTTCCCCAATCAGCCTTCCCTATTGGCTCCCTTTCCCAGGGCTGTTTTAACCCCTTCAGTGCCGGAGCGGGGTGACCACCCTGCTACAGGGGATAATGGCCCTGACCGGGTAAAGCGCTTAGTGAGCTGATGGCGGAAGGGCTATAAAGAACTGGGTCTTATTGGTACATCTGAAATTGCCCCAACAACAGAGTCAGCGTCGGCTGTTACAGTGACAAAGCCAATGGGCAGCTTCTGGTGTGTGTCTGGTGCTGAGTCCCGGGGCTGACAGACTCTCTACATGACATGTGCGGCTAATGTGGGTTCCACTGATTACAGACTTTTATAACAAGCATGCAATTCCCGAGCCAAGCCAAGGAAACAAAACACTATGGAAGCATGGATACGAGCGCCAACTTCCTTCTCATCGCCGGCCTGCCTGTTTTCTTTCGTGTCTGTATGCCTCCCACACCTCTGCACTCGAGACCCTAGATTCATGGACTTCAAGGTCAGAAGGAACCATCACAATAAACTAGTCTGACCTCCTGCCCATTGCAGGACACAGAACCTCACTTCTGTAATAGACCCTAACCTCTGGCTGAGTTACTGACGTCCTCAAATCATTAAAGACTTCAAGTTACAGAGAATCCACCATTTACACTAGTTTAAACCTGCAAGTGACCCCTGCCCCACGCTGCAGAGGAAGGCGAAACCCCCCCAGGGTCTCAGCCGATCTGCCCCGAGGGAAAATTCCTTCCTGACTCCAACTATGGCGATCAGTTGCACCCTGAGCATGTGGGAGGGACACACCAGCGAGACACGTGAGAAAGAATTCTCTGTAGTAAGTCCCGTCCCACACAGCGCTAGTCACCGCAATGCTAAACACCCCCAAAGCAGGGCAGAGAGGAGCAGGTGGGGGGAGGGGTTGTGGCCTCAGTCCCCCATTCCACACCAGCTCATGGACTGCAATCAAGGGAGAGCAAAGACGACTCTCCCCAGGGTTCCTGGTAGCGCTCGAACTTGCTGGTGTGAGTGTCGTGCAGGCAGGGTGCAGCCAGACGTGCAATGTCTCTTCATGCCCCCCCCACACGCACGCACACACACACTCTGACCGAGGGGTTGTCTACACTCACCAGTGCAGTTGTGCTGCTGGAGCACGTCAGTGAAGATGTGGCCTACACCGACGGGAGCGATCCCACCTCCCTGAGAAGCTCTCCCGTCGACAGTGCTGTCTACTCCAGAGGCTAGGATGGTCTGACTGCTTCGCTCAGGACAGTTATCCTGACGGAAGTTCCTAGTGTAGACCAAGTCTGACAGGTGTCACGGAGCTGCAGCAGTGCGGGGGAAAGCTGGCCGTAGAAACCGGCACCTCTGCTGAAACAGCTGCACCTTGCAGCAGGGAATTCTGCCGACGGACCTTTACTGTGTTACCCCTTCCCCCCGCCCTGGCAGGCAGACTTGGAAGTGGTGCTGGGCGTGCTGCCCTGGCGGAACTGACCTCACTATATGGTACTTTGCCCTGAGTCCTGAAATTAACTGTCACCTTCCCGTGAGGAAACACGAGCGGTTTAGGGGAATCTTTGCTTGCAAACAGCTTTGGAGAGGGTTTAGTTTTATTTGCTTGTAAGTAGATTGTAATGACGAGGGATGGGAATGAAAGACACTCCAGCACGTGGCCACTTACTCAGCTTCTGCACTGCAGCCTGCAACACACTGAGGGGTCACGGGGGGCCCTGAGCTCCCTTTCTGCCGCCCAGCACCTGGCAGGAGGCTCTGAGCAGGAAGGACGGCCCTAGAGCACTCCTGTCTTGCAGTGTTGTCCCGCATCCTCTGAACACTAGCACAGTGCTTCTCACCCCTGCTCTGTGGAGCCCGGGCGCTGTAGTAGAAGGAGCCCTCTGTGGTGGTCCACAGGCCCATTCGAACAGGAGGAGATTACCCCTAGACAGACCTGGAGGGGAAGCACTCCGTAAAGGGAGTGTGTTCTCACTCACAGCAAAATGGCATCGGTGAGAACCTCAGCTCCAGTAAGCGCCAATGGGCTGATGAGAAACTTTTCCTGGTGGGATGTTGCTTTATGATTCTCTCTCAAAAAATAAGGAGAATATTCTCTGTTAATGGCACTTCCTGACTCAGTGATTTGCAATGATGTTTTATCTTAAAAACAAACCAAGGAAATTGTATGGGAAAAAAAGTTTATGAGAGATGAGGGGGCTCAGCCCACTTCCTAAGAAATCCTACATGCCCGCTGCAAGGCTGTATACCTGAGAATCCAGAGCCATTGGTGCTTAGGCTGCGTGCTGGAATGCTGTTTGGTAGCTTTGACAAAGAGATTTCCCCCACTAATTGCTTCCCCTCGTGGACGGAAATGCATTTAAAAACCAGAGGAAGTAAGCAGGAGACAGCGCTGTCTTTGTTGCAGATATGACAGAACTTGTATTAGTTTGACCTATACCGTGGACCAAATCCACAGCAGAACAAAGACAGCCAGATTAACACCCTTCTAAATAAATGAAAACAATCCCCACAGTGTCTGTTAGTACCAGAAACTCTTTGACGCAGGTAAATCATAGCTCTGAGTCACTTGCTTTATCTTAGATACTAGCAGCCCTTCTGAAGCACTTACCTCTAAGCTTTGGCAACCACACTACATAAGGGGTGAGCTAATATCTGAATTAGGGTCCTAGAGCGAAGGGGGAAGGGAAGAGAAACGGTCGCAGGTGATTTGTCTACCTGTTTGCTCTGCCTCAATACACACGGGAGGAGAGTCCCAATGGCACTTATGCTCCCAACCTCCAATGACAGACATAATTCCCGCAAGGTCCTCTGTGGGGAGAAGTGTGGGGCAAGCCCTGGCGCGGTGCCGCCTGGGCGTGCCAGGGGAGAGAAGAGCCTGGGAGGAGGATGCCTTTTCTGCCAGCAAGCAGTAAGACAAAGTCTCTCTGGGAAGCGCGAGGAAGAGCCCTGAGTTCCCACCAGGAATGTGGTTGTGTGTCTAGAAGGCAAATCCAATCCCCTGGGGACTAGCCTGCAGGGTGGATGGATGTGCTGGCAACAGGTGCACACTGCACCTCCCCAGAGCCTGGCATCACATTCCCGTCGCCAGGCTCAGCCATCCTACCCTGCCAGGGCAGGTCTCATCGGCGGTACTTACCCAGCCAGCGTCACTGGAGTGTCTGAGCACCTCCAACCCTGAATGTATTTATCTCCCCAGCCCCCGGGAGGCAGAGCAGGGCTGTTATCCCCACTGCACGGGGGAGGAACCCAGGCCCAGAGAAGCTAAATGACTTGCCCAAGGTCACCCAGGAAGCCTGTAGCAGAGCAGGGACTTGAGCCCCGGTCTCCCGAGCCCTAGGCTAGCATTGTAACCTCCTCTCTTCGTGCATCTCTCTACCATAGGATCGGGAACTTGGCCTCTGACTAAGCAGCTACCACGCTTCACGCCTGGCGATTACCGGCACGTCGCAGAAGCTATTTCTGAATCCCCCTGAAATTAACCTTGGCTGCACTTCTGTTCAGTGTAAAGGGGTGAGGAAAACGAAGACAGATGGGGCTGGGTTGAGTCTAGAATGGCTGTGCTGTACCACAGCCCCTCCAGGGGGGCTTGCTGCAGTCCCTCGGTGGTGTGGTTGTTCCTACAAGCCGCCGAGGGAGCGCGCCAGCAGGCGTGGCGTGTTCATTTAGCACCTAGGAGCAGGCTGGCATTGAGATGCTTTCTGCAGTCGGGCCCCACTATTCGGGAGAGATTTGGAGCCCTCCTGAGGCTGTAATCTGCAGCCAGACATTAACACTGCCCTCCTCCCAGCGCCGAATACCCCTCCCCGCGCCTCCACCTCCTCAGTCTGAGGTGTCTTGGATAGACCTTCGCGAGCAGTCCCCTCCCTCTGTATCAGGGGCAATCAGTCGGTGTTTGCCCCTGTCGGTGGGCTCTCCAAGCACCATCTGGCCTCCTCAGCCCTGGGGAATGGGCTGTGCCCACCAGCCACCACATTTAGAGCAGAAAAGGCCAGGGCCGCCCAGAGGATTCAGGGGGCCTGGGGCAAAGCAATTTTGGGGGCCCCTTCCATAAAAAAATGTTGCAATACCATAGAATACTATGTTCTCGTGGGGGCCCCTGTGGGGCCCGGGGCCTGGGGCAAATTGCCCCACTTGCCCCCCCCCCCGGGCGGCCCTGGAAAAAGCGGCAGCTCCCACTGCCCATTAGCACTGCGGACTGAGAGCCACGGACTATCCTGAGGGAGCTGCTAAATCCCTGGGGCCTTGGAATGGGGAGCTGGCCAGGCGGGCGCCCCGACAGCAGTAGACGGCAAACACCAGTGAGACGAATCGTGCCGACGTGCGTGACGTTCAGCCAACGAACTGTGTGACTTGCTGCCCTTGCTCAGAGGCCGGCAGTTGTTGCAGTCACAATATAGTCGTTATTTTTGTTTAAACACTACCCAGTGCCTCCCTTTTGAATAACGAACATCCTGCTCTCCAGAGTAGCTGCGCACATAGGGCTGGGCTACACTCCCACGCGAGGTCAATCTAAGTAAGATAGGCAGCTTCAGCTATGTGAATAACGTAGCTGAAGTTGACATACTTAGACCTACTCACCGCGGTGTCTTCACTGCCGCTCCCCCATCGACTCTGCTTGCACCTCTCTCAGCGGTGGAGTACAGGAGTCGACGGGAGAGCGCTCGGGGGTCGATTTATCGCGTCTAGACTAGACGCGATAAATCGATCCCCGCTGGATCGATCGCTGCCCGCCCATCCGGCGAGTAGTGTAGACAAGCCCATACGGTGCAAACGCGGGCTTCAGTAAAGAGCTTTGAGGGCCTGATTCTCCTCTCACACTGGTGCAAACCAGGAGTAAGTCAGAGGAGTATTACAAGGGTAAAGCAAGTGAGTGAGGTGAGGATCAGGCCCTGAAGTCATTCCAGTTGTGTCCAAGAGCCTTTTATTACGATTCACTTTCCCCAAATATTCCAGTAAACAAGTTTGCTGGCAAGACTGTCATGCAAACAGCCCCACAGGTTCCCAGAAAGCTCATCCAGAACTTGTGAACGTGAGCGTTCCCACTAGCTGTCTGATTCCAGAGGCTGCACCCTTCCCAATAGAGCGACACAGACTTACCATGTGATCTGTGCATCCAATCAAAACGAAGCACCCCACCTCGAATATCAAATGTCAGATAGTCAAAGCAACAAACTGCTCACAGATAATCTACTGAGCATGATTTTTTCAGTGAAGATGATTTAGAGAGAAATTTCAACAAGCAAATAAATTTGAGAAAATTGTAAGCTGCTAGTGAACAAATCACAAACAGAAAGAGAAGGAAAGTTAGACTTAATTATTCAGCCATCTCTGTTATCTGGTCCTTTTTCTTTGGGAAGCTCAGTAGGATGCCATTTTAAAACTGTGACACTCACCCCACATAATCATGTCATGACCTTAGGTACTTCACTGTTCATTCCACTCTGCAGCTTGAATTCTTCTGCGCTTCTAAAGTGTAAGGTTGTCATTAAGAGTTGGTCCAATATTCTATTTGGTCCTTACTTTCACTGATCCTGGGAACTGGTGTTGTTACATGCAGTTCATCCCTGCAACCATAAAGAAATTCAGTTACAAATGATTTCCTTGGCCTGTTTTCTTTCTTGGCAGTCTATATACATTCCTTAGAATGCAGCAAAATTTCCCAGCTTCCGTATTGAATCAAACAGATACTTAGTCAGTGTTGTATTTAACTTTGTTAGACTATAAATTGATCTGGAATTTCTGTGCCTTGTATAAATCAGGGGTATTATTTTATGTTGAATGGCTCTCTCCCAGCTGTGATGTTTTGTGAGAGTCAAATAACCGTTTTCTAGACTTTTGTTACGTGGATTTTATGAGGTAATATAGCTACACTATATGAGGTGATCATGTGATATACATATTCTAAAACCAAAAGAGAGACAAAAATAAATAAGTCCCTCATTTAGCGTATCTCTGTGACAGATGTGGCAATTTCCTGCAATATCCTTTAAAAGACTTATTGAATTAAGTGTCAGTATCTTTGGGGTCCATTGTATTAAATGCACAGGTTCTGTATTATTGTGGCCAGGATTGTGTGTGACCTCTTTAGGGAGGAGATGGGCTGTGAACCCTTGCAAGCATTATGAACTTCAGAGGACTGTACTAAACAGTGAGCCAGGCAAGAATGGACAAACAGTGTCAGGGGGTTTGCCAGGGGCATCTCTAGGGGGAGGTGAATGCCAATTCTCCCCCTCCCACCCCAGTCATGCACAGAACCAGCCTTTTGAAGCTATGCCACGAGGAGAGGGCCGTTGTCTGCTGAGTACCTGTTCCCAGAGTCTCAAGATGAAAGGCCCAAGCTGTCTAAAGGGAAGACTGACCTATGCATAGGGTGTGAGTTCTGAGCTAGGCTGTTATGAACTTATAACCACGGAAACTCCTTGGTGGTGTTTGAAGGACTGACTCCGGCCTGAGACTGAAGTTGCAGGGTGAGCTCTGGTGAGCTTATTGGCATGATACGTTTATGGAGGGGATGGTATGACAGGACTGCCTACAATGGCGCGTGGCCCATCGGCGACAGCCTGTAGCAAAAATCCCCAACAGCCGGAGACTGGACACTAGAAGGGGAAGGCTCTGAGTTACTACAGAGAATTCTTTCCAGGTGTCCGCTTTGTGGGTCTTGTCCACATGCTCACAGTCTAACTCATCACCATATTTGGGGTCGGAAAGGAACCTCCCCCACTCCCCATTTCAGAGTGGCAGAGACCCTGGGGGGTTTTCACCTTCCTCTTCAGCATGGAGCATGGGTCACTTACAGGTTTAAACTAGTGTTTAACTAGTGGTGGCCTGTCTGTACTTTAAGTCTTTCAACCATGATTTGAGGTGTCAGTAACTCAGCCAGAGGTTAGGGGTCTCTTACAGGAGTGGGTGTGTGAGGTGCTGTGGCCTGTGATGTGCAGGAGGTCAGGCCACATGATCATGATAGTGCCTTCTGGCCTTAAAGTCTGTCTAAATCTATGCATGTAGGTTCTTTTATAGTTTTTAGTATGTTTTCTCTGTAATGCTTTCACCTTAAGAATAAATGTGCTTGCTTAGAAAGCTATGCGGTGACTTGTGACTGCTGGCAATTGCAGCTGGTCATAGCCTTGGGAGAGACTCTTTAGGCAATCTGGCTTGCTGGAGATACCACAGTGCAGCCAGGGAACTGTGCCACCTGGAAATATTCCTGGTCAGGAGGGAGAGAGATGCGGGTCTCTGCCCAAGAGAGTCCAGGAGCCTAGAGCTGGGGCCCTTGAGGGATCGTGGAGAGGGGACACAGGTGCAATTGCCCTGGACTGTGACAATCTCTATAGCAGGGTATCTGTGATAAAAATATAGTTTTTGGTTAGAGTCGAAGTTAACATCAGCATGCCCAGTCCAGAGCTGCAGTGTGTAATAGTAGTAGCAGGCTTAGAGCATAATTACAGTGGCAATGAAGCATGAACATGGCCTACTTAACTGAACTAGAGACATTGCACCAGCATTTGACATACTCTATCATGTTCGCTTGTACAATACGTTACTGTTTTGAATGCTACAATAATACTGTGCACCCCTGCTTCCTGCAGGCTGGTAAATTAGACTGCAATTCTTCCGTCTTGCTACGGATCTCATAGCAAACACCAGCCCCTCGGCTGGCATGTGACTATGGAAGTGGCATGTGAATGTCCCCAGGGATATAAGTGCTTTAAAAATGTTTTGTTCAGTTGTGTGTTTGTGCCACGTGGAAATTCCTGGTTCGTGCCTCCTGGGCGCACGCGGGCTGCGGCACTCAGCAGACTGAAACAAAAGCAGACATGCAATAATTTCATCCTGATGCTAGGGGTGAGGTCGGCAGCCATCAGCCTGACTTTCTGGGAACTGGAATCATGACTGGCTTAGAAGGCCCAACAACAGAACAGAGTTCACATTGTGTCGCCAGCGCTGCAGACAAACAAACATTTTAAATGGGGCAGGTGTCGATATGTCTTTCAGAGTGGGGTGACAATGATAGTCATTGGGCAATGGCATGGGTGGGGGCGGTCTGTGCTTTCCTCACTTATGTGCAACTGTTCTCATAAGCAAACTAGGGAAACGTTTGCTTATGACATCAGTCCTGGGTCCAGCACTATCCAAAATGTTCATTGATGAATTGGATAATGGAGTGGAGAGCATGTTTATAAAAATTGCAGATGACTCCAATCTGGGAGGGGTTTCAAGCACTTTGGAGGACAGGATTCGAACTCAAAACAACCTTGACAAATTGGAGAATTGGTTTCAATTCAACAAGATGAAATTCAATAAGGTGCAAAATATTTCATTTAGGCAGGAAACATCAAATGCATGACTACAAAATGGGAAATAAATAGCTAGGTGGTGAAAAAGGATCTGGGGGTTATAGTGGATCACAATTGAATGCGAGTCAACAGTGCAGCTAGACATATTCAGAGTCAGACAGAGATTTAGCCTTGAAATCTGTATCCAGCAGAATGGGAGTCACCCAGCTAAACCCCAGCTCGCTGTGCTGATGGAATTCCCCCTTAAGTCAGCCATTGCGATATCCTTTTGTGTTGTGGTTGATTGTCTCAGTAGAGCTGTGTTGTGGCGCATAGTCTTGCTGTGTAAGTGGCACTTGTGGATGGAATTCATTCCTCAGCTTTTCTATGATTTACTCTGTGAAACCTTTAAACCCATAAAGCAAATGATAGCCTCATTTTCAGGCCTCATGAAAAGATGGCATTAAGCAAGCTTACACGGGTTGCCAAATGTGTATATTTAGAAGACCAATCTGTACCCAGTTGGGGAGAGTGCAGGCCAAGCTGTTCATGAAATAATGCCCTGAATCATGTGTGCTGATGTTATGGTTCTGGTTTACTAAACTTAGCAATAGAGTAATGGTTTCCCAAATGCCTTTTCTGCTCCAATTTATGAGTAGCCATTCCCCTTTAGTGTTCCAGATTTATTTCCCACTGCTCTGAACAATTTGTTCTCCAACAATATGAAGAAAGAGGAAATTGATTGCTGGGCTCCTGTCTCTCCATACAAAATCATTGCTAGACTGTTGCTTTTCCTCTTTTCCTTCAGGGCAGATACATTGAAATGTGATCTGGCTACAGCCAACTGGTCTTACACATGCAACGGGCAGTTGCTAGTATCATGTGATTGGCAGCAAAGCAATGGCTTGTGATGTTGCACCATAGTTGCCCCAGTAGGCTGGATTATTCCAGAGCCTTCTGAAGCTTTATGATTGTTTTTTTCCTACTTTGTCAGCTTGAGCTGTAACGCAGACAGGTTGTAAATCAGTTCGTGTTCTCAGAGGGGAGTTTTTCCTTTGCAGAAGTGGCACGTGTGCATATGTATATGTGTGTGCCCAAGAAAGAGACAGAGACTGATGTTCTGGAGAAGAGTGCTGTAGCCGAGGAGGAGCAAAAGAAATCTGTGTTACAGTTTTGGGATTTGTTCATCCTGCGTTTCTCTTCATTTTTCTGCCAAAGTCTATTTTAAATGTCTGACTCGACAATTGTCAGTGGTTATTGAAGGGCCGTAGTGTCTCACAGCTCAACAAATCTCCAGAGGTCTCATAAGCATTGAGTGCTGTGCAGTTTGCACAGACTGTGCCCTGCCTTTGTTTATACCCAGAGGCGTAGCGAGCTCCCTCCGTACCCTCCGACCGGAGGGGGCCCCGCAAGGAAGGGGGCCCCTAAAAGTGGCAAAATAAATACCGCATTCCAGTTTCTGCATTGTAAGGGGCCCCGCCCGGACATATGTTCGGAGGGGGCCACGTTCTTTGTTGCTATGGCCCTGTTTATACCTCATGTGCACAGAGGAGCTCAGGGTGTCCTACAACTGCAATGGTCAACCTTTTCCAAGGGGCACCCTGGTGAAGGGCAGCTTTGCAAAATTGTTTTCATTTTCCTCAGATTTGGTTTTGTACAAAGGTTGGGAAAGTTCGCAGAAATCACTGGACTGGATTCGGCACCCTTGGTTCCAGCTGGGGATCTGGTACAGCAACAGTTGACTGGGGATAAGCAGAGAGGTGGTGTGGCTGTGCTGTTTACATCCAGTGTGAAATGCAGGAAGCCTCCAATCCCAAAGCCGAAGAGGACCGTGTGCTCACTTGTTGTGCAAGTCCCCAGAAGGGGTTAAGTCCTGGCGGGTTGTAGGGTATCAATCCCCCATTGCAGTGTAAAGTCCCTGCAGGAGCTGATGAAGTTCCTCACCACAGAGGCTGAGAGTGGTCAGTGACCTTATCCACCCGGATAAGAAATCCTGAGAGGCAGATGTGGATTTTATGGCCACAATCCTATTCCAGGTGATTATTGGCTCAACTCGCCGCACTGATCACAGTCTTGACCTGGAGTTTGGCAGCTGGAAACTAGATCCCTGTCCTGGACTAACAATTATCTCCTGCATTTCGAGGTTGGGGAGCATCTAGGCTTTTGGGGAGAGGGCTCTGTTTTCGTGGTCCACCTCAAAGGCTAATGGAACCAGAATATTCCCAGAGGCCTGGAGGGAATACGTTGTTCCTCCAACAGGGCACTCTATTGATGGTTTGGGTGGACTTATCCCATAATCGTCAGCAATGCAATGCCCTCCTCCCCCCCCGGTGCCCTCTTCTCTGGCTCCACCCTGACAGGTCATTTCCTCGGTTTACTGCTGACCGATGAGGCAGGATGGCCAGTGTACCAGTAGTATCAGCCTTGGGCTGAAAGGGAGGAGACAGTATACCTTCGTGGGGTCAGATCTTGTTGACCCTGGTCAGTCTGGGAACAGCACCGAGGCTACACAGGGGCGATGGAGGAGATCTGCCCCTAGCGACGGATAGAGCTGAAGGACCAGGTTCTTTGGACTGGGCAAGCTGGGCAGAGCTCGACCCTGGGTCCAATGGGACTTTTGTGACCATGATTTGGCCTGTTGATCTTTCCCAGGTACAAATCTGGCCCTTCTGCCTGAGACGTCACCCAGATCCCGAGCTGTCTTCTGACTACGTCGGAGTTTTAACTGAAAGCCCCTTGGCAGTGTACATGCAGTCCCCTTCTCTCTCTGCTTGAAGTTCTGCTTCAAAATCAGGTTTTGTTACTTTCAGTTACTGCGTGCTTATTAACCACACAGACCTCTCTCCTTGTACTGCTCGGAAATGCAGCTATTCCAACACAGGTTCCCCAAGCCTAGCAGGGATGCTGGAACAACTTGTATAGCAGGAGCGCTGAGAGCCACTGTAACCCCTGTATGTGATTGAAACCACTTCAAGCCAGGGGGTGCGGCAGCACCCCCAGCCCTCCTGGTTCCAGCTCCTATGCCGAACAATATAAATGGTTGGTTCCTGCAGTGAAAGAAACACATTTTTCCTTTTCCTGTCACAGGCGCAGTCATTTCTGAAATGTCTGATGAATCCCATCAATGCACTCTTCGTATGAAGGGGTTTTAAGTTGCCTTTGAGAGAAGCTGTCTCCTCACGGGACTCTTTCAGTGCACTCTAACAAGTATCATTCCAGTTCCGTTCCCTGCCTCATTTATGTAATTAAAATTGGCATTCGAACAATAAACACAAGTGCTGGTCAGTGATCCTGTCCCTGGTAAACAGGTGTGTAGCCATTTACCTTCTTATCTCAATAGAAGGAGAGGTAGACACGCATTGAAATCCTTGTACAATAAGGAGAGCATTAACACACCCTACAACGTACACAGCATGTTATTCATTGGATAGTGTCACAGGGTGAGTGGCCCCTTTAAATGCAGCAGGGTCTAATGCGGCTGGACTGATCACCTGCTGCCCAATAGGGTTTAAGGGACGGCACCTGGGCCTTATAAAGGGGAGACAGCTGCTGGTAGATGGCTGCAGACACTGCAGGGAGAAGACACCAATTGGGAAGACTCCAGGCAAGAGAAGCTGGGAGGGCACGAAAACAGACCTCAGCGGGGAGGGGCTGGGCCCAGCTTGGGACTGGGGTGAAGACATAAAGCTGAGTTTTCTTTTGAAAGATTTTGTGCAGGACTTAATAAGCTGGACCCCAGATGTTCTAAAGATCTAGCTTGTGGACTTTCCATTGTCCTGAGGGAAGGGGAAACTTGGCCAGAAGCCCCTATGCCCATGATACTCCATAGTGAACATTATTCACGTGCTAGATAACCCGAGCACTGGGCAGGGATCAGATCACTTGTGTGACTGTGGAATTAGGCAATAAGCATCAATGCAGAAGGGCCTATTGTTGTCTTTGCCACTCGAGAGTAATGGGGACTGAGATGAAGCAGAGGGGGGGTCTGTTCCAGAGTGCCCTGAGGTGCTCATGGCCCCAGGATGCAAAGAACAGCCCAAAGATCAGTAAGGCATAAAGGTGGCCCTGCTTGGCCTGAACCAAAGGTCTAGCTGAGAAACGCAGGGAACGAAGACATTATGCTAATAGGAGAGACTGTAGCAGATGCGATAGCAATATTAAGGCAGGCAAGGTAACTTCCACAGCGGCATGATGGGAGTCCTACGAAGAAACGAGCTTTTAGAACAATGTTTTTCATCCTACGTTTCCAAGGAGTTTTAAAAACAATGTTTTACTAATACCTACCTCTTCTGTAGATCTCAAAGCACTGGACCAAGGAAGTGGCTTGCCAAGGTAACCCAGCAGCTCAGCATAGAACCCGTCTTCTGAGTCATAGGCCAGTGCTCCAACCATTAGAAAACCCTGCCTCCCTTATAGGTGGGGAGGGATAGCTCAGTGGTTTGAGCATTGGCCTGGTAAACCCAGGGTTGTGAGTTCAATCCTTGAGGGGGCCACTTAGGGATCTGGGGCAAAATCACTACTTGGTCCTGCTAGTGAAGGCAGGGGGCTGGTCTCAATGACCTTTCAGGGTCCCTTCCAGTTCTAGGAGATAGGTATATCTCCATTTAAAAAAAAAAAAAAAATTAACAGTATCCAAAATATCCTTCCAATAGTGTGAGATCCAAAGAGTAACTGAAAGCAACAGCGTGTCCTTTATCACAGAATCCTGACCCTTCTACCATGCTGGTTAGAAACCTTATGTTAATGAAATAAAATTGGACTAAAAGGTTTTTATTACTGAAATATGGTTTGCATTGAGTACAAACAGAACACATTGATTTCTTAGTAGCATGTGCACTGAATTCCTCTTTAGCTTTATATTAAAAACTATTTGAAGAGAAAATGTCAATCCTATTACTCAACTATGATATTTTTTTCTTAGATACCATCTGGACTGGGCAAACTTTGAAGGCATAAAAAATATGTAACGGGATCATATGAAGACAATGTGACTGCAAAAGAACAACCAGCCACACATGTGAAAACAATAACGCCTTGTTTCATGACGACAGTTTGGCTAAATGCTGTTAGGCAAGTGGGTTATGATAACAGTTTATAGAGGCCAGCTGTTAAAAATGAATATGCAATGTAGTGTAAGATAGGGATCTCCAACACCCAATTGCATATGTGACATCCAACTACCTGTAAGAAAAATATGGCCCATTTAATATTCAAAAAATGCCAGTTAAGTCTTTGATACCAGACCATAATATACACACAAAGCTCTACTGAAATAAAAAATGAAAGAGAGGAAAGGAGACTTTGCCCTTTAACCATATAGGCTCTTCCCCAGAGTACTGTTAAATATTTGCAACCCCCAAGATTTAAATCCTGGGCAGACAAATCTGTATTAAAAATGCTGACGCCATTTTTTTAAAAGTCTGTTTACAGTATTATCATTTTATTTCTTGTTGCAAACGAGACAAACACAGCATGGCAAGTAAAAAAATAAAAGTGCATTATACCGTGCTGAGTGTGTAGAACACTTCCGAACTGAAAATGCCATTTGCACAGCCGCTGTGACCCATTCTTTGATAATGTTAGTAGCTGAGCAATTCAGTCTTCTCCATAGCCACTGACTGAGTGGGGCTGCAGTGTTTGGGGCAAGAACCCTGTAGTATCCGTTTGCTAAGGAATGCTATTAAAGAATAATCTGAAAATGAAAGGAATACTGAAAAGGAACGGGAAAAGGTGATTGCAGATAATGGGTTGTTCTGAAAACACTTAGGTGATCTGAAGCCCATTTTCCATTAATCTTTAATGGACTGAAAGCTTTAAAATATGCAGCCAAGTGTTTCAAAGTGACTTTATGACATATCCTCAACAGAGGCATTTCAATAAATCTTGCCCAGCACACAACGAATGTAACCCTTCTCAGAAGTACCAAATGTTATAGTCAACCAAAAAACTCCTTTGCAGGTCACCCATGATGACTTGGTACTAATATATAACTGTCTGTACTGGGTATTAACACACAAGGCGATTCAGTGGAGACCAACAGAGTTCAGTCAGCATTTCAAATCTCCAAAATCCAGTAAGGTAAAGATGAAGGAGAACAGCTTAAATGGTGCATGCTCCGTCATCCTCTCCCCGGCCTCTCACTCACATGTACTGTGGAGTTACAAAATTGTAGTAACCATATTCAGCTTTGGGCTGGTTCGTTCACTACCCATATTTCCTCAATTTGAGTGGCGTAAGAGTCTAGCGAGTGAATGGAATAGTTGCATTTCTTTTTGAGACTTAACAAGCCAAACTGCTCTCCACCCCGGACCGGCCATCCTGCTTTGGCTGCCAGTGGTCCTACGTGCTGGAGTTTCTGGCGGGCTTACGGGATCAATGCTTCTCATCTCATCCTAATGATGCGTTTCTGCCACAGTCTAGATGACAGACTGTGCTGGGCATTAGTGCAGTTTGCACTTTCATCCTCCGCGCCATGTCCCAGTTAAAACGCAGTCTTCCAGTCACCGTTCCTACTCCAGATCGTAGCACCGCATCGGGTCGGGACACAGAGTTCCACCGGGCTCTACTGTCCCTTGTGGCCGCTTTCTCTGCACTGCACTGGCTTGTCCTCTATCCTCGCGTTCACTGGCCCTCCAGCTCGGTTGCTTCCCCACTTCCGGGGTAGCAAAAGTCCAATGTAATAAGTTCCGATCTGTTGGAAACACGAGGTCCTTTGCCCCTTCACAGGGCTATGCCCCAATTGCCAACTTCCCTCGCAGTCCCCACTCAGAGCTTCCTCACAGGACTCCCATTCTCAGCTTGTGGAAGAGTCTTGCCCTGTCTGCAGTCTCGCTCCCTCGGCCTGCTTATAAGGCCCAGCATCTAATGGATCATCACCTAGCTGGGCCCCGTCGGGCGGGGAGGCAGTCAATCAATCACCCCACAGGTGTGGCACATGTCTCTAATCAGGAATTCCCCCGCCCCCTTTCTAGCTGGTGCTGGGGGAACCCTATCGCATTTCCGTGGACAGTGGAATTCCTCCAGAAACTAAGGGCCTCCTGCAAGCCGTGTGAGTGGCCTGGTCTACACTAGGGGGGAGATCGATCTAAGATACGCAACTTCAGCTACGAGAATAGCGTAGCTGAAGTCGACATATCTTAGATCGACATAGAATCACTTACTTCGCGTCCTCGTGGCGCGGGATCGACGGCCGCCGCTCCCCTGTCGACTTTGCTTCCACCTCTCGCCGAGCCAGAGTTCAGCAGTCGACGGGAGAGCGATCGGGGATCGATACATCATGTCTACACTACACGATCTGGCGGGTAGTGTAGACGTATCCAGTGATTTCGATTATCCACAGACGCCGGGGGTTGCAAGCTAGGTTGGTTGCTTACACTAATTACCCTGGTGACATGGTTTGGCGATGCGGAAGTTTCGCTTACATCTGTGCATGGAATCGGACTGTTCTTTAAAAGCTGAGGGGCAAAAATGAAGTCAGTAAAAGTTGGTATATCCCATTATGTTGAAAATACATCCCAGGAGGATGTTGAAAAATTGGAAAGGGTTTGGAACAGAGCCACCAGAATGATTTGAAGTCTGGAAAACCTGCCTTATAGTGAGAGACTTAAGAAGCTCAATAGATTTAGTTTTTCCAAGACAAGACTAAGAAGTGACTTGATCACTGTCTATAAGGACCCTACAAGGGGAAGAGATTTTGGATAGGAGGGGGCTCTTTAATCTAATCAAAAAAGGTGTAAGAAGGACCAATAACTGGAAGCTAGGCAAATTTGACCAGAAATAAGGTGCAAATTTTTAACAGTGAGTGTAGTTAACTATTGGAACAACTTGCCTAAGGATGTGGTGGTTTCTCCATCACTTGAAATCTTTAAATAAAGACTGGCTGTCTGCTCTAGCTCAGACAGAAGTTATTGGGGGTAGATGCATGAATTACTGGGTGAAATTCTTTGGCCTGTGTTAGGCTGGAGTCAGACTAGACGACCATAATGGTCTCTTCTGGCCTTAACATCTGAGGAGATATGTTGTCCAACTTCCCTTTTCATGATATTGTTTGAAATATGTTGGTTTTCAAAGTGACGTGCAGTGGGATAGGTTCTCTACTCAGTTCACAGGGGAATGTGTAGGCCTTCCAGCACTATCAGAATATAAATATTTACTACTCATAATGATGATATAATTCCCATTCATATTGGCAGGGCTTGCACTGAACTGCTGGCAGAGAGAGAAGCTCCCCTGTAGCATTCTATGATATTATTGATATTATTACCTCAACTAGCATTGTGATGGGTTTCCCCCCTCGGGTGCAACCTGGAATTGGGATACCGCTGAGCGCTCTGTCTCACCAGCCTGGGCTCCCTCTCACACTGTGCTGCTGTGGCAAATTGCAGACCGCTCCCGGTCCTGCACTCACAACAAGCACTTTCACAGGCAGGGACACACCCAGATGCAGTTACATGAAGGCTTCTCCTCAGTCACTCATGAACTAACAATAGAGAGATTCCAGCCAGCTCACCCGCCCAGCTCCCCAACCTAGGACCCCAGAGCTGTACTGTCTTGCCCTGGTCAAAAGTCCAACCAGTATAAATTTATTATCCAGTCCTGCCCTCCCTCGATGTGGAGAGGACAATGCACCATCCCCTGTTCCTGGGCAGATTCCCCATGCATTTCAAGCAAACCACATTGTTTTAGGTAAAATATAAAACAGATTTATTGACTACAGAAAGATAGATTTTAAGTGATTATAAGAGTGGCAAACAGATCAAAGATGGTTACCTAAGAAATAAACAAAATCGCAGTCTAAGTCTTAGACACTAGAGAGGATTTGAATCAAGCAGAGTTTCACCCAGTTAGATGGTACAAGCAGGTTAGTTTTTGCATACACAGGCAGGGATCCTCTTTTTCAGCCTAGGACCAGCATTTCCCTGGTCAGTTTTTGCTCCTAAGGTATTTGCAGGTGTTCTGCTGTAGAGAGAGCGAGGCCCCGTGGTGATGTCACTTCCCCCCTTGTATAGCTGCTTCCAGGTGGAGGGAACTTCTTTGTTTCCAGCCAAGCCTCCCAGCACAGTTTGTGGAAAAGTACAAGCAACAAGATGGAGTCCAGTAGCACATAATCTAGTCACATGTCCTGGCATGCTCCAATGAGACTTGGCCGCCATTATCCATATGCTGATTGAAGGGTCCACAGGTGAGGATAAGCTTTTTCCCATGGCCCATTGTCTTTGCTTATGGGCCATTCAACCTGACTAGGCCATTCACAATGTGCTGGCTCGATCGGATGTAAAGCTTTGTGTGTGTTACCCAGGAGCGAGCACATTTGAAATACAGATGCATAGTCAATATTTATAACTCCAGATACGAAAATGATACATGCACACAAATAGGATAAAAACAACGAGGAGTCCTTGTGGCACCTTAGAGAATAACCAATTTATTTGGGTATAAGCTTTCGTGGGCTAGAACCCACTTCATCGGATGCATGGAGTGGAAAATACAGTAAGCAGGTATAAATATACAGCACATGAAAAGATGGGAGTTGCCTTACCAAGTGGGGGGTCAGTGCTAACGAGGCCAATTAAATCAAAGAGGATGTGGCCCATTCCCAGCAGTTGACAGGAAGGGGTGAGTATCAACAGAGGGAAATTTACTTTTTGTAGTGACCCAGCCACTCCCAGTCTTTATTCAGGCCTAATTTGATTCCACTTCCCTCATCCTTCCTCCCCCAAAGGCCCCACCGCTCGCTGAGTCATTCCACCCCCAACCCCCCGAGACCTCCACTGCTCGCCGAGTCCCTCCCCTCCCCCAAAGACCCCACCGCTCACGGAGTCGCTCCACCTCCCTCCCCTGAGACGCCGGCCGCATCCCTCCTCTCCTCCATCTCGCGGGACTCAGCAGGCAGTGGGCGCCTCAGGGGAGGAGGATGGAGGGGAGGAGGGACTCGGCAAGTGGCGACCGGCGGGCACCTCGGGAGAGGGGTGGAGCATGGACAGGGCCACGGGGGAAAAGTGGGAGGGGGCCTCAGGGCAGAGCGCAGGTGGAGCCACCACAGCCCAAGCGTCCACTCTCTTAAAGGTGGCGGTTCGGTAGCTGTGCCCCAGGAAAGGCTTAGCGTCCCCTGGCCTATTATACCCACCGCCTCTGAGGCTCATTGTGCAAAGATTTCTATTTTCCCCCCACCTTCCCTGAGTGCTGGTGCTATGTTAAATATGCACGTCCCAGAAAAATACTGAATTGTGTTATCACTGTGGGTATAGTCAATGATACAGTGATGACTGCAATGGCATAAGTACAGTATTATTTTTATATAGCATACAGATTTCCATTACCAAATTAGAACAGTGTTAAACACTAGGAATTATACAGACATTTAAAACCCGTGTCAACCACACTAAAAAGAGGGTGCAAATATAAAACTCTTAATTTAGTATTTTTTTAAATCAAAATTGAAGGCTTGGCGCCCGTTCCTCTTTTTGAAAGCGAGTGAGCGAGTGCATTCCGGGTTGTGTGGATGATGTTTCCTGACCTGGACAACTGAAAACCACCTCTTTGAATCTGGCAACTCTCTCTGAAATGAGAAGAGGAGGGAGGTCACTTTGCGACCATGGCTAAGATTTTTAAAAAGAGGAGCAGGAAGTGAGACTCCTCAATCTGTATTTAGCCACTTGGCTGCCTTTCTGAAAGGCTGAGCACCCAGCTGCTCCCACGGACCTCAGAAATGTTCGCTAACCTCAGCGAGTTTGCTGGGTGTCAGCAATCCTGACAATCTGGCAGGCGCCGAACGCTGGACGCAAGAGACTAACTTTACATTTCTTTTTATAAATGTCTTGGCCCATGTCTGCCATTCTGGGCAATGAAACTACAGGAACAGTAACCTACAGTTTGCTCAGTGTTTGTATAAATATAGGAGCCTGAATCTATTCTCTCTGCCTTTTATTTACTGTGCAACATCCTTTCCTGAGAAAGGAACCGTCCAGAACGCAAATGTTCCTTTACTTAAAACAGAGCGTTAAGGGCCTGGTCCTGAGCACACACAACTCCCACCGATTTCTGAATCAAACCCGAAATGGACAGACACCAAAGAGGTGCTCACAGCAATGTGGTAGCGATATGATCACATGGAAAATTATGTGCACCAAGTCCTGGTGTTTACAGCGGCTACCAATACTGAATGAGCGGAGAGTGAAATTCATGATCCACCCAGAGCACTAGACTCGTTAATAAGTGTTTGCAGGATTGGACCCATTCCTTGGCTTGGCGTTCTGTTCGGCTGCAGTTTGATTTCTCACTAAGTAGTTTTGCAGAGCTGGAAAGTACTCTCCTAACAGCCAAAGCAGCAAATGAAGATACACATATGGGTAAGAGCGAGCTGCCCAGTGGAGCGTTGGCTTTCAGGAAGTGAAATGATTTTGTCCCAGTTCATCATGGTTCATCTGTATTTATAGGGGGTGGTCGCCCAGGCGTGGTCTCAGACAGGTGTCTCTTGGTGAGGGTCTGAGGTGGGTTCTACCACAGCTGCAATAATTACCACCAATAACTCCGGGTGCCAGAGCCTGCGTCCACTGAGGTTACGATTGGCATCGAAGGGAGCAAGAATGGGTTGGCAATTCACTGCTGTCTAGACTTGTCGGGTGAGATTCTGTGCTGCACCTCGTCGAACTCGTGACTTGGGGAGGAGTGCCTTAAGCCACCTCTGCACTCTGCCAATCCCGGACTGCTCCAGAGGATGAATGGACCCCGGTGTAATGTAGACAAGCCCTGGGGACCTAAGACTGCAGCTTCACTTGGAGCTAGGGAGGTGATTCCCAGCTCATGTAGACGTACTCTGGCTAGCTCTCATCGACCCAGCAGGCTACAAACAACAGTGCAGCCACGGTGGCCTCGGCTACCCATGCTGAGCCCATCCCCACAGCATTTAGGCAGGTGTGTACTCGGCGCGACTGACCAAGCTGCTCACCGCTGCTCATGTTCCCCTGGCTGCTCTCCTGCTGTTAGCTTGCTAACTCGATGAGCTCGTGCGAGAATGTCTGTGCAAGTGTCACCCGCAGCTCCAAGTGCAGACGTACCCCGCATGACGGCAGCCACCCTGCATGGCCTGTGGGTGACAGAACTGCCCACAATCTCCGTGGCCCGATGGACACTGCCCCTGTGTTGTGCCTGCACCTGGACAATTCTTTCCTGCCCCCTTGCAGTACAGTTCCTGCCCCATATGCCACCACAGCAGCTTCTAGGGGCCAGGACAGAACCTGCCCCAGTGATTTACTGAACTATCATCTACTGACCCTCATTGATGGCAACAAATATTTTACAAAGAGGCGATCACTATACCAGCCAGAAGAAAAAAATGGTCTAGAGTTAAATGTCTCTGGAAGACCTTCTTGATACAGGATAACTAGTATATTGTGGGGGCTAGACAAGGCAGCTTTCAATCTGAGCAAAGCAGTTAACCTCTAATATCTGCACCCAGCAAAGCGAGGAGTTTGAGCTCTTCAGCCTGCTGCTGGCAGACTGATGGGCATGTTGTGTTTAATCGTTTCTGGTGCAACTGCTGCCAGCTGGGAACATTCGGCTGGGTAAATGTCTGGAGCCAGCTGAGGACATATTAGAAATATTAAGATTCTGCCCACAGCCCACTCGCTCACCCTTCTGCCTTCAGGCAAGGATGCCTTAGAAAGAATCCAAAGGCGGGGAGACAAGTGATTGTTTTGTTTGTCCTGTGCTCATCCTGAAATAGTGCAATTCAGAAAGGAGAGCGAGGCCATTCAGCTCCCTGGCATTTCACATAGCTCTCAGCAGCCACATGCACCCATTGCATAATAGTGTTGTTTAGCTGCCCTGGCTTTGAGTTTAAACAGCTTTCAGGCTATATTCATTGTAATGAATATCATCAACTCTAAGAGCACAGGTCATAAATAATCCAAACGCAAATTATACTCTTGGTCTAATTCAGTTACATCCTTAAATTGTATGTTTCCTCTTTCCTTCTTGAGGACTGCAGTTTTATCCTCTAGAAAGAGCTGAACATTTAACCTTCCTGAGAGGTCAGGTGTTTTGTGTATAAACGAAGCAAACTCCAGGCTATTTGTGCGTGGACTAAAGACACTATATGACCCCATGGAGGTGATTCAGGGCCCAACTCTTCAAGTGCTCCAGGCCTGGCTTCCTAGTTCTGCCTGAAGGAAGTGCAGGATCAAGTCCTGGTTGCAGTTTCAGCGAATCACTTCTGACTAATTGCACAGGGGTCAGGGGTGGGCTCGGTGGCGCAGGATAAATATTTCTGGAACTTCTGACTTGCACTCACCCCAGCTTGAGTTCAAATCACTTGCTGGTTGAGCAGAAAAGTACCATGAGTGGAGATGGGCCAAACCCACTACTATTTAAATGATTCCAGCACAGCATCTGAACCACTCTTGGGTTTGGTTTTGCACAAATGAATGCTGACCAATTAAGTTCTGAAGAAAAAAAAACCCACTGAGATTAGTACTTGGAAGCTCTTCTGCTTCAGATTTCCTTGTTTCTCAGTACTTCAGGCATTTACATCAGGCTGTGGGTGTGTCTGTATCTTTAAAAAAATTCACAGGTTATTGGCTTGAGCTGTTACTTTATTGTAGGCAGTAATAGCATAAGAACAGCCAGACTGGGTCAGACCAATAGTCCATCTAGCCAAGTATCCTGTCTGCTGTCAGTGGCAGATGCTTCAAAGGAAATGAACAGAACAGGACAACCATTAAGTGATCCGTCCCCTGTTGTTCAGTTCCAGCTTCTACCAGTCAGAGGTTTAAGGACACCCAGAGCACGGGGTTCCATCCCTGACCATCTTGGCTAATAGCCATTGATGGATCTGTCCCCCATGAACTTGTCTAATTCTTTTTTTGAAAAAGAGCCAGAAAACTAGACTCTTTCATTTAAAAAAAAAATGAAGAAATGAAACTTTCCAATAGTTTCGAATTTTTTTTAACAAAAAACTTCAAGTTGATAAATTTGTCAAAACCAGCCCTTTCCTGCAAAAAGTTTTGGTTTTGACAAATTGGCATTCTCAGATGAAAACTGTTTCATTGAAAAATTCACGACCACCTCTACTAGGTAGTACCTGTTTTATTAATATATTTTCCACTCTTTTGCTTCCTGCAGCTTTTGGGGAAGAATGAAGTTATGCTGAGTATTCAAAGGATACTATGTTTGAAATCTTTCATTAACGACTATATTCTGCGCCCTATATAGCTACATATACACACGTTTAGAAATCGCACGGCATGTTGCAGAATGAAGTAGGTAGGATTAATATAGCCTTATAGTATGGAGCGGGCCTTGATAACATCTACCACTAGCTTTTGGGCAAAAATCGTTTCTAGACAATGAAGGTTACTTTCTCAGCCCCAAATGAAATGTTTATGCTTCGCTGGGAAGCTAATTCGGCACCAATTCCTACTCCCATTCAATTCCCAAATGGCCATTTTGCCCTGGAGGCTCTGGGAACAGCACCATGCCCATTAGTTTATACACCTTCCTATGAGCAAAGCTTCGCTAGTGACACTTTGGTCCTCGGTGTGTTTTAATTCAAGGCAAAGCCAAGGCTAGAATTGGTCTGGGAGGGTTGTCACCAGATAAAAAGTAAATCAAGCTGGGTGGTGATATCCTGGGCCAAAGAGGCAGGCTTGTAACCAGACTTCAAAGGGACAAAAATTCACCTTCCTTCTGCGGGGGTTGCCTTAAGACTTGCAGAGAGACAGAAGGGAATATATATTGCAAGCTAATGAAAGTCATATAATAGGAATGGGAATTGATATGAAAGGCAATCTAAACTGCAGGAACTTTGCCACTCTGTTTGCATAACCTTCAACATGCTGATTCTTTATTTATTGAGACGTTTGGAAGTGAGAGTTAAATGGTCTTTGGCTCAAGGCTAGAAAGGTATTATGGTTTTGAAGCAGTGTGTGTGTTATATCAACCAAAACTAAGTCCTATTATTGGCTTTCCTGGCTGGGCCACAGAGTTACATGTGCTCATTCTCCATGGAAAGTCAATATTCTCTCTACCAACTCCAACAAAGCAGTCTGCACTATGTTCGGTACAAAGACAGGGTCGGATTCAGCATCCCTTCATCAGGAAAAGCCCCTTTGAAATTAATGGAGGTTTTGCCTAAGATTGGATTTTCAAGAAGTTCAGTAACAAAAATTCCAGCCTCAGTCTCCTGAGTTTCGCTGTTTGATGATTGATTGATGTTGAATTTCCTGAAGAGCTGGTGTAGCTACACTTAAGAGCAAATGCCAGCCGAGACTGGGAAATGGGATTGTATAATACCAGTAAGATAATTCAGCCATGGCCTCCAAACAATTGACTTGATAGAAAGAAATCCCTTTTCCTCTATCAATGCTTGGACTAGATCCACCCTCCACAATCATTCACCCTAGAGCTGGTCGAAAGAAGTAAATGTTTTCACTGGTTCATTCTGAAAATTTTAATGGTTATTCACAATCGAAAAACTTCAACCAGCTCAAATTCAGCCCAAGATGTAGCTCACCCTTTAGTCTCTGCACTTTTCTTCTTCAATTCTCCTCAAATACTTAACCATCTGTTCCAGAGTCATATCCTGTACCCCTTCTCAAGAAGAATTCCACCAGAAGTCAGTAAGAGTGTTCCCTAAGTGAGAAATGCAGGTGACTGGCCGCCATTAGAATACCTGATGTTAAATTTTATATTCCAACAAAAATTATTTCTCAGATGAAGAGTTCTAGACAATTTATGAGATGGGAACAATTTAGGAAAGAATTCTGTGGCAATTGCAATCAAATGTCTAATAAAATGGTTTATAAACCGTATTAATCTATGCTATATTTAGCACTTGGATTGTGCTTCCTATCCAAGGCCCTCAAAGTGTTTTACAGAGGTGAGCAGGTATGATTATCCCTCATTGCAAAGATGGGGACCTGAAGCTCAGAAAAGTTAAGTGACTTGCCCACGGTCATACAGCAAATCTGTGGCAAAGCCAATAATAGATCCCAGGCTAGTCTGCTTGACCATGCTGCCTACCTTCAGACTGCCATCTGGTGGTTAATCCTCCTCAAAATTGAAACGGAGAGCGGCCTTTCTAAGAATGTGGGCAGAGTTCTCTGATTAAGAATATTTGATATAGAAGAACAGTCATTTTATAGGTTTCAGAGTAGCAGCCGTGTTAGTCTGTATCCGCAAAAAGAACAGGAGTACTTGTGGCACCTTAGAGACTAACAAATTTATTTGAGCATAAGCTTTCGTGGGCTACAGCCCACTTATACTCAGTGCCAATAAAAGAATAAATGAGCCAACAGTTATTCTGCAGCTCCTTGCAACAGCAGAAAATTATATACACATTTAACCCAGGCACTTAACAGAAATATGCTTTAAGTAGCCAATTTTTTCATAAGATTAGATTTAAATAAGGGGCACCATTCTCAAGAATGAGCTAGTCTGGAATTAAAGTGATAGGGTTTATCTAGTTTGCCCTAGAAGCTAAGGGGAGAAAAACATGCTATCTAATCCAAAGTCATTTATATGGTGTGGAGTATGTTAATGAGCTCATTTGGAGGAGGATTTAGAAATGAATGTGCTGCCTAGAAAAAGGTGATGATCCTGTTTTAATCTGCATTTGTCATGAGGCAGAGAAGCAAAACTGCTTTGCAAACCTAGACCATGATGATTTCCACATGTGCTGGAAGTCTGAGTGCTGCAGAGCTGCCTTGGGTTCAGACAGAAGCACTTTGGTTTACTCCAGCAATGAGAAGTGATTGGCTTCAATGCTCCGGAGCTCCAGTTTGTGTATTGAAGGCACAGAAGTAACAGCCGAGGAAAGAACAGGAGTACTTGTGGCACCTTAGAGACTAACAAATTTATTAGAGCATAAGCTTTCGTGGGCTACAACCCACTTCTTCGGATGCATATAGAGTGAAACATATATTGAGGAGATATATATACGCACACATACAGAGAGCATGAGGAAAGATGTGACTTGCCAGCTCCCAGGAAATGCTGATAGTTCAACATTTGTGTTTTGTCCAAAATCAGAAAACCAAGTGAAGCTATTGAAATATTTACAGAATGAAAAGTTAGAAAAAATTTTAATTCAGAAATGACAAAATGTTTTGGTTTGCCATTTTTTATATAAACAAAACAGTTTGATAGTCCCAGATTGAAATGATCCATTCAGTTTGTTGGCCTGAGGCAAAATGTTTCCTTTCTAGTCAGATCAACGTTAAGCTATGGTGGTGCATTGCCTTGTGGGAGATGTAGTTTCGGATTCTTGATGCCATTCTCCCTACTGCAGGGGTGGCCAACCTGTGGCTCCGGAGCCACGTGTGGCTCTTCAAAGGTTAATATGTGTCTCCTTGAATAGGCGCCGACTCCGGGGCTGGAGCTACAGGCACCAACTTTCCAATGTGCTACAGGGTGCTCACTGCTCTGCTCCAGGCCCCGGCCCCACTCCACTCCTTCCCCCAAGGGCCTCGCCCCTTTCCCTGAGTCTGCCGCGCCTTTGCGCCTCCGCCTCCCCCACCCCGGTCCCCAGCCTCCTGCGCACCACAAAACAGCTGATCGCAGCGGGCGGGAAGTGCAGGGATGGAGGGTTAGGTGCTGATCGGCGGGGCTGCTGGCAGGTGGGAGACACTCGGGGGAGCTGATGCGGGGCTGCTGACGTGTTACTGTGGCTCTTTGGCAATGCACACTGGTAAATTCTGGCTCCTTCTCAGGCTCAGGTTGGCCACCCCTGCCCTACAGGGTGGGCTTGCTGGCTGGACACCATCCCATCTGGTCAGAGGGGAAGTGTGTTGCATCATGGAAGGATGTAGTCCAGCCAAAGATCCTAGTTTATATAATAGATCAGGGATTTAAACTACATCTGCCACAGGCATTTCCCCATCGGAACCTGCATTTCAATGTAAAACTCGACGCTTGGCTTTTGTTCTTTAAAGCCCTAACTGGCTTAGGACCTGCCAGCTGGGGAGATGTTTCTCTCGCACCACCCCAGGCGGCAGCTTCGCTAGGAGAACAGGTGTGTGGTTAGCCAGTGTTTGCCCTGCAGGTCGCTTCTGCTCAGAATGACTTTGCTAAGTGTGCGGGGGGCAGGAGAACTGAAGTTTATAGTGTAGTGAAATGGAAAATTAAAAACTCGTCTGTGGTGCACAGTGAACTTTGCGGTTCTAGTCGACGGGGTGGCATAGGGTGGGCCGTGGCCAGGCCTTCTCCTGGGCATCAGGACCGAACACGCCTCTAGCCTGGTCATATCTGAGAGGAGTAAAGAAATCTCACTCCTTTCCCTCTCCCTGGTCTGGCTTTTGTCGCCTCTGCATTAGAATCGGGGAGCTGCCCCCTCGCGACTCCCTGCTCTCGGTTCTGATGCCTGCGGCACCCCAGCCCAGAGCAGCCAGCCCAGGGAAGCCAGGCGGTGCGAGGATGGCAGGGGTGCCGTTTGAGGAGCATCAGGATGGAGCATGCTCAGTTGCTCCGTGCAGTTGGTGCATGGGCAGCCTGGACAGCACCAGGAGCGCTGAGAGCCTGAAGCATTCTCAGCAAGGACAGAACCTGCAGGGAGTTTAGCTGCTGAAACACAAGACGTCTCTACTGAACTGTGCAAACTGCCGTTTTTCAAAGGCTGATAACTTGGGCCAATTTAGGCAAATGTTCACGAGGACGACAAAAGCCACATCCCTGAAACAAAGGCTGTCCCCTGCCAGATGTCCAGTTTCTGCTCCAAAGCACAAAGAGCACTGAAGCCGTTCAAAGAAAAGGTCAGAGAATTTTTTAACATAGGCAAAAAAGTGTGTTTTTCCCCTATCCTCATTCTCCGAACTGGCCGGACTGCTTTGGCCCCCCCAGCAATCTAAGGCAGATATCTGGCATGGAACATTTCAGCCCAGTCCAAGTTTGGCTAAGTTAGAAACAACTGGAAATGGGGTCTTATAATGGGAAGTGATAAGCAACCTTAATAATAGATGGTGCTACCAGCCCCACCTATAATAAGTTCTTATACCACCGCGCACTACTGTAGTATTTGAGCACCTGCAGGTAGGGCATTCAGTGATGTGACTAAGGATAAGGACCAAGACTTTGAACTTGATTCAAAATTCTATGGGAAGCCAGTGTAGGAAGCAGAGGATGGGGTGAGGTTCTCACAGGAGCCCGTGTTGTTGCGGAGATGTGCCACAGTTGGGCTGGTTGGAGTTTTCTGAAATCTCCTATCCCTGGG
The DNA here is from genome assembly GCF_002925995.2 of Terrapene triunguis. Taxonomy (NCBI): domain Eukaryota; kingdom Metazoa; phylum Chordata; order Testudines; family Emydidae; genus Terrapene; species Terrapene triunguis. The sequence continues at coordinate 1,755,755 of NW_020664482.1, read as the reverse complement.
CATGAGGTCAGCGCATTGCTGTAGTCCAGAGAGGAGGTGACAAAGGTGTGTGTCTATAACTGAGGTCCCATCCTTGTCTGCTAGGATGGGACGGAGCTTCCTAGCCAACGAGTGATGATAGAAAGCTTTAGTGCATAGTACGAATGCAGCTACGTGAGCTTAGTGTCAGCGAGGAAACCAAACGGCTCCTAAACTATGGACTGAATTGACCAATTATGGGTGTGTGCCTTCACCCAAAGGACACGGCACCATGTCTGCAAACTCCCCAAAATACTTTCCTCTGCCCATCAGCATCATCTCTGTCTTGTTCGGGTTCAGTCAACTGGACTTCATGCACGAGCTGATCTCTTCCAAGCACAGGGCCATCTTGGTGGTAGTGGTGTGGCCATATATGGTGACGAGTGGGTAGAGCTGTGTGCCACCTGCATATTGCTGCACGAGTCGGTGTTGTCTGACCAGTGCACCCAGTGGCTGCGTATAGCTGCTGAACAGAACCAGTGGGAGCATTTATCTTAGACTCCCCAGGTGAGGGGTCTCATGGTGGAGGTGCAGTTTCCCATCACTAGTCGTGGGGTGCGGCCCTCCAGGAAGGACTCAAACCATTTTTAGCACATTCTCCTGGCCTTCTCCCCTGCCACCTCTCTCGGTATATCATGGTCGACAGAGTTGAATGCTGCAGAGAGGCCCAAGAGGATGACAATGGAGGGCTGCCCTCTAGCCATTGACAGCGGGAGATGTCCATCAGTTCCACTGACGCTGATTCTGTCCCAGGTCCTCGCCTGAATCCAGCTTGTGCCAGGACTAGAAGGTCTATATGCTTTCAGGAGATGAGCGAATAGTTGGCCTTTGGTTAGCTTCTCGAGGAGCTTGCTGAGGGATGGGAGGTTTGACACTGGGTGGGGGGGGGCAGCTCATGGGCCTGTGGGGTGGCTACATGTTACTCACAAGCACCAAGAGAGGAGGAAGCACAAATAATTCCATTTTCCTCTCCGAGTTCATCCTACGAAATGGCCCACAAGGACCGTGAGCAAATGTGACTCAGACGCGGGTATCCGCTCCAGGAATGCCTTAGAGAACACATGCTGAGCGCCATCTCAGGCCTAATCCTTCCCGAAAGCGCTAACATTTGCACAGCCTTCCCGGCAGCCTGAAGTTTAAAGACCTTTTCAATCCTGGGTTTATTTGTACAGCATTTCAAGGCCCTCTTAATGTAAACAAAGCATTGTACGAACAGCTGGCCAGCACGGACGCTTATGAGCAAGCCTATAGAGCAGGGCAATGTAAACAAAGCACATGCAGAGGAGATCTAGAATGCAAAGGAGACTTTTACTCCGGTTGCATTACCGTAACCCACTGAGACAGCCAGGGAACGGGGGAGACATGGTGGGTAATATTTTCATAGGCACCTACCTGACCTAGTCCTTTCCTCAATCTAAATGCTGCTGAGGATTTAACCGAGAAGCTACAGTGATTGACAGACCGGGTACCATCCGAGTTTTAAAGGCACCAGAGAAATAAATGTTCTACATGTTAGTGTAGATCATAAGTTCAGAATCTGCAGCTGTTGGAGCATGTTGCCCAAATCCATTCTGGATGGTTTCTAGTTAAGGCACGGGACCAGGACTTGAGATCTGTGTTTTCTGCCTGCCTCTGCAATTAAAATGGGAAGCCACTGAAATAGTGCCCACAGAAAGCTGGCCCAGGACTGGGTGATCTGCCAGTGCACATAGGACCCTGCTAGATTTGGATGTTTCTGCCTGAAGAATATTGTCCGTTATTCGTTTGAGAGGACACGCAAGTGTCACACTCATGGCCTAGCTAGTAGCGGGGAGCAGCACTATGCATTAGCCTCCATCAGCTGGAGCCGCTGCTGGTGGAGCACCAGGGTACTGACTGCTCCTGCCCCGGATTACCCTTCTGCAGTCGTGCAGTGAAGTCTAGCTCAGTCCAGCTATTTGGTCACCAGGCCTAGGATGGCTCCAGTTATCTAGATTTGGTTCGGATGTTGGCTTATTAACCTGCACTCTCCAGCGCAGTGAATGTGGCTCTGCACATCCGTAAACTCACTGATTCAGCAGCAGCATTTCATCAACCAGTTCAACCAGGGCTGGGCTGGCTTAGGTGTTCAAAGCAACTGGGACAGCTACTCTTCACTCTGTGCTCTTTGACGGTTGAACCTGGCGTGAACGCATAAACTGGCCTTTGCAGGATTGTTTTTAGTTGATGACGTGAAGCAATTGAACAAATGCTGCAACTACAACAAAGTACCTGAAGGTAAACCTGGGGGTTGCTAAGCAACTTGGGTCCAGGCAATGCTGTCTGCCTAATTAGTCCCCTGGGTGTACCTTATTACAGAAGAACAAAACAGAAAATGCCTTTGTCCAAATGATACACACAGAGGGACATGATTCTGATCTGATTTGCAGCGGTGTAAAAGTGGATTAACACTACAGAAATCAGTGGAGTCTCACATCAATTTACTTGGGTGTATTTGTGGAGATACCACATCTAATGTTTTCAGCTGTAACTTGTAAGACTGTAAGTTTAGATCCCTCTTAAGCCAATTAGTCTTTTGGAGCAAATGTGCTTTTTGGAAGTTCTGTCCCGCTATCCACGCACACAAAATACCACGGGTTTCTTATGGAGACCCTAACTTTCACTAAGATAAATTTTACACAACTTACTTCAAACAGACTCCTGTTTGAATAGGTGTACTAGGAGAAGGCTTTGATTTTCTCAAAGGAACATACTGAAAATTCTCAAATCCAACTGAATAAAATAATTAGGCTTCTGACAAGGATCCCCCTAAGCATATCTCCATTAAAAAGCAACATACCATATGCATATTACCATGGCACTTGGAGAGCTGATACAGTTAATGATGTATAAGCAGTTTCATTCTAGACCGCTTGCATCAAGGAATTATAACCGAGCCATTAAAGTTTGCTTTGGGCTAAAACTTGGCACAGAATTTCTAGCCACGGTTGCTTATTCTGAATTAATTGCTGTATTAGAGATAGGGACATCAGTCTTTAGTGCTATCAGTCTGGTCGCCTTTGTGAACACTAAGTACAAAACAAACTTAAAGTGTACATTTGGTGAGCCAATAAAGCAGAATGCTGCAGCTGAACCTGTTAGGTACTAATTCAAGTGATGGGGTAATCTGTTCATTTTACTCTACACTAAAAGCTGGTTTAAACTAGTAAGGATTCCAGAAGTGTCTTTGGAACAACTTTATGTTTTGGTTTTGCAGACCTTTATCTGAAAAATGGCCAAATTTTAAAGAAGTATTGATTGCCAGGTTGAGATCTCATTAATCATGTGTATCTCCACTCAGAACTAATTTTAATTTGTAACATAAACTCAAATATAGAAGGATATGCAGAGAAGTTTTTTTCTGGTACAGAGTTTTGGAGGTTTTACAACTCCAGCTAAAAATTGCATGTTTCTAGGTGCACTGCAGATTAGAGGGAGAAATAACAGAAATACCCCAGACTTTGGGGAGTTTGGATTTCAACCTTAAACATATAACTTTGACCTATTTCCAATATTTGAGAAGGAAAGTCATCTCTTGTAGCCAACGCCAGTCGGACACCTATGAATGTAACAGATGTAATCTAGATTGAAAGCTAGACAGAATATAAGCACAGATACAATAAATGCTGTCCAAAGCACGTTGGTAAATTTCAACATATCGTACTTTTCTATGGATAAGAAAATGCAGAAATTCATTTGTCTGCTATAGTTGCACAGAAATGAGATCTGCTGAGAGTTATTCATCACACTTACCAATAGAGAAGGATTAGTAACAAAAGAAGGAAAATAATTTGAAAAGGCAGGACAAATTGTCAGCCAACATACAATGGGTCATTAGTCCTTCCTGCCCCTGAATTCTACTTAGGAGAAAGCCATGGCCTAGCAGCAAAGCATGTCTACAGATGTGGGGAGAGGATGATTACAAAGAAAATTAAGGCTTTTCTCCAGAGACTATGCAAGAGAGAGTGAACTGAAGAGACCTGGAGAACACGGCCCTGGTACTGAAAATAAAACCAGTCATCGCCGAACTCTGCCACCATGAAGCATGCCAGTTGCCAGCCACAAATTGTCAGGACCAACTTTGAACCTGCTGAAGTTAAGATGAAGCCTTGACACTAGGTCAGAATATTTTTGATGACATTTCATTGGGTGGAAGTTGAAACATTTCGCAGACTCTCCTTCCATCCTTACCCAAAGAAAGCAAACAGCTGCCGACGAGCATCAACAGCCACTTCTCCATGTCTGAACCAAGTCAGAACCGCCCAACAGCCACTTGTCAGACTCCCCTGCAAGCCGCCCGAATTCAGCCCCAACCAGCCTTCCCTAGCCAAAACGAAAGCGACCCGGCGGGGGAGGGAATATCTGGTACTGGACCAACTTCTGGTGATGAGAGACAACAGCACTGCACAGCCAAACGAAGGCAGCCCAATCATACGGCACAAATGGCCACAATCCAACAGAGCCAGCAGCCACACTAAGCTAAACATACAACCACCCAGCCAGCCAAACTAATGCCCACTTCCTGAGCTACCTTCCCCCCGGCCAGGAGCAGCCCATCAGCAGGGACTGCTTTCCATCTACAAACCATGGGAAAGCCACAAGCTGCCCCGCCCTTCCAAAAGCCACTGTCGTTAAGCCACAAGCTACAACCTAATTCCAACAAGATCCAAGCTAAACTAACCCGCAGACAGCGACATCAGTCCGAAATCACCCCACCCATTCCAACGGTTGGCCTGGATGCAGCACTCCTCTTGTTGGCCTGTCTGTTACCTTCAGTATATTCTCCCCCAAATTCATGTAATTTTAGCTTTTGTCGTCGCCATTTGGCCGGAGGTGGGATTTTGCTCTCCAAAGAGGAACTTCCAAAACACAGGTTAATGTGGCAGGGCAGGACTAGTACATCCCTCTGGAGTACCTGGATTAGCTTCAGTGTCTCAGGTATGGGCTGTGAGGACAGTAGGTCGACGTTTCAGCATCAATTTTTTTTTTTTTTTGGGACAAAATACGGCTGTTTGACTAACCGGGCATTTTCTTGTGAAAATATTCACGTTTGTCCACGTTTTTCTGTTTTGTTTTTTTTATTGAAAATTTGAACATGCTTTGGGTCTCCGTGACACAAAGAGGGCCCTTGATTTCAATTTGAGAAGTGCCTGGTTTCCAGGAGTGGAGGGTAGCTCTGGGGGGGAAATGAGCAGGCGCTGGCTCTGACAGTTGAGTGGGTGAGGTCAAAAGCAACTTCTTCCTTTTGCTCTTGAATCTATAATTATATATAGTGTGTTTCATAAATATTATGGGCCAGATCTTCAGGTAATGCAAGCTGGAGTCATGCCAGTGACCTCAGGGGGCCAATTAACATGAGCTGAGGGTCTGGCCTCAGTGACTGAATCCTGAGAGGGGCTGAAATTCCCATTGAATGGGCCCCAGAATGCAGAAGAAATTGGCCGTCATCTGCTTTGTACGGCTGATGTAAATGTAGACCAACTGCTATAATTTTACACTCAGATGGCTAAACCGGATAATTGCGTTTGGAGTGCAGAGCATATTGCTGTGATGCCGCCTTCATATTTGTGACTCAGTTTCCTCCGTCTCCTTTGTGCTAGTGAGGGGGTAAGTTCTGAGGGATGCATCCTCTGATCCCTAGTGGACAAAGCGTTTGTCAATAAGGGGCCATCTTCACGTTGCACTGAGCCTGAAAGATCCCAAAGCACAGCGCAAACCCATAAGGATCAGTTCCTCAACCCTGGAATGCGGCCATCCAGGCGGCGGCCAAGAGCAGTCTACAAGCTGTAGGCCCAGTTCTCCACTGCCTGGCGCCTTGTGTAATCATTCACACCTGTGCAATGGCACCACTTTGCGGTGGTGCACATGACCATGCAAGGCAATGGAAAATCAGGCCCTGGAAAGCTATATAAGCAGAGCCATGAGATCTTGGCTGATCACAAGTGGTCAGACTCTCATCGAAAAGACACCAGCGCCAGCAGCGCAGCACCTTCGAATACCATGGGACATAGAGTCAGGGGAACTCGGCTACCTGCTGGCTCACATGGACACCACGTCCTGCGGCACACTGGTGTTACGTCCAAGCACGTACCTCTTGGAGCAAACGGGCAGAGCAGTAAAGTCTCTTTTTACAAGCTAAGAACTTCTTGTTGTAGGTTGTTAAAGATTTTTGTTTGTTAAAAGCCTGGTATAAAAATCCCCCTTCCTGGGTTAAATACCTCACCCTGCAGTAATTCTGCTGTAGCTTCAAACCCCTGTATTGATTTCTTGTTGTGGTGCGAAATGGGAAACATACCATAAGAGAGCAAAAATGTCTCTTAAATTTGGCTTTATAGCTGTATTGCTGAAAAATAACACAGAATGTCTGGGCAAATGTCACTGACTGGATAGTTGCAATGAACTTTGCTGTTATAGAAGTAAAGTGTGCTGAGCCCCTGTTGCAGTCTTCCATGATTTCACCACTTTGCAATTCAACCCGTAAGATAACACACACATTTGTTAAATCACTTGGTAGAGAGGAGCTGTATAAGATATAGGAAAGGGTAAGGCTATGCATATCCTGCCTTCCAGCTGTCTCTTGCTAAGCACAACATGTACAAAAATGTAGCCAACTGCTGTAAAAAGCTGAAATCTTGCCATTTTCAGGGGTAGGGAGTGGCTATTTATTTATTTATAGAACTAAAATGAATTAGCAAATTAAGCAAGGACATTAGCATGGCTAACTGCTTTTTAGTTCTTTTGCATTGTTCTAGGTTTAAAGGTTACTTTGTGAATCGTTGCCAAATGCAACCAGCAATTTCTGGGAGTGCTGTGTAGAAATACATATCAAGCATTTCCATAGTTTTGTCAACATTGTGAACCCAAGTCAGCACATCTGAATCAAAGAGATTTCACAGTGACACATTGATATGCAGGAACATGTTTGTTTAAATATGGTTTAAAAAACCACAAAAATGGGACCCAGTCCTTGAAGTCCTTACACAGACAACACTCACAGATTGCCAGATTGGGCCTATCATCAGGTTTTAAAAAATGAGTTTCTCTGCAAATGTATGATTCAAAAGTGCAAGTGCCAGTGAAAAAACAGCATTTGTCAGGGTTTTACCTGACTCAGAAGGTCTGCAGACCAGTGACCAGTTACAAACAGGCTTAGGCTAAATACTCTGTTCTTTAAGTCTCCTTTGCACATCTCTGTGCTCATGTATCTGATTATATGTGTTCCTGAAACTGCTGCTAAACGAATATAACCCCCTAGTGCCACTATGCTTGCCTCTACCATAGTTTTGCACTGGGGGCTATCGCTTATTACTAATAAAATATCACTCTACAAAAGAGTCATTGTGGAGCAGTGAACGTTACTCCACACGTAACACACATGGCTCAAACCCACAAAGGCAAGGAAGTGAAAAGTTAAGGCACCTAACAGCACACTCCTCCCCCTATGAGCACACACCTTGCCATTAGCCCAGCGGCTACAGGCCACGCCCCGCAACTTTCACTCCGCTCTCCACCTCCACACGCCACATTTCCAAACAATCCCCTACTAGCCCCTCTGAGCAGTAGGTTTGTGGGGCTGGGAAGGGACTGTTTGGTAAAGCAGGCAGTGGAGGGCTGATGGGAGGCAGAGTCAAGACTGCAGCGTGTGGTCTTGGAGAAGCAGAAGATCATGTGATTCCAGATGTTATCCCCCTTGTGCAGAAATTCAGTGCTTTGTCCAAGGTTGCATCGTAACTCAGTGGTAGAAGTGCAGGGACCACATGCAATCTACCACAGCTCCATTGACACAAAGGAGTTGCTCCAGCTTCCACTCCCAATGGAATGCCCACATATCTTCTGATACCCGCCGCCAAGAGATGTTGCCTCCTGCATTTGCTGTGTATTTTTTAAAAGTTCCTCCTTCATCACCCCTTATCTTGGGGTAAAAGCCTGGATACTAGTGTGGGCAGGGAGCTCCAGGTAGCCCTGGCTATCCGTGACAAAGGCACGAGCAACGAACAAATTGATGCAGATGCTAGCAACGCAGCCACTCGAAGGGACTAGCACCTGGAGACATTGGTGTCATGTGGAACGAAGATTATAAATGGCTGAAGAAGGTTTGGGACCAGATTTAGTACAAATCAAAGGATGTGAATAAATGTTGGGTGGCCTCGATCTTGTCAGAATCTCAGTTTAGAATAAAGAGAGCAGGTGATAAAAATGATATCCACTTTTATTTCCAAAAAAAGGGCTTTGGGATGAAACAGCAAATTTTCATAACAAAATGAATGTTTTTGTTGAATTTTTTGGCTTTGAATTGAAAAATCTGAAATCTGACAATTTTTCAGTTTTCAACACCCAGAAATGACTTTTGGAGTTCTGATTTTTTTTGTTTTGTTTTGTTTTGTTAATGGAAAAACAAAAAATCCCATGAAAATTGTGACAAAACCAAAACCTTTTCGTTTTCTTACTCAAGGGTATTTGTCTGGGTGCTGTATGATTCAGGTCGAGTGGAGACACCATGCCAGAGCCTGGCATAAACAAAGTCAAAGATATGATATTGCTTTTGCAGGTACTTCTGAACTTACTGTAAACTGATAGGAGGACTGGGGATGTGGGTGTGAAATGATATCAGCCAATCGCAACACAGCTCAGGGCTCGCACCCTATTGCAGCAGCCTGCACAGGTCCATCTTCTGACAGCATGAATGGTGAATTGAACAGTCCATATTCCTATTTAGCCCCACCCACTTGGTGAGAGGTTTTTCTTCTAGGCTCATACATTTGACAAAGCATAGAGCAGGCAGCAAAGAGCTGAGATAATAAGGAAGTCCAGCCCCATGCCTCAAGATACCCGAAGTCCTCAGCAGAACATATGAACAGGAAATCATTCAGCCACACCTTAGGTAAGTAGCAAGATACACTAAAGGCTTCTGGTTGGTTGGAATGAATTGTGAGCTCTTGGGATTCTGCTGAGCTCTTCTACACTTGGGTCTAGGGTGGAGTCCCACAGAGGAAGCAGGATGTCGCTGTCATAAGCAGAATGGGTGAGTCTCTCCCCTGATGCCGTCACCTACATCTGTTCGCATTTTGTGATGCTGTCAGCAGAGGATTCCATGGCCGAGCGTGATCCCAGCAGCCCGGTCAGGAGCCAGGCAAACGAGCCAAACGTCGGAACATTTATGTTCTCAAAGGCTCTCGGGTTCAGAAAAGAACGTCATGTTGATTTCATTGAAAGTGGCTCCAGAATGAAAGACACTTCAAAGAGCCATCTCTTCAGCCTCCAGGAGACTCAGCAAATCCTCCGCGTCCTAAACAAAAACCACATGCTGGGGAGCTGCTTGGAAACTGGGAGCGGGCTCAGCACTTGATTTGTGCCCTGCCTCTTATCTCATTTCTGCAGCTGACTTTTAAAGATAAGGAAGGAAAGTCTCACCGCTTGGAACTGAAACTTTGCCTTGCCCCAGCTGCCCCCTTCCGGGCAGCCACACAAGCCCTCCCTCGCGCAGGGTATGGCAGTTGTTCGCCTTTGGGACTTGTTATTTGCCTTTGTTCCAAAGCGCCGCGCCAGGGCAGGAAGTGGGGTTTAGACAGCACCAGAGGGCTGCTGGGATGAGGGAACAGGGAGCGTTTTGTATCAGGACAAGGACAAAGACGTCAAGTGACACAAAATATAAACATGACTCAAGGGTGGAAGGAAGAGCTGACGATGAGCCACTTCCCGGAGATAAATATGCTTAGGATCCATCCCCTTCTCCTGGGGGCTGGGGAGAGAAATGGCAGCTGGAGCCAGGTCCCATAGAGAACAGCAGTGCAGGCCTGAATTCTTTTGACAGCTCACCTGGCCGCAGGCTGGGCGTGGGGCTGCGTTGGTTTCCTGCCCTGGAAGGATCAGCCTTTCAAAAGCTGGTGCTGCCACTTTGCTGGGTGACACATCATGAAACAATTACGGGCGGTCGGAATGGATTTCTTCCACACACCTGAGGATAGGTACTGTGCCGTGGCTTCTGTTGTGCTCCTGCTGGGTCTAAAACTCTGAACTTCTGGTGTTTCCGGGTGGGAAAAAAGAATGTGACGCATGGCCAGAAAGGGTGAAACATCCTGTAGAATAAATGACTCATATTCAACCCTTAAAGACATGTGGGGAGATACTGTTTGTGTTTTTGTGTATTTACATGTATATGGGTAATGGTCCACAATGTAATCAACAGTCCCTGTCTCCGCTGTATTCGGATACTTCAGAGATCAAAAGAACATCCTAGCATTTAAATGAATTGTAAACATGGGATATCTCTGTATTCATCTCTCTTTGAAATGTAGAGCAAATGGTGGAGGAACAAGCAATTGTCTTGTGTTAATTCGCATAGCTAAGTACCGGTGATAGCCTGCCTGATGGACAGATTGCCTTATGTTAATCTGTGTGAATAATTAACAAGGATGCTTAGGAACTGAGAGCCTATTGTTCCCCCAGGGACTCCAACTGGTCAAAGAAGACATGAAATTGTATAAAAGATTCTTGGGTCCTGATCCTGTTATCTCAATCTGCTTGAGGGTTCAATGCAGGGGAAGCTTAAGCCACAAGATTGGGATCCCAGTGCTGACTGGTACACCCTGAATGTGATATTGGACACTGGACTATCACCTATGAACTACATTCTAAAAGAAAAGGCCCTTTTAGAATTGTGCTCACGGAGGGGGCTGATATTTTATATCCCGTGTTTACAATTCATTCAAAGTAATACGGCCAAACACAAAGTGCCCCAAAAGTTCTTGGAATGTACTGGGGCCAACTTTTTGTTTCAGAAGGTGGAGGAAGAACCAGGGGAACACCCATGCTAGACTTGCTTCTGACTAACAGGGAGAAATTGCCTGCAAAGCCAAAGGCTGAAGGCAATTTTATGGCAAGTGATCATGGAAATAACAGATTTCAGGATTCTAAGGAAAGGAAGGAGTCAGAGCAGCAGAACAAGGACAATGGACTTGAAAAAACAACCCCCCAGATGTTACCAAACTAAGCAAACTGGTAGGTAAGGTCCCCTGGGAAGAAAATCGAAGGGAAAGGGGGTTCAGGACAGCTGACAGCTTCTCAGAGACAACATCAAAGGTGCAACAGCAACTAGCCGAATGCAAAGGGAAGATATGAGGAATAGTAAGAGGCCAATATGGCTGCATGAGGAGCTCTTTAATGACCTGAAGTCAAAAGGGAATCCGACAAAAAGTGGAACCGTGGTTGAATTGCCAAGGAGGAGTACAAAAGAACAGCACAAGCTTGTAGGGACAAAAGCAGAAAGGCTAAAGCACAAAATGAGTTACAGCTAGAGAGGGACGTAAAAGGCAAGAAGAAGAGGTTCTTTAAATACATTAGGAGCAAGAGAAAGATGAAGGAAAGTGTAGATCCTCTACAAAGCGAGGAAGGAGAGTTAATAACAGACATCATCAAGAGGGCTGAGGTATTTAATGCCTATTTTGCTTCAGCCTTCGCTAAAAAGGTTAAAGGTGAGCAGATACTCAATGCAATTAATATTAATAACAAGGGAGAAGGAATGCAAGCCAAAACAGGGAAAGACCAAGTGTGACAGGGTGGACCAGGCCCTGAGGCCCCCTGCTGAATGCCTCATGACCCTGCCATACCCCACCCCAGAAAAGGGAAGTGAAGGGGGTCCTCCCAGCTGCCTAGAGTGGCTGTGAGGGACACAGCCAATCAGAAAGGGGCTACAGGGAGCAGCCAATCAGGGCCCAGCAGGCTAGTATAAAAAGAGCTGCAGGGCCAAAGTAAGATCAGTTCCCTGCTAGAGCTGAGTGGATGTTGAGCCTGGCTGGCTGAGGGAGGTACAGGAGCCTGGACAGAGCAGTGCTGGCAGAGGCCAGGGGGAATGTGAAGGAGCTCTGGGCTGGTGACAAGGCCCTGAGGTAAGGGTGAAAAATGTGCTGGGGTTGTGGGGAAGTGGCCCAGGGAATTGCAGCAGCGATGCAGTTTATTTAAAGGGACATGGCAGATGGCTGTTATCTGTAGGGTCCCTGGGCTGGGACCTGGAATAAAGGGTGGGTCTGGGTCTCCCCCATCAGCCACTGGGAAAGTGGCCTGGACTTTGATACACCCCAGAAGGGTAACTGAACTCTTCTAGTGTCCCAGCAGGAGAGCTGGGGCCAGAAAGGTCCAGAGAGGCAGAGTCTCCAGGAGCACCCTGTGACAAAGTTCCTCCTCTATCTTGGTGGGTCCTGCGCTTATTGGCGGATTTTCTTGCTTCAAAGATTCACCATGTGGGTTGGGGAACAGCCCAGAGACTTTCCCCTCTGGGAGAACCCACAGTCCAGGTCAATTGGGAGGTTTGGGGGGAACCCGGGCCCGCCCTCTACTCCGGGTTCCAGCCCAGGGCCCTGTGGACTGCAGCTGTCTATAGTGCCTCCTGTAACAGCTGCATGACAGCTACAACTCCCTGGGCTACTTCCCCATGGCCTCCTCCAAACACCTTCCTTATTCTCACCACAGGACCTTCCTCCTGGTGTCTGATAACACTTGTGCTCCTCAGTCCTCCAGCAGCACACCCTCTCATTCTCAGCTCCTTGCGCCTCTTGCTCCCAGCTCCTCACACTCGCCCCCAAACTGAAGAGAGCTCCTTTTTAAAACCCAGGTGCCCTGATTAGCCTGCCTTAATTGATTCTAGCAGCTTCTTCTTAATTGGCTCCAGGTGTCCCAATTAGCCTGCCTGCCTTAACTGGTTCTAGCCGGTTCCTGATTACTCTAGTGCAGCCCCTGCTCTGGTCACTCAGGGAACAGAAAACTACTCATCCAGTGACCAGTATATTTGCCCTCTACCAGACCCCTGTACCCCACTGGTCTGGGTCTGTCACAGCCCTTAGAGACTAAGATTTATTTGGGCATAAGCTTTTGTGGGCTAAAACCCACTTCATCAGATGTATGAAGTAAAAAATATCGGAGCAGGTATAAATACATGAAAGGATGGGGGTTGCTTTACCAAGCGTTAGGTCAGTCTAACGAGAGAAATCAATTATCAGCAGGATACCAAGGGAGGAAAAATAACTTCAAAGGAGTTACTCTGGATTTATACTGGGTAGGTGAGCGGGAAATAGGCCTCGTGTCTAGTTATGTGTAAATAAACCACTTTGCCGGATGTTGTAAACGTCAGAGGAGTTATTTGGAATCCTAGATTGACCAGCTCCACCTCCCTATTTCTGAATGACCCTTCATGTAATACATGGCATAAGGGTGCATTGATTTACCGATTCTTAGCGTTTAGGGCCAGAAGGGAGCATTAAATCATCTGGTCTGACCTCCTGCATATCCCAGGCCATTGAATGTCACCCAGATACCCCTGTGTTGAGCCCAGTAACTTGTCTTTGGCTAACCTATCTTCCAGAAAGGCACCAGTCTGGATCTGAAGACATCAAGAGATGGAGGATCCACCTCTATGCCAACAGTTAATCACCCTCACTATTGTGCCGAATAGCACATATACACATGTGCTGTGATCATGTGACTGTGTTGGTCGCTAAGCAGTGTTCTTGCCCCAAAGAGCTGAGTCTAAAGCACAAATCAGTACAATGCACAGCTTCACAAAAGCACCAGGATGATTGTACACAGAGTTTGGTGTGGTCCTCTGGCTTGAATGCTTCCCTAAACCTGGGGGTCTCTGGGTGTTTTGAGGAGGGGAAGGAGGGCAATTTGAAGTGGGCAAACAGATCAGTGTGTGATGAACTGTTCGTCACGTGCAGGGATTGAACCTGTGATCCCTGGAACTAAAAGCAGGACCCACTACTGCTAGAGCAAAAGGACCAGGCCCATGAGCTCTGAGGCACTAGCAGACTTGCATGATGTAGCCGCAGGAGGGAGACAAAGCTGTGTCAGCGTGATGTGTTGGCAGGCGCTTGAGCATTTAGGTCCCTGGGAGAAACTGTCCTGCCGCAGGGCTGCGCTGGGATCTACCAGCCATAAGGAATAAGACTGAACAGCCTCCCTCCCCTCCTATGGTTTAAGCTCACTAAGGTACGTCCACAGACACGGCTCAGTATGGGACTGGGGAGAGACGCGAACGGGAGCACAGGGCTCCCGGGGAGGAGAGAAGTTGGACGTGAGCACAAGCTGGTGTCACAGCCTGAAGTCCTGGCCAGGGCAGCAGGAGAGGAAGACTTTAGCAGCAGCATTTTGGCTGGGTGGGGAGAGGCGAGGCGAGAGTAGAGGTTAAAGCAAGGGAGGAGTGCAGGGAGCGGGGAGCTCTGTTGAGGACGTGTGATAGCAAGAGAAACATGGAGGAACTAACCTGCGAGAGGGGGAGACTTGTGTGACTGCAGGGTGGGGGGTACTTTGGGGGGGAGGGATAGCTCAGTGATTTGAGCATTGGCCTGCTAAACTCAGGGTTGTAAGTTCAATCTTTGAGAGGGACATTTAGGGATCTGGAGGAAATTGGGAATTGGTCCTGCTTTGAGCAGGAGGTTGGACTAGATGACCTCCTGAGGTCCCTTCCAACCCTGATATTCTATGATTTGTGTGAGAGGATTATTTTCAGCACTTCTCCATTAACTGAATTTCAGCTGTACAATGCAGCGTTCCCTATGGATAATGGTGATATGGGCGTGTATGCACCAGGGCTCTTCTCACAGGGCAGGCCACTCACCAGCCAGGGGGTGACTTTCATTTACTGCTGGTGCAAGCAAGCCTGTCTAACCCATTCCCTTCTGGTGTCCCATTCCCCTGCAGGTGGGCACTGGCCGCACAACTTCCTAGGCTGGAGAGACCAGCAGGGAGAGGTTTTGAATAAATCCACCTCAGCAGTCTGTAAATCTCAGAAGGGCGGACTTGCTGTCCACGCTTCAGCTCTTGGAAGTGAGGCTGTGAAATGTGAGTGTGTGTGTGACTGGTTTGCACTGTAATGCCTTCTCAACTGGTCCTTAATGGGCATCGAAGGGCCGGATCCAAAGTGGATAGAAAGGCTCCCATTGAGTCTTTCGCTGGGTTTTGACCATGCCCTAAATGCACGTTCTTTCCAATATTTCCCCTGGCTGGAGCTGGCAGGCTGGTGGGACAATGTCTTCGCACCAGTCAGCTTGTGACTTGAAATGCAGAGTAGAATGCTCTTTGTGGACTCGGGATTAACTGTTCCATCTAGTCCATTTTCATGCAAAATCAACTACACATAGAAACCTGATCAGAGGCTTTAACTAGACAACAAAACCTTCCATTAAAGTAAGTGCCAGGTGGAAATTTTCATGTTCTGTTCAGGGCTGCATTCTATTATTTCCCTGTTTAAAATGTGCCACAATTCCACTCTATTTTAACTAATTCTACTGGAGTTTATATAAATACATCCTTATTGCCCCTTCTAGGCAACACACTGAATAACAAAGCATTTTTCCTTAGGGAGTGTTTAAATATATTTGCATTCATTGTCACAGATTCATGGTCATAGATTCAACAGTGTGAGTCAAACGGTTTCTAAAACATCATCAAATTAGATTATCCATTTTATCTCCTGCTTGCTCGGCAGCCTGGCCTTGGGTACTCCGGTGTCACTCCAGAGTCACTCCAGTGCCCTCTGTACTCATGCTGTGTTGTCCCTGGCTTGCTATTGATGTGGGAACTAATGGAAAGAAATAATCCAAACACTATTCCTATCCGCTCCAGAAAAGAGAGTTGTACAGTACTCCACTCTTTGCCCACTCAGCTTGTTGTACCTAAATCGAAAATCACCCTAGGACCTTACAACCCGCAGCAGTTGTCAGCATCCTACTGCTTGGCCCGAAAGGTGAAATTCAGCCATCTGCGGCTACCATGGCTCTGGATTTCTTCAAAAACTCGGGTCCAGATTGTTCCCAACCTCCCTTTCCCCAGATCTGTGAGCAGAGAGACCCTCAGAGCGTGACTCTCTGCATTACTGCACCGAAGGGGGCATGAGTGGCAGCCGCCTCTGTGTTCAGGTTCTCCTCCCCTGAGGTGCTATGGGTCTGTGCTGGACGATGGCGTGGTCACCACAGTTCACTCTCCAGCCCTTGAGACGCTGATGCAGCCTGGGGTGGTGTTGTCCTTTCTGCAGAGCCCGTCAGCCCCGATTCGAAGCCCCAGGCAGTCTGCAAATGCAGCCCCTAGTTCTCCTCTGTGTGGCCAGGTCCCCTCCCTCTTGCACTTTTCCTGACAATGAAAATGCTTCACTACGCTTTCCTCCAAGTTGTTCACTGTCTGGAGAGATGGGGCCCTCCTCACGGCGCCGAGACTCTGTGTCTGTCGGCCCCTCTCTCTCCGTAGTCTTCTGTTTGCCCTGAAGGTTCCAGCTCAGCTTGGTCCTGACTGTGGTGTTTCCCTTTTCAAACCTTAGCAAACCTAACATCCCCGGTTCCCGCACACAGTGATGTTCAACATGGAGTCTCTTCATGGCCTGGTCTTATTCCGGGGGCTGAGATCCCAGAGAAATCCACCTCCGCTGCACTTGATTTTCACGTTGAGGTGAAATTTGTTCCTAGACGATGTCAGACCACCCGGGATAGTTTTCACAGATGACTTTTAACTGCAGTTTCTTAAAACATCCGGGCTTTGGTTTTATTCTATTGGTTTATGCAAAATAAATATATTGGCCTCATTTTATTTATAGCTCGTTGGAGTATATGCGCCTCTCTTTGTGCACATGTAACTTCCATTAGTGTGAATGAGAGCTAGTGCATGCGTTCATGGAGAGGAGACAGCCCCTGGGAGTTATTCCTTACTCTTTCTCACAGTGGGAAATGCGATGGCTGTACTGGGTGCCTGGCAAAAAAAGGTTCCATGTGAATTGTTACTTTTTTGATGGGTTCTCCTAAGCTGCTGCGAGCTACAAGCTGGGTTTTCTTTTGCACAGAACCATCGACATTAGCGATGGCAAAAACCTCTAAGTTACTTAGACCCCAATCCTGCACTCAGATGAGGTGTTCACAAGTTGTTTTGCATTCATTGTCACAGATGAATGCAAAGGTCTTGTATTATAGCTGCAAAGTGTACTGATGATATAACTGCGCTTCAGATAAGAAAAGTCTGGTAGTCACTTGTTAATAAAGAGCTAGCCACTGAGGAATGCTCTAAATTTCAGCTCGCTTCCTCCCTTTAGATAGACATTTTCTGCATACCACAATTAATTGCGGTCAAAAGAGAGACGTGAGATTGGCTGATGGTGGAATCCGTTAAGCAAAGGCTCAGATGAATCATTGCACAGTTCAGGATGTGGGGCATGAAGTGAAATTTTACCTCCAGGACATGCATTCTTTGCAGCCTTATAGGAGGCAGCCCAAGTAAATCGCCTTGACTTTTCCGATTGGCTGTGTCTAGCGGTCTGATGTGAATATTACCTGAGGTCAATGCTCGCTGGGCTATGGTCGTGCTTCATAAGAGGTACTTCTGCCCCCGAAGGGGTACTGTATCTACGGGCCAATCTTTCTGTTCGGGGCAACGGAATTCCTGCGCAAGGTGTTGGCCTGGCAGTCTAAGAATGGGACGAGGTGAGATCTACTGATAAACCCGGACGACTCAGTCCTCGGCCAAAGTGGTAACGAAGCAGGTTCTCCCAAAGGCCCATGGCATTCGAGTTTGTATGGGCCATTTGTTCATGCGTCTCTGTGTCCTGTGGGTAGGAAGAGAACGTACTTAGCTGTGGGCACTAGTTTCAGAAGGTGATATGATGACTGGGGACTCTTCCTTTCTAGGTGCAGCTAAAGGAGAGCCTGTGTAGCTGGTTTGTAGGGTCGGGGTCTGATAAACCCACTGCCGGGTATGTAGCCCTGTTGGCGTAGCAGCTGCCGTGTAGAAGGAAAGTGGCTAATTCACCTGCAGAGGTGGGCTCTACGATGCAGACTCTGCAGCAGGAGGAAGGTCTGTCTGGGGGTTGCTGTAACCAGGTGCTGAGCGCCTTGAAGAACAGCGGGTCCAATTCTACCTGTTACTTTTTTTTTCAGAAAGGAGAGCGAAGGTTTTCTCTCATTGCCTGCGTCTGAGGGCACAAGTGGGGAGTTCACTGGTCTGTTTAATATGCTTCAGAGTTGGCCAGAGTCATTCCTCTCCAACCCAGCCTTCTGCCTGACCCTGGGAAAATTTAGAATTTATTCTAGCCCAGCTGGATATTTCATGATTTTCATGATTTTCAATCAGTGCCTGGCCAAACCTTTATTATCACAGGATCTTTGTGGAAAACAATGATAACTACATCAGGTATCTAACATGCTGCTTGATCCAACTACCTACCCATTCTGTTCCTGGGATCTGACACCGTTTCCTACAGAAATCTTTTTGGAATGAGGTTTCCACAAACGTGTAAATGTACTTTTATCTTCTACCCCCTGGGTTTGGTTTTAATTCCGCTCTGCTACAAACATAATACAACAAGGCTGAGTGCCATGCAAGCATATTACAACTGAGAGAGAAAACTGGGGAGTCAGCTCTGTAGTGAGATGTGGGCAAGCCCAATGACCTGGATTCATTTTAAAATGCAACCAGGTAAGACCCTGACAGGTCTTCAAAGTATATCTTGTATTGGCAGGGAAAAGTCCTAATGGATCTTTAACTTCCATGTGCACAACTGAGGGGGGAATAGTGGCCTAAGTTAGCAATTCACGTGTCTCTAAAGCTGCATGACATTTGGGGCCAGATGCTGTTCTCCCCCATCTCCGTGCATTGTGACACTCTGGACCAGTTTGTTCTCGGCCGCACACAGGAAGAACGGCTGCTCTCCTCTTCAGATTCAGGTCAGACTTTCTCTTTTTTTAAAAAAACAAACCTGCCAGCTGTTTAATACACTCCCTAAATCTCCCCCTGTTTGCTTAGCTCATCTCCAGGGCGGCAGCAAGTCCAGAGGGATTTGCAGAGACTGAGGTGCAGGCTGGGTCTCAGGTTTCTGGTGAAATATTTGGAGCTCAGTTTCTGGCTGCCTGAATCCCTCCGAGGGCCCCTGAAAGACAAACAATTCTTACATGCTGATAACGGGCTCCACCTCCGCTAATAACACTTCCCCTGCACTCTCCTCCGCTCCGCTCTCTCAGCTGGGAAGTGACTTTACGCCTTGTGTGATTCGGCTTTACAGCCAGGCTGCGAATTTGCTGGAGCATTTCCCCCCAGAGAAAATAAAAGGACCGGAGTCCAACAAGCGGGATACTGCAAGGAGTGACTGTAAAGCTCTGAGCTGCAAAATGGGCCAACTTCCAGTGTTGGTGGAAGAGCAGCTCCCCATTTCACAGTCCGTGCAGAATGCACGTCAGCACCAGCCCAGTCTCCAGCTTCTACCAGGCCTGGCGTTCGGTCATTCAGCTGCTTCTCTGCTGCCAGGATAGACTCGGCCAACTGTCTAGAGAGCCCAGTCTGCCTTAAACCGCACGCGTTCTTGTCCTCGTGGGCCTCTGCTCCAGGAAATCAGACACAGGCATTTAGAGCTCAGACGGAATTTCTGTTCCTTAACCCCGTGGGTGACTGTTGTAGGCCGGGCGTGATGGAGTCACTCGCAGGGACGCTGTTATGTACGTTTTTGCCTTATGGTGCAAACGAATTACAAAAACTCTCCTTAGTTTGCAATGTGATTTTAAAAAAGACAGAGGACGGCCTGCACCCTGTTCTTGGTGGCCTCCCAAAGCATTGCTGCACATGGGGCCGGCTCCAGGCACCGGCGTAGGAAGCAGGTGCTTGGGGCGGCCAATTCAAAGGGGCGGCACTCCGTCCGGTATCGGGGCGGCACGTCCGGGTCTTCGGCGGTGGGTCCCTCAGTCCCTCTCTTCCTCTTTGAGTTGCCGCCGAATTGCCGTCGAAGAGGAAGAGAGGGGGGACCCGCCGCCGAAGTGCCGCTGAAGTGCCGCCGGTCGTCGTCTTCTTTTTTTTTTTTGTGCTGCTTGGGGAGGCAGAAAAGCTGGAGCCGGCCCTGGCTGCACAGAGATGGCTTTTAGAGCACTAATGGGTATGTTCCAAAAAGAGAGAGTCGGGATCCTTTGTTTTCCAAGACCAGGACCTGAGTCTTATTTCCACTGTTCTGGGAGTGTGGAGGGACCTTTCAGTGCCAAACGGTGCGAAGGAGCCTTGGTATAAATGTTCTAGACAGGGCTGCTGGGACGTTCCCGCCAGCATGGCAAGGTGTGCCGGAACGACAGCACCTGTGCATGAGACACACTTCACTGTGGTGACACCAGCCACGTTTGAGACTGCTCTAAAACGGTGAGCCCAGGATGCTGGGTGTCGGGTGCGGCTGGCCAGTCCTGACTGGGCTGGGAAGAGCTGGGAGTCGCTTGGAGCTGGTTGAAAAGCAGCCAGACAGGTGCAGTTGAGACAGCACAGCTCCCAGGATGATAAAGGGCTGGGACAGAGCTGAGCCAGGCCGGGCTCGGCACTGGGGAAGGACGCTGCTGACACCCTGGAAGGGAATGGGCAACGTTCTCCGTAACCTGCCCCCTTCGCAGAAGCTGAGTTCTGGAGTCAGCCAGCAGCACCTACACGGTGCCAAAGCCGGTCGCTAGCTGTGGGCAGAGACTCCTCCCGGGGGGGCTGACACTGGAGGCCTGGGGCTGGCTCTGCCTACCTGGCCCTGGGACTTATGCCTGGCGACAGCCCTAGGGAAACAAAGCTCAAAACTGCATTTCCGTGTGTGTGTGTGTGTGTGTGTGTGTGTGTGTGTGTGTGTGTGTGTGCGCGTGTGTTGTTTTTAAACGGCACAGCTCAGCAATAGTGCTCACCTCCAGCATCCAAACAGGATTTCCATGACACTCTGTGATTGGGTGATAGACTTCCTCCCACAGGTACCGACAAACCGTGCAGCCCAGCTGTTCACACAGCTAGCCCTACCCAAACCACACCCGGCTCCCTTGTCCCACTCACACCTCACTTTGGCCCCATCGTGGGCAACCCCTCCATATACACGAGTTCAAAGGTGCCGCGTACATGAGACAGATCTGTTTACTACAGAAAATGGGGCTACGTCCTGCTTCCCTTCCAATGGCAAGGAGGCATACCGAAGCCAGTAGGTTTGATCAGCAGGTGAGCATGATTTGGACCATGGCTGGACATGCCCATTAACTACTGAGCTGGTGCCAGATCTTAAAGAAACACTTGAACTGTTCATGTCTCTAGTGGAGATTATACGAGGCAGCTCTTGTCAGCAATTAAAGGGGGAAGCTGTATTTTGGTGTTTGATGACCACAAAAGCCATTTAATTTATTGTGAGCACAGGCCAGACCATGAGCTTTGCTTCTGTTATCGGATTCAGCAAACAACGTAAAGGGAGACTGTTTCAGTGCCTCACTCGTGAGTGCATGAACTTTCTGAGCCTCTGGTTTCCTGGATTTCCTGTTGACATCACTTAGTGCTGGGCTTAAGTGTGACGTGTCCGCTGTAATTTCTAATGGCAGTGCCTGTAGTCTGGAAGATGAAAGATACAGTTGGACAATGAGTTTAGCACAATTCTCTAATTGAAAATGCCTTAATAGTTAGAACCTGAAATGCTGCCTGCAATCCAGGAAAGAAGATGGGCCTAAAACTGTAGAGTTTTGTGTTTAATGCTCATCAAAGTGCTTGGTGTGCAGCTAGTGGGTCGCAAGCTACCCTGTCTGCCCACACCCCTCCCAGGGGCACTTTACTGGCAGAGCTCGGAGTAAATGGGCTGTAAGAGGGCACAGGAGCCATGTTGGCTCAAAGGGGCTGTCTTGTGATGCAACTGACCATAGTGATCTGATGTGTCTAATGGAGGCCTTAAATGTGAGACTACCCCTGCTGCTTTGGAGGCCGCTTTGGGTCAATAACACGCTTCCAGGAAGAATCAGAAGTACCCTAATGCAGTTACTCCTCCTGTTCATAGAACACCAAGGTTGTGAGGAAATTGACAATGGAGGAAATTGACCGGGAACTCATCCCTAATCTGATAAACTCATTCAAGGTGAGGCTTTAGCTTGAGAGTTCCGACAGACCTCCAACGAGCAGCTAGAAAAATACCGACTGTGGGAGCTGCTGCATAAGGGG
This sequence comes from Terrapene triunguis, assembly GCF_002925995.2. NCBI lineage: Eukaryota > Metazoa > Chordata > Testudines > Emydidae > Terrapene > Terrapene triunguis. Next base: position 1,733,783 of record NW_020664482.1, on the reverse strand, counting down.
AAATAATCACATCCAGCAATGCTGGTCAAAATGATAAAGTCCCACTCCTTGGAGTCAGCCAATTTTCTGGGTGGTCTCTTCTTCTCTGTGCAGTGAAATTAATGTCTCTTCAGCAGAAATGGATGTTCTGTGAGGATATCTGCTGCAGAAGATAGCGTTTAGTGGGCTGTCGAGAGCTTTGATTGGACATTCGTTTTACTAAATCCGTATAAATGTTACCTGTCATCTCTTGCCCTACAATGCATTTGAGGCCATAAATTCTCAGCGTTCTCCATGCGTCTTCTGGCAGCCTGGAAACTGTTTATTTTAAATAAAGTCAGACCAGTGCTGCTGTAAGTGAAATATTTTCCAGTGTTAGCAGATGCCTTTCCCTGTGGCCTCCAAAGTCTGTGCAATTTTGTTACCACTCCAGATTTTTCCTCTCTTCAGCTGAAATCCTATACAACCAACTGCAGGGTCCTGTAAACAGCTGAATGCTGCCATCTGCTGGGCATGTGGTCCCTTTGGGGGCGAGAGGAAACTTCTGAGCATAAAAATCTTAGTGGCAGCAAAATTATACAGGGCTAGAGAAAATGTTTAGCTCGCCCCAGTTTTAAATGCAAAGGTGATGCATAAATTCAATTTTGCAAAAGGAAAGATTCACAAGACACTTCAAAAACGCTTTCAATTGTTTCTAAGTTAGATATGTTAAGTCCATCCCTTACCTACTGCATTGAGCTACTAATCTATGCTGTGGTCATCAGTTAAGGATCTAACTCAAAACAAAGTAACTTACATTTGAGAGAGAACTATTTCACTATTTTATGCTTAGCAAGGCAGAAAGTGGTGTTTTTCCAATGCCTGACCCGTTACGCCGTGGGCTGTGATGTTTTGGAATATTGCTGGTTATCAGTTCAGTCCACTTTTACATAGGGCTAAATTTTTCTCTTGCACCATCCAAATTCATGAGTCAGTGGAAACAAAGCGCAAGAACAATGTGGCCTTTAGCTCTTAGGTCTGCCTGCTTTTATTTAAATAACCCTTACACCAAATACACGGTACAGCCGTGTCGCTGACAAACGTACCAACAGGATGACAGCAGAGAACACCCTGATTGACTTGATTACAGCCTATAAGTAGCTACAGAGGGAACAAATGTTTAATAATGGGCTCTTCAATCTAGCAGAGACAGGTCTAACAATGCAATGGCTGGAAGCTGAAGCTAGACAAATTCAGACTGGAAATAAGACACACATTTTTAACAATGAGAGTAATCATTGAAACAACTTACCAAGGATCATGGTGGTTTTTTTCCATCACGGGCAATGTTTAAATCAAGACGGGATGGTTTTCTAAAGGCTCTGCTCTGGGAATTGTTTTGGGCAGTTCTCTGGCCTGTGTTATAGAGGAGGTCAGACTAGATGATCCATGTGATGTGGATGCATGATGATCACAATGAACATAACATAAGAACAGCCCTACTGGGTCAGACCACAGGTCCATCTAGCCCAGTATCCTGTCTGCTGACAGTGGCCAGTGTCAGGTGCCCAGAGGGAATGAACAGGACAGGGAATGACCAAGTGATCCATCCCCTGTCCATCCTGTCCGAGCATCTGGGTGTCCCTAGCCTCTGACTGCCAGAACATGGGGTTTCATCCCTGACTATCTTGACTAATAGCCATTGATGGGCCTATCCTGCATGAACTTATCTAGTTCTTTTCTGTTATAATTTTGGCCTTCACAGCATCCCCTGGCAACAAGTGTCTCAGGCTGTGTGACGAAATACTTCCTTATGTTTGTTTTTAAACCTGATGCCTATTAATCTCAGTGGGTGACCCCTGGGTCTTGTGTTATGGGAAGGAGTAAATAACACTTCCTTATTTACTTTCTCCACACCAGTCATGATTTTATAGACCTCTGTCATATCCTCCCTTAGTCGTCTCTTTTCCAAGCTGAACAGTCCCAGTCTTATTAATCTCTCCTCATACGGAAGCTGTTCCAGACCCCTCATCATCTTGTTGCCCTTCTCTGCACCTTTTCCAATTCCAATTTCTTTTTTTGGTCCCTTGTGGCCTTAGAATTTATGAACAATTTAACTAAATATCTGCATAATCATTCCCTCTCTGGCAAGTTCATACCTTTCTGGGATGAATGGGTTTGTCTTTTTTAGGGTTTGTTTGCAAGTTCACGTAATATCTAGTGCTGTCCGACGTTCAGTGCACATGGAGAACAATTGATCACCGTCCTCTTTATAATGGCCCTTAACATATTTGAGGACTGTTATCAGCGTCTCCCCCTCAGCCTTCTTTTCTCAAGACTAAGCTTGCCCAGTTTTCTTTTAACCTTTCCTCACAGGTCAGGTTTTCTAAACCTTTTTATCATTTTGTTCCTCTCCTCTGGACTCTTTCCAGTTTATCCACATCCTTCCTACATTGTGGTCCCCCGAACTGGCTAGAGTAAACCAACCGAGGCCTCCCCAGTGCCGCGAAGAGCTGGACAGTTACTGCCCATGGCTTACATACAACACAGGCCAGAATGATATTTTATTTTATATATATATTATGATGAGTTTCTTAATCTTCCGGGCATGCTGCAGGGTCCATCTCTGCTCCCCAGGGAACTGGGGAATGGTAGGCACGGGGTTGCGATGGGGGTCACTGAATGTCTGTGTATCCGTGTTGGTGCCAGGGCAGTGTGATCCATGGGTAATGACTGGAGTCTGTTTATTTTACTGACTGTATATTTTAAAGCTGGGGGTGGGCACCTTCTGTTCCTTGCAGAAGATAAACGGGAGGGAGGAGATACTTTGCCCCCTTCCCTACCACCCCAGAGAAGAACAGTGGACCTGCCATGTGAGCAGATTCTATGTTTCTCAGCAGACACGTTTGCCCTGGTCAGGCCGCGCCCCATGGTGTACCACACACACTCAAGGGACTGAGGCCCAGTATTTTTGGTTAGACTAAAATGCCTGTTGAGGGAAAATCACTAATCAGATCTAACACTTTAAATGTGTTTTATTCGGTGCAATGACCTCTCATACCACCTCTTTATAAATTAGTAATGCCTCCAAAATTCCTGTAAAACCACGTTCCGATGCACACGCGCGTTAGTTGCTCTGATGTAAAACTGAAAATGTTCTGTCATGCACGGACCTTTCCCGGTCAGTGTCCAGGCCCAGGCCCAGGCTATGTACAGGGCATTCACAGACTGAAGGAGGGGGAAATGCATTTAGTAACGGAGTTTAGTCTGGGAAAGTCTAAGTTCCACTGTTCACTCTCATTAGCGCCCGTAGCCTCGCCTTCATTTGGAGGTGCTCTCGCGAGGCCCCAGCCTGCAAACTCGATGCAGCTAATGCCATGTTTACACCGGGACCTTGGGCACCAATGGAGCTGCACCAGGGCAGATCCCTAGTGCAGACGTGCTGCAGTGATGTAAAAAACAACTTGCACCAGCACAGGCGTCCTTGCCATCAAACCAGGGTCAGCCTCGCCTGTGCCAGGCTCTTCACATCAGTGCAGCATGTGTCTGCTCGGGGCTTGCACTGGCGCAGCATCCTTAGTCTAGGGGGACCAGATGTCCCGATTTTATAGGGACAGTCCCGATTTTTGGGTCTTTTTCTTATATAGGCTCCTATTACCCTCCAACCCGTCCCGATTTTTCACACTTGCTGTCTGGTCACCCTACCTTAGTCAGACCAGTGCAAACCCCCCAGCACACAAGGCCTGGGTCACATTCCTGATGTGAGCTGTACCACTGACCACAATGGGACTGTGTGGGTGTGTGCGCGCGTGCTGGAGCCTTAGCTTGTAAAGTCTTGGGCATGGACCCTGTCTTCACACTTGTCTGTAAAGTGCTTGGCCTGCCACATCAATCAATCTTTCAGAATTCAGGTAGACAAGAACTGCAGCAAGGGAGGTCTAGGTTGGACATTAGGAAAAAGTTCCTAACTGTCAGGGTGGTTAAACACTGGAATAAACTGCCTAGGGAGGTTGTGGAATCTCCATCTCTGGAAATATTTAAGATTAGGTTAGATAAATGTCTATCAGGGATGGTCTAGACAGTATTTGGTCCTGCCATGAGGGCAGGGGACTGGACTCGATGACCTCTCGAGGTCCCTTCCAGTCCTAGAATCTATGAATCTATAAAGCAAACCACCCTAATAAACGCTGACACCTGAAAAGCTCCCCCGAGACTGGCACGCTTTCCTTTCATCACCCGCATGCTGGTTCCTCTCCTGGGTCTCAGACTCCCTGCCTTCCCAGGACCCCATCCAAGCAAAGTAAGAGAACAAGTGCTGGGTGAAGCCAATGAGGGTGACAGGCCAGGTGCTGACCTGGGAGCTCAGGGGCTGGCAGGATGCCTAGAGGAGGCCCCAGGAGCCCATCTGAGGGCAGAGGGCCAGACATCCTCTCCTGCACAGGAAGCAGTGTGGGGTGAGGGAGTCATTGCCACAGGAGCACCCCAGGTAGTCCTGGCAGTGGGAACCAGGCTTGCTCCCAAAGCTGGTGGGTCCCCCTGCAATGATGGAGAACCACAGCTCCATGGCATTATTTGCTGCTCCCTTAAAGACACGCTACCAGGGCCTCTGTCTGGCCACCGCAGCCCCAGGACTCCCTGGCTGGGGGGGTAGTTACGCAGATCTAGGGGTCACTGCCTGGCCAAGACTTTAGCCCTGAAGTTCTGGTTGTCCCTGCCCCAGACAGTACCTTGACTGCCTGTGTGTACGCAAGGGAATGGTGTAATACCAAGGTAGCCGGCGGAAAGGGAATCAATTGCGTTTTATTGGTGGCCCGTTATTCAGGTTGGGCTGGATCCGCCATCCCCAGGCCACACACGTGGCACTAGGGCAGCATGACTGTCCGGCCGCTGTTCCTCGCTGCCGTAAAACGCCTCTTGTTCCTCAGGCCGGAGAATCTCTCGTCCAAGGTCAGGCTGGTCTGCAGGGGAAAGGGAGGGCACAGCGTGATTCACACCCAGATCTGCAGGGGGTATTGATTAAAACACGCCAGGAATGTGCTTCTGCAGCCAGCTAGTCAATTAAACTAGCCATCACATGGAGTTGTGCAAGGAGCTTGATAAAATGCATTTGGCTGGAAAACCTCCATCAGCACCAGACCCGACCACTAAAGTGTCCTCAGTCAGGACCGGAACAAGCAGGGGGCACCCGAGTGAGTATCTAGTAATGCTGTGCTGGCAAGGAACTCGAGTAACCGCGAGGGAAGATAAAGCAGGAGCTTGGAGCTACTCTGAGGCACTGTGGCCATGACTGTGTATGCCAGTGTGAAAGCTAGAGCTGTGCGAATAACCAACGTTTTGATTCAGGGGCCAAACTGGGAAATCCCCAACAACGATTTCAGGTTGAACAAAATGTTTCGTTACCAAGATTTTTTTTTTAACTTTTTAAAATATAAAATTGAAATAGTAAAATTCAAACAAAAAGGGGTTTTGACTCCAAATGGAAACGTTTTGTTTGGAAAATCCGAGCGGTCACACGGCAACCGTGGCCTGGGCCCGTGCAGCGCGGAGCGTGGCCCGTCCAGCTGATCTGAGCATTCACACACTCGTGCCATCCGCTCTACCTGATTCGCCATTGCACGGAAGTTGAATCTTAGTGGCACTCCTCGGGGCTGGGGCTTGGCTGTCCTTGGTGGGGGTCTTCGGCCTCTGAGGAACGGCCGCTTGCCTCTCGGCCTGTCGAATGCATGGAGCGTTTACTTAGCAAGCGAAGGTCGCTCGTTTTCTATCACTCTCTAGCAGCAGGCAGATGAAAGGGCCACCTGCATCTCCTTAGCCTTTCCGGGGGTATTGTTCACTACAGCCTTGATGAGTGTGATTGACAGTGGAGCATTGCCAGTGCAGCTTAACCCCCAGCAGGCGTGCAGTGCTGGGGCTAAAGGGAGATGCAGTCTGGGGCTACCCCAAGGCAGTGGAGCCCGGCCCTCCTCCACTGCTACTCCAGCCCCATGGGGGTGGGGTTGCTGACTGTGCATTGCCACTGCACGGCACTAAATCCCCTCTTCCAGCCGGGGCCTGGAACAGCATCTGTCTCCAGTGCCCCTCTGCCAATCCGCGGCACCCCCCGGGCCAATGGTGTCTCTCCAGCGGTTGCACAATATCAGCTACTACCAGCAAATGGAGCTGGCTCTTTAGTTCAAACAGACGCTTAGATCCAGAGGTCCCAGGGTTGCTCCCCACCGCTAGTCCCACAAGCACTGTCGCTGCAGATTAAGCCAAGTAATGAATAAATGGGAGGAAACTGCCATCTGCTTTCAGTTATTCCAGGAGCAGAAAGAGGTCATATTTTCTGAAAATTTTAATCGGAATTATTCACTCAGCTCTAAGGTGCAAACGGGATTTCGGGGGGGACCTTTTCAGTGTCACAGATCTTAACAGCTTGTCTAAAACCAAACACCATGGCCATTTACTCACATATTGGTGTGGCTTGCCTGAGGATTACAGACAGAAATGGTTAGAACTGCTCCAGAGCTGGGCTGCAGCTGCCACCTGCCGAGAAAGAGAAACGTAGCCCGTTTGGTTTCCGTAGTGATGAACTGGTCACATTTGTGTGTCTCTTTTAATTCTCCCAATTACCTTCTCATCCATGGTCGTTTCCCTTCTGTGGGTGGTTCTGTTTGCTGTAAAATAAAATGCAGGAGAGAGATTGATTTTCGAAACTGTCTCTCAGAGAAATAATTCCCTCTAAAGTAGCTTCAAATAACGATTTTTACACAGAATACCACCACTCTACGGTGAATGGTCCTTTAGAATATTCACTAACTACTTATGCTAAACACTCTGTTCCACCTCGTATTTGCTGTGACGCTGGGAGCACCTTCCCCAGACCTGAAGAAGAGCTCGGTGTGGCTCGACAGCTTGTCTCTCTCACCACCAGAAGCTGGTCCAAGAACAGATATTACCTCACCCACCATCTCTCTCTAATATCCTGGGACCGACATGGCTCCAGCTACACTCCATATCCCCAATAAGTCAGTGAAATTTGGTTTTCACTGTAATGTATGGATTGGTCAGGGCTAATTTTGCTCTGTCCCTTCTGTCTTGCAGTCCAAGCAAACCCGACTTTATCACCTATTCTACTGTTATTAGCCAGAGGCCAAAGTGGGAAGCTGAGACTCTGTTTGTAATGCAGCATTATCATTTAGTGCACACTGCTCTGGGCCTGGGTCCTGAACATACTGATGCCCATGAATGCCCATGTGCTCTTGTTGGCACGTGGTTGCAGGATCAGGGCCCAAGGAGCAATGCCAACAAGCATCTCAGTAAAATGGGGCTTAGGGTGACCAGATGTCCCGATTTTATAGGGACAGTCCGGACACTTGGGGCTTTTTCTTATATAGGTGCTATTACCCCCCACCCCCGTCCTGATTTTTCACCCTTGCTATCTGGTCACCCTAATGGGGCTTGAACAAATTGTTGAATATTCACTATTGTAAGGGGCATGATTGTCCATAGGCTTCGGTCTGATCTCTACCAGTAGAAGGAGAAGAGTTAGAGGCCAGAACTGGATGTGACCCATGTCTACACAGCCCACGGGCGCAAGTCCGCCCCAGCCTGCATCGACAGACTCCGGTGAGCAGGGCTCGCAGAGCGCTCTAGGATAGCGGTGTAGACAGCCCTTTGAAGATGTCAGGCTTCACAGCCCCAGCCCCCGCCTTTGCTGCAGCTTCAAAGCGCGGTCCACGCAGCTGTGTTTAGCATGCGCCCTGCTAACCCCAGGCTGTCGACCCAGGCTGGAGGTGCAGTGCCGTGGGCTGTGCACACACCCTTAGAGGCCAGCACCAGGACACGTAGACACGTGCAGGACACTTAGAACTGAGTGACCAGCGTAAGAGCAACTACGGCCCCGATCCTGCATATGCTCATTCGCTTTTGGAATATAGGCCCAGCTGGATTTCAGTGGGCGAGGGGCCTTTGAGGCTCTGGGCCATGCGCTCTGTATAACCATGGCTATTTCTCCCAGCTAATTGCAGAAGCAAGGATGCAAATGTGGGAGGGAGGGAGAAAGGACGATTCACATTAAAATAATTATCAAGCTTGTCAGATCTTACAAGAGCCTGTCGCACACTGACCCCTCTGGTAAAGCTGACTTTGGGTTGCCTCTGCTGGAAGGCTGGTCTCCTGTTTAGCATGAAAGGCCTGCAATTAAAAGAAAAGAGGCAAAGTGAGGAAACGATTGCCTTGAGGAGGAGCATTGGGAAAGATCTAGTCATCCGCTTCATAGGAAATAATCGAACCGGGTTTGAGTTTAAAACATATGAAAGCAAACCAGGAACTGCCAGCTGTCAGGGCTGCCAACGTTGCTGCTACGGGTAAGACATTCCAAACGCTTCTCGTACAAATCTGGGAGGAGCCAAAGTCTCTTGGGCAGCTCTGCACTTGGCATAACAGGCGTTGAAATTGTAATGTATGTATTAAAAGTGGCAGAGGAAATGTCTGGTTATTAAACACAAGCACGCAGTAAACTTATTTCCAAGTGATTTAGGGATATAAGAAGGAATATTTCATAACGTGCAGTGCACTCCATGGCTGCTGCACCTCGCCAGTCAATGCAGAACACGAGAGGAGATTTAATAGCACGAGAGAGTCTTCCAAATTGACAAGGAAATAATTTCTCGATCAGATCAATGTGCCAGACTGTTTACCTTCTAGCTGGGGCTTGGCCAGGGACTCCCGCTGTTCTGAATCTCTTGGGGCGCTGGGGTAGCCGTCTCTGTGCTTCAGGCTGTCCGCTGTCACTGCTTTTGGTAAGCACTTCATCATGCTGGATGCCCTAAAACATAGCAACAGCTCGCTTGCGATCAGCTATAATGGCTGTGTTTGCTTTCTCAGTGGCCAGAGAAAAGGGTCACAAAACATGACAAAGCAGGGGATTCGTTTCTATCAGAATACTCGTATGGATGTTGTTCCCGACCTATCCCCAGCCACACTGCCATGGGGGTCAGGCAGTGCTTAAATCTGTTTGTTTGCTGGACTGTCTTGCTTCCCTTGTGTACGTGGTGATACTTGGTCTGCTGGAAAGACTGAGGGTGTCCAAGCAGTCTGCATTTCTCATCTCATCATTCACGGTGGGCTTTGTTTGGCAGTTTTGAGGGAGATTCATCCTAGGAATTGACTCACTCCCATTGTCCATGTGTTAATTTCACTGGGGCTGACTTCTCTCCTATGCAGGGCAGTTGTAGCTGTGTCAGTCCCAGGATATTAGAGACAAGGTGGGGGAGGAAATATCTGTCATGGGACCAGCTTCTCTTGGTGAGAGGGACAAGCTTTCGAGCCACATCGAGCTCTTCTTCAGGTCTGGGAAAGGTGCTCCAAGGGTCACCTTGTCTCTTATTTCCTATGTGACTTTTGTATGATTATGAAAGATCCTGATGTGTAAGTGTTTTTTCTTCTTTGATAATTGACTTGGTATGTAATCGATCCCTTAAGCTTATTAAATCCTGAGATGTGTTGTGGTCTTTCCCACTATGACATGGAGATTTCCACTGATCTATGGTATTGGAGCAACTTCTTTTCCTCAATCATTTTTTTTTTTTTTTTTTTTACTGTAATTAACAATTTTTGGAAATTATGAATGACAGGGTAGAATGTTTCAAAGGGAGTGTGTGGGTGTATTATATTTCATAGGGAAGACAGAAATGCCAAAACTTGTTTGTGGAGACACGGGATTATGCAAAGACAGGATGACCCCAGGTCACAACCCCCCTGAAATCCTGCCTCATTCAATAAACTACTGCTTACTGTTCGCCCATGTGCTGAAATACCTTGCTGGATCAGAGCCTTAGAATGTGGAAGAACAGACACCTCAAAAGATCCCCATTCAGTAAAGCAGAGCTTCTGCATTACTTCTAAATACTGCTACTTACTATCCCCCTCCACGTCTGTAGGACCATATCCATCTCACTGTCACCACCCACTAACCGATACATGTTTCCACAGACTCCTCCTCAGTTAATTTCTGTGGAATGAAAGCTACCTTAGAATTATGCTTCCTAGCAACTACTTCCTACTTTCTCTTAATATCCTGCCATAGTCAGTATGTACCTAATTCATTACATGCCCTTTAAATAAGGACCAAATTCTATATACATGCAGATGCAGTGCTGCCCTCTTCCACTATCAGGAGATTGTCATTATATGAGTTCTCATTAGTTTTAAAAAACGTATTGAGCACATGTGAAGTACTATTTTCAAACCTTCCTAACTCACCCAAATCAAAATGGATTTCTACCACGACATCTAAAGGCAACTCTCCTCCCGCAGGACTATCTACTTGCTAAATTTCAGCTTTCTGTCCCAAACCATTTTGGCGCTAGAGATGTTCAAAACAAAGTTACAAGAATTATTTTAATGGTAAAGGTGTATTGTTTCCCTATTCTCTTGATGCTAAAAATAGCTGAATCACTTTCACGCAAACCTTAAAAACCAATCAAACAAAACCCCACTCCTGAAGGATTTCAGGCTGGCAAAGTGAAAGTTTGAGAAAGTTACAAGTTACCCAAAAAGGGGAGTTTATCATGGAAGCTGTTGAGCAACCTTAACTAAAGCTGTCACTAGCACCTCTGTAGAATCAAAGACTATTATCCATATGCCAATGAGCCATATAGACCTAATCTTTCCAAACCCATTGAAATCAATGGAACTCCTCCCGTTGACCTCAAAGGGCGTTGGCTCTTGCCTTGTGTGGGCAAAAATGATGGTGACTCTTCAGCTATGTCCTTGGAAGAAGCCATAGTAAGGGGAGGTGACCTGGAATCGCTGTAAGACAGGGCCGCTTTTGCACAGCCAAGCTGCACAGATTCCGTAAAATACATTGACACCATTGCAAGTTTCACATCCCTATAAGCCTAACTGGACAACAAATAAAATATTCTCTGCTTAGACTCTCTTCTCTCAGGGAAGTCAAGATAAAAACCCCAGGCCCTTCCAGAACGCTGTGACACTGAGGAACAGCTGTGGATTTTCCCCCCGCCTACCTCTTGAGCTAAAGCCTGCCGGTTTAAAGGGCTCGCTCCATTTAATGTGGCAGCTCCTCTTCTTCTCGGACCAGCCATGGCGCTTCTAAATGGTCTTCTATTATACTGCTGCTGTCCAAACCCTCTTCTAAATCGATTGGGTCCTAGGAAGAGAAACACCTGTTTTAGTATCCTTCACAACCTTGACTTAGGAATTTGAATGGTTCACTGGGTTCATTCACATGGACCGAAGGGTAACTATGCTGACAGTGATCAGGGAGTTCTGGGGGCACAGCTACTCTGGGTTAGCATTGTTATAAACTCTTATTTTTAAAGCACCTCTTATTTCAAAATGTGTCTGGTTGAAACTTAGTGTCAACCTGGGAGCAACAATTTTAATAATAACAAAATTAAAAATGTACTGGATTTTCTTAGTACAGGAGCTTGAAATGTGTCTTGGAATGGTGGTCTCTGTTTTGCTCAAAACCAAGTGAATTAATTTAAAAAAATGTAAGGGGGTTTGTCTTTCCAGTGACTCGATTTCAAGGTTTTAAAGCTGTATCTGATTTGATTTAGGAAAGGTCTGAATGTTAAGACTTAACTGACTTGTAGACAGAAGACAATTCTGACTTGTAATAAAGACAGTACCCCAAGGAGCCTTCCCGTCTGCCGCCGGAGCTCCCATCCCCACATTGCTATGAAATAGCTGTGAGATTCCAATGCCCTCTGGGCACTGACATGCAAATGAGCGCACGCATCTGGAGGATTAACCTGCAAAAGGCTGGGAATGGTCGGGAATGCACAGATGATGATGCTTCATAAATGAACAGGAGTCTATTCCCTTTTGTAGCTTTATAAATCTTTGCATAAATTCTGCATCTACCTGCTGCTGCTGTTGGTAACAAATGAGCAGTCCACACACACACAGCTTAAAACCCATTTAGCTTTAGTGATATTTTCTTTTCTCAAAGCCTGTTCATGCTTTTGTGCTTTCTGAACTGTAAAGAGAGAGTAAAACAGCTCTTAATCTTTAGGTGAAGTTATGGTGCATTATGGTCTAATTACTATATGTGATAAACTCATGTAGTCAGAATTGTTTGTCATTTTCAGAGAGGCCATCTCAACAAAATGTATATTCACACTCATGTATAAATTATTGGTTGGGACATAGTTTCAAGAACAAGCATAGCTCATGATGCTTTACAATGCTGAATATCTCAATGCCGTTAACAAAATACTGCACTCGACATAACTTCAGTAGCGCAAAATGCAAAGCAGGTACAGTCTATCTACAGCACTGAGTCAATAATTTATGATGACTCGAGCAGCTAGAGATGAAGTGTTCTTATGATTTTCCTTTGACACATGGGCCTCACAGGTGACGTCTGCACTGCAGTGTAAGCCCAGGGCTCAAACTCAGGTTCAAGCCTAACCCCCCTTCCATCTACACGCAAATCGCACTAGCCCAGGGCTGAGGCCCAGGACCCCACAGAGATGGAGGGGTTTGACCCAGGGTTCAAGCCCTGTGGCTTTGCAGTGTACATGCAGCCCCGCTGGAGTCTTGTTCTGGGACTCTGCCAAAAGTATCCCGCAATCCCACAGGCTGACTTCCTGTCCCCTGGACAGTGAAGTTTTCCCACACTGTACCACCAACAAAGAGCTGCAGTGGCCACATTTTGGGAGGACACTAGGAGTTCTGGGATAGGGGTGGCTGGACACAAGCTCACACAACGCAGTGTAGATGCTGGAGGCCCAGGTTGGGACGCAGGGTTCAACAATTCCTAACCTGGGGTTACACATGAGTGTATATATATCTCCTCGATATGTTTCACTCAATATGCATCCGAAGAAGTGGGTTGTAGCCCACGAAAGCTTATGCTCTAATAAATTTGTTAGTCTCTAAGGTGCCACAAGTACTCCTGTTCTTTTTGTTGATACAGACTAACACGGCTGCTACTCTGAAACATGAGTGTAGACGCTCATTCAATTTGTGACTACCTGGATTTACCAAGAACAAATCATGCCAAACCAGCTTGATTTCCTTCTTTGATAGGGTAACTGATTTGGTGGCCAGGGACTACGTGGTGGACATAATATACCTGAACTTCAGCAAGGCTTTTGACACAGTCCCCCATGAATTTCTGATAAATAATCTGGGGAAATGCAGGCTGGACCAACTACCATTGATACATAATTGGTTAAACAACTGCAAACAGAGTAACTAATAATGGAATGATGTTGGATTGGAGGGAGGTCTCAAGTGGGGTTCCGCAGGGATCTGTTCTGGGTCCGGTGTCGTTTAACATCAATATTAATGACCTAGATGTAGATAGAGAGAGCATACTGACGAAGTTTGCAGATGACACAAAGCTAGGGGGGTGTTGCCAACACTTTGGAGGATAGAGATAAAATTCAGAGGGATCTTGATAAATTGGAAAACTAGGCTATAGCCAAGATGTAACGTGCTACACTTAGGGAAGAAAAACCAAATACACAAATACCGAATGGGGGATAACTGGCTTGGCAGCAGTGCTGCTGAGAAGGATCTGGGAGTTGTGGTGGATCACAACCTCAACCTGAGTCAGCAATGTGATGCTGCTGCAAAAAAGAGCAAATGCAATTGTACGTTGCATGAACAGAGGCCTAACATGCAAGTCACAGGAGAGTACCGCTCTACTTGGTGCTGGTTAGGCCTCAGCTAGAGAACTGTGTACAGTTTTGGTCACCAGTGTCTAAAAAGGATGTAGAGAAACTGGAAAGGATCCAGAGGCGAGTGACAAAGATGCTCAAAGGGATGGAATGCAACCCATGTGAGCAAAGGCCAAAGGAACTGGCTATGTTTAGTTTGGAAAAGAGGAGATTCAGGGGAGATATGACAGCCATCTTCAGACACTTGAAAGGCTGCCATGAGAAAGATGGAGAAAAGTTGTTCTCTCTGGCCACAGAGGGCAGGACAAGAGGCAACGGGTTCAAACTCCAGCAGAGCAGATTTAGATTAAATCTCAGGAAAACCTTCCTAACTGTAAGAACAGTAGGACAATGGAACAGACGCCTCGGTAGGTCATGGGAGCTTCTTTACTGGAAGTTTTCAAAAGGAGGCTGGACAGAGCCGTCTGTCTTGGATGATTTAGACACAATAAATTATATTGCAGTGAAGATAGACCGGCCCACAGTGAGTACTGATGAAGGCTGTAGCCCCAACTGGTGACAAGTGTTGGCAAGTTAGTTGAGGGAATATAGTAGTTCGAAGGGGAAAGAAGGGAAGGGCAGATTTAGGATGCTTTGGTCCTAACAGCGGTGAAGCACTAAAGCACAGCTCCAGGACGGTACTGGCTAATATGAAAGTGCTCTACAGAAGAGGGGACTGGCTATGCGTCGATAGTCAATGGACATGGTGCCACTAGATGGCACCCAAGAATATGCAGCATTGTTCATACGTTTTATAGGATCAATAATGTCTTCTGCGAATGGCTTTCTGTGTGCCACTCTGAATACTGGAGACTCCACTGCAGCAGTGACTGCAGAATGAATGAAGTTGGTGCATCTGGGCGGGGAGGAAGAGAAGGGGATAGAAAGCTGTGGTTTGATTAATCTAGATAATCTGGGTGGGGGGGCCTTCCTCCAGGAAATTAGCTTTACAAACAGATTCGTTCTGGAATCGTGTTCAGCATCTAAAGGAGGAAGATGCCTTTCACCCTCTTCCACTGCTCCCTGGAACATTCCCCTCTCGCTCTGGCTGACAGAGGACGACTCATGGGCAGCCCTGGGCTCTCTCTCCTGGAGTCCCAAGCTGTTGTTAACCATTCTCCCATCCTGCTCTCCTTGTTCTGCCCCCATGGGGGTGTTTCTGTCTGCCCCCTTCTTGTGTTTCTTCCTCACCAAGTCTGGGTGGTTCTCTCTTTGTCCCTCTCACCCAGCTGCCAGACACCACCGTCACGCTCCCCACCCACCACCTTCCCCGCAGACTGGCAAGCCGGCTAGCACGGCTCTGCACGGGGGAGAAGAAAGCAGGCTCAACGGTGCATTTCCTTGCCGCCAGCAGGCACTGAGCTCAGCGGTGCCTTTTCAGGGTACCATAAATCCTGCCTTAGCGACCACCTCTGAAGAGAGCCCACCTGTCTGGAGCCACCTGCAGGGGCCACAGAACTTCCCCCCTATAATTTAACTGTGAAGAAGCTATGAAAAGCGACCAACTGTTATCTGTGACCAGCGACCACATTTTCTTACTCCCTTGAGAGCTGAGCACCCGGCCAGCAGCCGCCGATCTCCGCTCTGCCTTCAGAGCTGGGCAGCCGGAGAGCGGTGGCTGCTGGCCGGGCGCCCAGCTCTGACGGTAGCCCCAGGGCCCGCAGCAGTGCAGAAGTAAGGGTGGCAATACCATATCTTTGAAGAGAGACCACCTCTTACAAGCAACCACTCTTGCTCTTGGCAGGTTTTACTGTATTTCACTGGGGCAGCAGTTCACATTAATACTAACAGGAGCCAGGGTCAAAAAATCCTGCTCCTGCCAGTCAGTTCACATGGCAAAGCCTCCACTCACGAGTGTCCTGAGCCAGAGCTAGTGTCAGTCATCACTGCTCCATTGGCCTCCACGGCGCTCCCTGGATTTACAGTGTACCCGGAAAACACTGTGTGAATGTTGCTATTTTAAAAGCTGTAGACCCCACCTCTGACGTAGTGGGGCAACGTTCGTTACAGCTGATCTTCATAGACTCAGCAGGGCATGCAGCTGATAGGGAGACTTGCTCTGTGCTGACATGGGGCAGCTGTGCAGAGCACAGCTATGCTGGCAAAGAGCCTCCTCTGCCCCGGCCAGCCGAGTTCTGAGAGGAGCTCCCATGAGAGCAGAGCTTGGCAGTCCCTCTTGGAAAAGATTTAACACAGAAACTCCAATAACAGCTTGGCATTGCAGACTCTCTGGAGCAATCGTCACCAAGTTTTAGGCCACATTCCAATACAGGCAGTTGCATTTCAGCTGTGTAAACACCTTGCTGCTTTATTCAGAGACTTAATTCCCTCTCCCTAAAGTGCTGGTACTTGTGATAAGAACTATCACACTTCAGCCCAGAAATGGCTGCATTTCAGGGGTGATTGAATTGAAGTAAGCACTTTCAATGTATAAGGCCAAATTCTTGGCAGTGCTGAGCACCCTAAACTTCCACTGACTTCAACTCCGGCAGGGGCAGTGGGTGCTCTGTAGCTTACAGGAGCAAGTCTTAAATGCAGTTTAATCTGCAAAATGCTGAGGCTTGCAAAAACCATGATGTAAATTAAGAATAAGGGAATTTTTTTAAAGGAATACCTACACTAAAATCGTGACAGATTGCATCCCTATTTTCACCACTTTTACAAAACTATGATACATTTTGTACAAAGTATGCCTTGTGAAGTATCATTTGAAAACTCATAATTTGCTGATCATTATTGTCCTGGTAAAATATGTGTGGCAATGTTGTATGTAAAGTTATAAGATTCTCCTGTATGATGTTACTAAGGCATATTCCAAATCTGGGGAAGCAGCCCAAATCAGTTCCTCAGAGACAAAAGTTTAGCCAGCACCACAGCCTGGTGTCGGCATAATCAAATGGACTATCACCTGGTTAAGCAGCCGTTCTTTGGCAGGAAGAAGGGCGTAAGCAAGAAATTTACATTTTGGCAATGGAACTGATGGGGGTTCCCGTGTGAACAGACTGGCTGTCACCCAAACCCCTGCTGGAGATGATTCTCAAAGAGGAGGAAAAGATGTAAAGATTAGGAACAGAGGACACAAACCGCCTCTTTCCCCCCCATCTCTATTCATGGCATCAACAATGTTTGAAAGACAAAAGAAGCATCACTGAACTGGGGGTCCTGGCTGAAGGAACTCAGCCAGACTGCTGTGAGCATGTGGTGAGAAAAACCTTTTTTGCTTCAAGTTCACTTAGCTTATCAAGTTAGATATTAGTTTGCGTTTTACCTTTTATTTCTTTGTAACCAATTCTGACTTTTATGCCTCGTTCCTTGTAATCACTTGAAATCTATCTTTCTGTAGTTAATAAACTTGTTTTATTGTTTTATCTAAACCAGTGGATGTTTGGATTGCGGTATTTGGAAACCTCCATTGGAGACAACAGGGTTTGTGCATATCATTTTCTGTTAATGAAATGATGGACTTTCTATGAGCTGGTACTGCCCAGAAGGAAGGAGCTGGGCAGTACAAGATGCACATTTCTGGGAACAAGTCTGGGACTGGGAGTTTGCTGGTGTCGCTCTGCAACATAATTCAGGCGTGGCTGGCTAGAAGCACTCATAGAATTCATCTGGGAGTGATCTACATGCTGGAGGCTGTGTGTGAACAGACAAGGAGTGGTAGTTCTCACAGCAAAGCAGAGTAAAAGGCATCCCAGGTTGGAGAATTGAGGGGACACCGCTGTTCAGCAAGCCAGATTGTACCCTGGGGAATGTCACAAAAATCTTTAGTTTACCTTTGAGTTCACTGTTGTCAATGGCTGAACAATGGCGGTTCAGGGTACAAGACCATCAAAATCTTAAATAATTTGTTGTCCGATTTGCTAGGGTAAATGAAGAGTAACTGCTTCTGAACCTTAGCAAGTTCAGTGCTGCTCGTTGTGCTGACTGAGAATGTACCAAGAACAAGGCAAACACAAACAGGACCTATGCTCAGTACTCATACTGCACTACATACTGTTTGCACTGAGAAGAGAAATATTTAAGATAGAGCAGAATAATCCTCTAAAACCTTCAGCAAACTTGTTTAACAGCAGTAAAAAACAGATGGAAAAATTCTAAGATGCACAAAAGAAGTCATTTGAGCTTTGTGCATAAAAACTAGTAGAGCCAATTTAGATTATTGTGTGGTCACACATTATTATTCAAGGCACATCCTAAAAATAATGGGTTCAACCAAAATGATAAATTAACTCCAATAACTGAACGATCAGAGGGTAACCTAAGGGGTAATTTAAGTGTGTTCTGGGAAAAGGGGGGATTAGGAAGAGTATAATTAAAATATGCAAAACTCAAAAGGGAAGAGTTGATATTAAGTCATTTTGAATTAGTAATTCATGAGGAAGGAAGGAGGGGGAGAAAGGCATGAATTTATGCTTTGAAAGAGCCTGGATCTTCAATTGTTACAGACAAATTCCTTTTTGCTAAGCTACCGAGAGCAAAAGTAGATATTACAACCGTTCAGGATTAGAGAAGCAAAGGTTTGGGACGATATCTCTTGGTGTGCAAATGTACACTCAAAAGAGGAGTCAGTGTGGTTGGCTTCACAGGCGTCCTTCCATCCTAAACATCTCCTTAGTTCCTACGGCTGCACGTTAGCATTTACATACCTTGCCGGTTTCGTTGCATCCAGGTACGGAACCCAGGTCTCCCATTTCCATATGCTGAATTCCTGTTCTTCACTTGCTGCCTTTGTTTGTCCCCTACTAACTTTGCGCCGGTTTGTCCTTTCCTGTGGCGCTTTATGATGTCATCTGGATTGGAAAACACAAAGGAAAAAAACAGGGAAAACTGCAGTTTCAGCGAACATCATGTTCCATTGCGAGTACATCCAATTATCCTCCATATTGAAAACAAGACTTGTGCTGGTACAAACTAGGCTTGCCAGGTGCTAAAAGCCCCCGACCAGTCACATGGTGGAGTGGCATGTGTAACTAGAACTGTGAATGAAGAGCAGAAATGAACTGAAGTGTGGGTTCACAACCTGGGCCTGTGACCAGGTCCAGAGGCGTGGTGACCACCTTCCCTCTCTTTACAGCTAGATGTGGGGGGTCCAAAAACTTTTTTCTGTTGTACCATAGGGTCACAGTTCGGGAAAGTTTGAGCACCTGTGAGCTGGAACGTTCCCACATAAAACATTCTGGCTACTTGGGAGCAAATAAACGCCTGCAAGTAAAATAAAGTAAAATAATCCTAAAGTAAAGTCACCATTAAATATATTGCAAGCTACACAGAGAAACTGAGCGATTCATACCTAATCTCCTCATACTTAAACCAGCTAGAAAATATTCCCATTAGGTTTGGTTTGGTTTTTAATGGAGAAAAGATCTGCAGAAGGAATCAATCAGCTGTTTGTGATACCTTATAGACCAGGGGTAGGCAACCTATGGCACGTGTGCCGAAAGCGGCACGCGAGCTGATTTTCAGTGGCACTCACACTGCCCGGGTCCTGGCCACCGGTCCAGAGGGATCTGCATTTTAATTTAACTTTAAATTAAAGCTTCTTAAACATTTTAAAAACCTTATTTACTTTACATACAACAATAGTTTAGTTATATATTAAAGACTTATAGAAAGAGACCTTCTAAAAACGTTAAAATGTATGACTGGCACGCGAAACCTTAAATTAGCGTGAATAAATGAAGACTCGGCACACCACTTCTGAAAGGTTGCCGACCTCTGTTATAGACTATGCAGGTTAGAGACAGTATTTGATAAGGTTAATTAAAAGGGAGAGGCAGGTTAGAGCGGAAGTATTGTTACTCCTGTGAAGCCACAGTTATAGAGGATTAATTTAATAACTGCACCTAATGCTGCTTGGTACCTGAATTTAATTAAGGGCCAATTTCTGCCCGCAGTTATACGGGTGCATATCTGGATTAAGTGAATGGAGAGCAGTCCTTATCAACAGCGACGTCCCTGACAGCAGACTTTGGCTGTACGTGAAAATGGCTGTAGGGATCGGACCATGTATCTGCACTAGTCATACGCATCTCAAGGATGATTTAGTGGGGATTGGTCCTGCTTTGAGCAGGGGGTTGGACTAGATACCTCCTGAGGTCCCTTCCAACCCTGATAGTCTATGATTCTAAGGGCAGAGAGATGTCTGGCCTCCGGTATAGCACAGAAAGCCGGGTGCTGCCCAGAGAGCCCACCCTTGGCATGCCCCTCACAAGGGGCTTTCACACAGTCCTCCCCGGCCCCCCGCCCCCAGAGACATACATTGCCCCACAGGGGGTAAGGAGGAGGCAGGGCCATGGATCTGACCCCCGCTGTGCCAGGTTCCCTGGAGTGTAATCCACCTCACTGCTACCTCTGGGACAGTGCTGCAGCTCTGCACTGCCCCCCATAGGGCCCAGTGCCTCTAGGGCACAATGAAGCCCTTGGGACATAAGCAATTCACCAGCAGCCACCCCCCCCCCCCCCCCCCCCCCCCCCCGAGGACTGTAAGATGTTGTACAACCATTAATGAATTAATTGTCCCTGCACCTCTGCATTTTACAGATGGAAAAACCGAGGCACAGCAATGATAAAGGCCTGAAAGTGGGGTGATAAATGAGGAATCCCGCTCATTAGGGGTCTGAGTTCGTTTAATCTGACTTCAGTAAAGGTGTATACCCCCGACAGCGTTCCCAACTCTCAGGGATCTATCATGAGTCTGTGATTTCTTTTCATAAAGCCCCAGCTCCAGGATTTATGAGATTACGTGGGAATCTCTGTTTCCATTTAAAAAATAAAAGTAAATTTCTAGCCCTGCTGGTTGCAAGGAAAAACTTTGAAATTGTGAACCCTCCGAAAGCTCAAAAACCAGCAGGCACATAAAAACAACCCAAACTGTATTATTATTATTTTAAAATCTCATGACTTTTAAGACAATCTCATGATTTTCAGTGACCTGACCCAGGACGTTTGACCGCATGGGGTTGGTGATACTTCTCCAGTTGTTTGGAACGTGCACTCAAACAGTTGGATGGGGGCACATGAGCTGAAAAGTAACAGTCTGATCCAGCATGTATCCTCACGTAGCACGGTAACAGCATGAGAGGAAAAAGCAGACGAGCACTGAGTGGGGAAATACCTGCATTTCATGGCAGGGAGGTAGATTCTCTCTAACAGATCCCTCTTCGGTCCTACACCAAGGGAACCAGCTATTAGGTTTCATGTTGAACAGAGGGATTCAGTTTCCATGTTTGCTCCGTGGCCAGCAGCAGCAGCAGTTAGGTATTTCGGAAATTGCCCACAGCCTCTACACTACAGGGAAAGGAGAGAGCAATCCGCTGGCTCTCGTTCTGCTCTATAACGGGTTAGTGACTGGGACAGCGCCACCTGTCAGCTCTGAGTCATCCTCAGCTCCGCCTCACCACAGATGGGTAGAGAGGGGGTTAACATACAAGCAAAAGGGAACCAGGCAATACTGCTCATGTCCCAGACCTCCACAGAACACCTGCTGCCGGGCCTATAATTAGCTCTAAACAGATCAGGGGGTTTAACTGTTTGTTCAGTGGAGAAAGAGATCCTGGGTCCCGGTGTTCACAGCATGAGACCATGCTGTTGTTCATGTCTTCTTTCGCTGGACTCTGTTGCCTTTCTGAGTGTAACATTAATGGTCCTGAGCCTGTACAAGGCCACCCATTCATATGCCTGCAGTTAACTTTTCCTCTGATTAAATCCTCATACGTTTAAACCTAAATTAGTGGCATTATGGCAGCAGAAAGGAGAATCTCTCTCTCTCTCTCTCTCTCTTCACCACTGTCTTACTCCAGTTTTTTGCTGGTTCAGCTCCAGTCAGGCACCTGTATTTCTGTTAGTGGCAGACTTCTTTAAACACATACCTGTGCCTATAGGCCACTGTGATAGGACATGGTTTAGAAACACTTAAACTAGACAAAAACAGCTATGCAACTTAGCATGGAGCAGGGTCTTGCTACTCTGAGAGGCTTCAGAAAGAACTCCTGCCCCCCATGTGGGTTACTTAGGATGTGCCTGGGAGCTTTGCACAGTTTTGGAAGCAAGCATCCATCTTTTGCAAACTTCTTACACTCTCCACAAGGCAGCATGTGGACTCTGGATCACTTTATGCATGTTTCAACTGCTTTTAGCTAAACGATTCTGCTAAGAAACCCTCCCCAGTTAGCCAAAGGCTCCAGTTCTCAACAAGGTGGGTTAAAGTAAATCTAGGTTTTGTAACCCAAAGTGTTTTGAAGTCTGGTGCACCATAAAAAAAAAAAAATTCCAACCTGTCATCAGATAACGTATATGGAATTCCAGACAGATTGTTTCAGTTTTCACCAAATTAGTGAACATAAGAACAGCCCTAGTGGGTCAGACCAAAGGTCCATCCAGCCCAGGATCCTGTCTTCTGACAGTGGCCAATGCCAGGTGCCCCAGAGGGAGTGAACCTAACAGGCAATGATCAAGTGATCTCTCTCCTGCCATCCATCTCCACCCTCTGACAAACAGAGGCTAGGGACATCATTCCTTACCCATCCTGGCTAATAGCCATTAATGGACTTAACCTCCATGAATTTATCTAGTTCTCTTTTAAACCCTGTTATAGTCCTGGCCTTCACCACCTCCTCAGGCAAGGAGTTCCACAGGTTGACTGTGTGCTGTGTGAAGAGTGGGGGAAGGGCTGTCAAAATCAGGCTTATAATGGAACGCTCCCTTCACCCCTGCTTATGCAGAGACTGCTGGAAGGTGTTTTCTTTGATGGAGGTGGCCGCATGCCAGGAGATTTCCTAGAGCCATTATTGTGGGTACAAATCACTCCTCAAGTGCTTGTCATTTGTCAATCTCTACCAAAAATACCAAGAACCAAAGGAAGACAAGACCCAGGGTAAGTGAACAGTGTCAGGTATGAGGGAGACTAGACTCCCTGCCTGCTTTTGTGATTTTGCTACCCCGTCTGCCCAGAGCAGAGCCCATGGGGTGATCTCAATGGTCATGTGTTTTAATGATCTCACTGAAGTGTGCCTGTGAGGCATGTGCTGCTTGCAGCACAGACATTTTTGACGTGCGTTCCTAGCTGAGTCCCTGCTCGCTCCTGGTGGAGGTGGGAACGGGGAGCTGATGCTGGGCTCACAGGACTGATGGAAATCACTCTCCCTTTGCTGTAAGTGACAAATACTCAGTGGTTTGCTTGACCACCTTTCCATGCTGAACAAGAAATAGGTATAGCAACGCTTACCGTAGGCCTGTCTGGGACCCTACTTTATTTTCATAAGTAAATGCTGTAGAGAAGAGACAGCAATTATGACAAATAATTTTCTGCTGTGTGAATGTGCATAGGAACTCTCAGAGTCTTGGGGCTATAATATCAGCATCTACAAGTGGTCCATGCAGCTGAAGAAGTGGGTTTTTTACCCACGAAAGCTTATGCCCAAATAAATCTGTTAGTCTTTAAGGTGCCACCGGACTCCTGCTTGTTCTGCTAAAACTGAGCCTTCAAACCTGCCCTGAGCACCGCAACCACACCTCAGAGGACCCAGTGCTAGGGTCACTCAATGTAACCCAAAACAAATAGTGAACTTAGGGGCCAGAGCCTCAGCAGCTGTAAATCAGTAGAACTTCATTGAAGCCAGTACAGCTACATCAATTCACACCACGCCAAGGATCTGGCTCTGGGTTTTCTGTGGAAAAAAATATAACTGGCTGTTGTTCTGCTCCAGAATTTCTACTGTATCGTGATAGAAACGGTCCAGTGCATCTATTAAAAGTATGAAGCTAACCCAACAATTACAGCCTGGCAAAGTTTGTTTATAGAATGAAAATGTCAGTATAATAAGCCTCCCGGATCTATATCCCAAACCTCGTGACTTAATAAAAGGATAGTTGTTTATGCCCAGATCAACATATTCCCTGCCAGAAAACTGACTGGCCTCATGAGCGAGCTGCTATAAATAGTCTCAGCACCAAGTGACCACAGGCCCTGGCTCATGTTTTCATTTCGGCTGAGGGTCCATTTATCAGTCTCTCTCCAACCTGCTGGGTTTGAAACTTTCAGCTCTGAAGTTAGGTTGTGTCTCTCAGCAGCGTTCAGAGACAGTTTTTTAAACTGATTTTTTCCCACTTGCTCTTTTTCTGCCATTTAACACACACGGTACATCTATTACATCCATACATTCTCTTGGAATGTAACCTTGATCTTTATATTGTATGCCGCATGTTCTGTATGCCTGACAGCCTGCTGTCTTTCTGTATAATTCTATGGGGCACTATGTCACATAACAGAAACCGCAAAATACGGGGGGCAGGGAAACCTGACAAAACAGCTATTCTGATGTTACTATTCCTTGGGAAGGGGCTACTCCAGCTCCCTTTAATATCCATGGCAGTTGACTAGGCCCCTAAAATTCCTAGATTATGCTACAACCGGGAACTAATTTTACTTATAAATAAAGGCCGAATTTTTCAAAGGGACATGACAGAATTGGGCATCTAATCCACCTCATCCAGTCAAATTGCACTGGGTCAATTCCTTTTTCTTGTTTTCTTTTATTAGAGCACAATTGAAAAAAGTCAGCATTTTTCCTGCTGTGGTATTTGGCTTGTCACCATGTTCCCAATATTCCTCCTCCTCAGAATAGAAACATCCCAAATCTCCCAGCAAAGAGACATGGTCATTTTTTTAATGTCATTCCCTATGAACCTGACCGCTGTAAATACCCAGAAACAAGCTGCTTGCCTGGGCCTGAGCCAAACCCCGCCTGCTGCTACACCTGTGCCGAGGGTGTGGGGAAAGCGGCACTACACCCCACAGCACTTTCTTTTCTCTGTTTTTGTTTGTTTCTACCACCAGACTCCAACTGCCTGCGGAGCCGGGCCGGGTCCTAGCCTCGGGGAGCCCGGATTTCAGAGTGGCAGGTAAGCCCCGCTTGAGTCCCACACGGGCAGTAAAAGGAAAGGCTCAAAATCAGGTCTTGGCTCCCCGCAGCACTTCTGCCCCCTTTGCAGAGGGGGCCGGGGAAGCGCCCAGCCGGGGGCGCGGATGATTTCAGGGCGATGGCATTGTGCTGAGGGCGGGCCGCTGGCAGCCGGGGTCAGGGAAAGCTCCCACAGCCGGCAGCCGGGCGCCTCCGGTTCACGGCCAGCCCGGGCGGCCAGGGCAGGCTGCCGCGGCCAGGCGCGCTCGGACTCTGCGACACCAGCCGCGGCGCGCCCTGGGGCAGGAGTTCACCCAGCGGGGCCCTGGCGCCCGGCGCTCTGTGCGCTCGGCCTCTCCAAGCGCCCCAGGCTGCGCGCCCCGGTTCCGCGGGAAGCCCTGGCGGGGCGCTCGGCGGGGCAGGGACCGGCACCTACCCAGGGACATGTCAATCTCCTCCGCGCCCCGCTCCGGCCCCGCGCCGGCTCCCGGCTCCGGCCCCGCCGCCTCCATGCGCTCCTGCTGCGGATCCAGCGCTGGGAGCGGAGAGGCAGTGCCCAGCCTGGCCGGTGCTCCGGGCGCGCTGCCCAGCTGCCCGTCCCCGCCCGCCCGCCCGCCCGCCCGGCTCTGCGCCCAGCTCCCCTGTGCGCCTGCCTGGAATGTGCCCGCCCGGAGAGTGCCAGCGGGCCAGCCAGCACCCGCCCCTGGCATCCTCCCCAGCACCCATCCCTGGCAGCCATCCCTGGCACCCTCCCCAGCCCCCGGCCAGCACCCACCCTGGGCACCCGCCCCCAGTCAGCCCCCACCCCTGGCACCCTCCCCAGTCCCCAGCCAGCACCCGCCCCTGGCACCCACCCTGGAACCCTCCCCAGAACCCGACCAGCACCCGCCCCTGGCACCGTCCCCAGTCCCCAGCCAGCAACCACTCCTGGCACCCACCCTGGCACCCTCCCCAGCACCCAGCCAGCACCCGCCCCTGGCACCCTCCTTGGCCAGCACCTACCCCTGGCACCCTCCCCAGTCAGCAATCACTCCTGGCACCCTCCCCAGCCCCCAGCCAGCACCCACCCCTGGCACCCACCCTGGCACCCTCCCCAGGACCCAGCCATCACCCGCCCCTGGCACCCTCCTCGGCCAGCACCCACCCCTGGCACCCTCCCCAGTCCCCGGCCAGCACCCGCCAGCATCTTCTCTCCCCGCCTCAGCTCCAGATAGCACCATCCCTTCCTCTCCCGCCCCATTCCAATAGCTTTAGCAGTACTCACCTCACCCTTTCTAGCACCAGCACCCCTTCTTCCAGCAGTAGCTTTCCACCCAGACCTCCACCTATCCCAGCAGCTGCTGCCTCCTT
>NW_020664482.1:1684190-1707795 GCF_002925995.2 Terrapene triunguis | reverse complement strand
CTGGCACCCTCCTCGGCCAGCACCCACCCTTGGCTCCCTCCCTAGTCCCCAGCCAGCACCCGCCCCTGGCACACTCCCCAGCCCCTGGCCAGCACCCGCCCCGGGCACCCTCCCTAGTCCCCAGCCAGTACCCACCCCGGGCACCCACCCCACTCAGCACCCACTCCGGGCACCCGCTGCAGTCCCCAGCCAGCATCTGCCCTGGCACCCTTCCCAGCCAGCACCCACTTCTGGCACCCTCCCCAGTCCCTGGCCAGCACCCGCCAGCATCTTCTCTCCCCGCCTCAGCTCCAGATAGCACCATCCCTTCCTCTCCCGCCCCATTCCAATAGCTTTAGCAGTACTCACCTCACCCTTTCTAGCACCAGCACCCCTTCTTCCAGCAGTAGCTTTCCACCCAGACCTCCACCTATCCCAGCAGCTGCTGCCTCCTTTTCCAAATCTACCTGTCCCAGCAGCAACCTCAAATGCTCTGTCTTCTTCTCTTGACCTACTGCTCTCCTGTCTCCCTTTATTAGATTTATTTCATGAATTGTAGTGGGGGTATGGAGGTTCCACTACTTCAGGTTATGCCACAGGCTCATCTGAGTCTGAGCAGTTTTCCTCGGGGGTTAGCGCTGCCCATGCCTGGGCGTAGCCCAGAGGTGAATATAATGTTGGGAAATTATCCACCGTTTCTGAGTTATGGAAAAGGGGGAAATGGGCCTTCCCCATTTTAAGGCTTGTCACAGGGGGGCTGGCCCTTTGAAGGGAGATGGGATGCAGCCAAGTCTCCTCCCCAGATGGGGGGAAATGTAAAAGGTCGCCTGAGCCCATCAGGCCTCTGGAGAGAGAAGGAAAGATGCTAGCCAGCTGAGGCCATCGATCCTTGGTAGGGAGCAGGTGTCTGCAGGAGTCCCTGAGACACTAGGGGAGCCACTAGAGCAGTGGTTCTCAACAGATTTACCATTGTGGGCCACATATGCAGCATTCTGTGTTACGGGGGCTGCATCCACACAATATATATACTACCCATATGGCCCTGAGGATGTCACATGGGCCACAGCTGTGTGCTGATTGGACTATAAGCTGCACCCAGGTTGAAAACCACTGCCCTAGAGGGCTGTGCCTGGGTCTCCAAGCCATCGAGAAAAGCTGTACCTGGTGGAGATGCCTCAGAGGAAGGATTATTGTTATGAAGGTTTTATTTTGAGTTCTGTTTTTTGAAATGTTTTGTTACTAGCCTGGGTGGAATGGCCAGAGGGCAATTTAAAGGGAGCAGGGAGAAGCCCAGCCCAAACCCAGAAGAAGGGCAATGTAATGCCTTAGCCAAGAAGGAAGGATTTGGGCCTGGAAGACCACTGAGAACTGTGTGGACAGGCTGTCATAAACTAGACCCCAGAAGGAGAGTTTTGTTTTAAATACTTTATAGTGTGGAAAGTTATTGAGGGAAGGGGCTGCATGGCCCCCCTGTGCCTTGAGAGGGTGCCCTGGAAGTGGTGTTCCCACAAGGCCAAAAAACCTGCCCTTTAAAAATATGGTATTTTCAGTTTGTGTTTAGATTGTAAACTCTCTGGGGTAGGAATTTGTTGCTGCTCTGTGTTGGTACAGTTCCTAGCACAATGGGCCTCCATGCTGGGTTGGTCTCTAGGGACTATTGTAATACAAATGAATAATAATATGGCCTATTAAGTGCCTTCTCCTAATAGTGACCCTTCAGCCCACAAATGTTCCTGCTCAAAAGCAGCTGATGTTGCTGGTTCTACTTGGGAAGTGGTTTAAGATTAGGGCTTAAATTGGAGTTACTCAGGAATATTTTCTTGTTATTCCTGAATAGCTCCATGTGCGGGCACTGATACTATGGAAAAATAGTGTCCACACAGTTATTCCAAATAGCTGTTGTGCTCTAAATTCACACCCTACCTTAATTCAAGTGTAGACAAACCATTAAGGAAGTACAAAGCATTTAGTTCCCTTTGGATCTTGCTGGCAGGGAACAAAGATGCTTTAAAATTGAGTTGTGGTTCAAATCATTTAACACCCAGTGTAGACAATAATTTAACAAAATTAAAATTGTTTCCTTGTGGTCAGCTAGTACTATGGGACCAGCTAATACCATTTTAAGGTGCTATTTTGTGATGCATGTGATGCCAAGGGGTGTTTCAAATCTCATTAGCTAACTTGAGTTTGCTGACTCAGTTTCCACAAGCACCTCTTTTCATCATCTAGACAAAACCTGTGTCACAGACTCCTTCTTCCCTACTTCATCTGTTAGGGACCTCGATGGTATGATGAAAGATAAATTAAAAACAGATAGATGCTTCCTTATAAATCCCAAATACCATTGTGTTCCCCCTCCCCCCCCTAAAAATTAGCAGTAAACTGTAGAGCATAATTAGTATGGACTTGTTTATTGCTAAGTTTCCTCTCTACCCTTTGCTCAGTCTCCCTTTAAAACACAATCTGTGGCCCCCATGAATAAGATCCAGACCCAAGTCTTAGCACCCCGAATGGATTGCAAGTGCAAGTCAGATTCTTCAGTGGACATTTCTCTCCCTATACAAGAGAACAGATCAATCCTGGGAATGTCCATCACCCACTCTCTGAATGTAGAATGTCCTGCCAAACTATCTTCCTCTGCTTTCAATGCCTTATGGAGAAACAAACCAGAACGGAATAGAAAAATCTGCTGAAGGAACAATCTACCCTTTTAAATTGGGCTAATGTGATACTAGATGAATAGCATGTTTGTTTCTGCAATTTTATATAACAATTGCTCTGAAATCATCTCTGCTATAGGGTACATAATAAAGGTCACATGAATCATTGAACAAAGTTTGCACAACAGCAAAGTGTTGCGAGTTTCTGAGACAATGTCTCATTTTCCCCAATGTACAGTACACAGTTCAAGTGGGGGCATTCTCCACATACAATGCACTACCTGATATCCCTGGAAATAGATATGAAATTCTTGGTGATATGGAAGGAACGTGAGGGAGCCAAAGTACCAGTAACAAGAGATAGCTATGAGTCACAGTTCCTAATATATATATATATGTGTGTGGAGGGGCCTTCAAAACAGGAGTACATTGAAATGCTAAAGCTTAAAGGTGATGGAAGCGGAACAGACTGAGTCAGAATGTGGTCTAGGGGATAGGGCACTGAACTGGTAACCTGCTAACACTGCTAACCTGTCCTGAGACCTTGGGCAAGTCCCTTCACCTCTGTGGTTCTTTCTCTTCCCACATGATGCCTTAAATATTTAGGACCTGATCCTGCAAACACTGAGGAGCATGCCTACCTTTATAGTGCCATTTAAGTCAATGGCACTGAAGTTAAGCATGCAGGCAAGTGTTGATGGAATCAGGAGCTTAGATTGAAAACTCATCAGGGCAAAGATTGTCTCTTACGATGTGTACAGCCCCTAGCACTACCATAATAGAAATAACCTTTACAAGACATGGGAAAGCAGATTGAATTGCTGGGCTCACATTCAAATTGGAAAAGTGAGGGCAATAATTTAGGGAACTTTACATTTATAATACTGAAAGAATAGAATGGTGTTAAGGTAGGAACATCTGAACAACCATTGCACTGTCTTGTAGTGACACCATGCAATAACTACGTGATTATGATTAAGGCGTTTTACTGTTTCTGTTCTCACATTAGATTAATCCGATTTGTAAAGACCCATTAGACTTTTTCTTATTTCCCCCCCTCGTCACGACAGGGCAAAGTGAAGGGTGGTAGAATTCCTTACCTGTATTTTCATACTGTAACATGCTTGGATTTCTTTTAAGTTTAACTTTGAATCTCCTGGGTTTATAATACTTGCTTCTGGGATAACTGCAATATATCTGTAGTGTAGTTACTCTTAAATTGCTGATATGTACTGTCAATCTTAACTCCATTTGAACATCTTTTGTCTAGGAATTTCCGTGGCATGTTTCAATTTTTAATTGAAAATGTCGTACATGCAGGGGCGGCTCTAGCTTTTTTGCCGCCCCAAGCACGGCAGGCAGGCTGTCTTTTGCGGCATGCCTGCGGGAGGTCCCCGGTCCCGCGGATTCGGCATACACGCCGCCGAATTGCCACCGAATCCACAGGACCGGCAGACCTCCCGCAGGCATGCCACTGAAGGCTGCCTGACTGCCGCCCCCACAGCGACCGGCAGGCTGCCCCCCACGGCTTGCCGCCCCAGGCACGCGCTTGGAGTGCTGGTGCCTGGCGCCGCCGCTGCGTACTTGAACGGTAAACAAGAATCCCAAAGAGAATGTTGCTGACCCAGTTGGGAAGATTAAGGCAAGATGCATCCGCAGCATGTGACCTGGCTGCAAGAGGGAGCATGGGGGTGGCATGCACATTGTAGTTACTATCTGATGTTTCTAAGGACTTTGAGAGATGAAGTGTCAACCTTCCATATTTTTAAATTTAACTTTTATGGCCATGTTAACCTGTACACACGGGTTCTTTTCCCCACTCTGGAGCAGCACGAAGCAGCCTGAGCTTACTGGCCAGTTAAACTAGATTTACAGTTGCTTCGTATCACCAGAGAAGCACAGAGCAGCTGTACTATATGCTCCAAATTCCCCCAGCCACTTGAATCTGTCTGCATTCCTCTGCACACCTCTTCCCAATCCCTCCTCCATTCTGCACCCCATATTTCCCTGTGTTTAAGCCAAAGTTGCTTTTCTTTTAATTTGCCTTGAGGGTTACTGGACCTTTGGGGTGCACTCAGTTCATGGTTTTGAGCTTTTCTCTGCAACAAAACATGAACGGATTGCACATTTTTAAGCCCATCTCTTGATAATTGTTTGAGGCCTGACTCATTTTTGAATGCGTGGGGTTTGTAATACTGAACTCTATTTGCATTTTTCTATAGTGTTAAATTGTAATAGTTTGTGAGGAGTCCCAGGGTGTCCTTTTAAGGGCAAGTCTGGATCTGCACATCCCTGTTCCAAGTGCCATCCCTTTGAAGACGGCCATTGTGGGATTTGTAATTCCGCAGGGAGCTAGATATGGCAGGATGGAAGCAGGGCCTGCTGGGAAGAGGGAGGGGTTATGTATGGTGAGACAGATGGTAAAATCACCAGAGTTGGAAAAGCTATACTAGTGCTCATACGGTTAGGAGGGAGTGCCAGAATGCACACCCCTCATGTGCACACTTGTGTCTGTCCTCCGTCTCTTCAGGTTCTCTACAGCTGGCTCCTCAGCTGCTTGCACTGGGATAAATTCTTCTCTCTTCAGTTTTCCTCTGTAGATCCCTAGAGGAACCCAGCATAAGAACAGGGTGCCTTCTCAGAAGTTAGGGGATCTCTGGGCCAACTCTGATATTTGGTGTTTTTCTTAAAGCTCCAGCTCCTGGAGTCATGCATTATAAGAGAATCTCAACTTTTTTTTTTTTTTTAATGAAAGTTCCTAGCCCTCATAATTTTGGAGAAAAGCCTGAAAACACAAACCCTAAAGTCTCAAGAACCAGAAGGCAAATAAAATTAATCCAAAATGTATTGTCTTAACAATCATGAGATTTTTAAAAATAATCTCATGATTTTTGGGGGGTTCATGAATCATGAATGCTTGGGGCTCACCATATTTCCACTACATTATTTCTGTCTTACCCCAATCTCTTGGGTGAGAAGAATACAACGGGGGTTGCACAGATTACTTTGTTACACCACTCTTACCCATTGTAACTCAATTGACAATGGAGTTGAACCCAAATTTACTCTAGTGTGAGAGGAGAAAATTGGCCCTGCTGTCCATAGTGATCATTGATGATACAGATCTAATTTTTCCCACATTGGTGCTATTTTTGAAGGTAACTGTTTGCTTCAGTCATCTGAAATCCAGGTTTGGGGGGAGATCATTAAGATGCTGATTGAAGTAGGATAACTTGTGAAGAACTCTCTGGAGAGATTCTGAAGATCTTACAGTATTCTGTTAAATTTGCATAGAAAAGGCATCAATATAGACTTAAAAAACTGTGATCTGAACAGAGAGCCACCTGGGATGAGGTGGTGGGGGGGGAAATGTATTTTATTTTGCTTAATTTCTCTAGTGCTAAAGATACTAAACAAAATTTAGGTTAACTATGTTCGGGTTACTATGGCCATGAAATCAATTGGCAGATGTGATTGCTTGTATCATTCCAACTCTGCTGACAGAGATAAATTATTTATCCCTTTTGGCATTAGGTATTTAAATGATTGCCCTAAGAAGATTTTTGTTCTTTTTAAACCTTGAAAGTGTAAGTTAAATAAATGAATGAATGAAATCTATACATAATGAATTTTTATCCAAAGGCATTTTTATTCTTCATCTAACAAAGCCTTGGAGTTTTTCATAGTGTATCAAAGGGGGTTAGTGATGCATTCGTGATTTTCTGTAAAATCATAACAATTGCCTTTTTAAAACATTTGAAAAAGTAACAGACCTGTGAGATTTCCAATAGTGTTTCATTTCATCACATTAACAGTGAAACAATGTCACTTTATCTCAAAGGTTTAAAGGTGAGAGTTAGAAATATCTTGAATCACAGAGATTAATTTAAAAGACAGCATGTATAGCAATATATGCTGATTTGAAATGACAAAACTAATTGTATGGAACTACAGTGCAAATGAGGTTTTTATATATATTTTTTTACTCCTACATATTTATATGATATTGGGATTTAGGAAGAAACAAAATTTAATAAGCCTAGATCTTAGGGCAGTGATATCACCTTCATAGATAGGTGACTGAGATAAATAAGCCCAGATATTAGGGTTATAACCCTTCCAAACCAAGTCTGTGACCTCATAATAACTTGGCAAATATCCCATTTGCCCTGCTTTATTTAAGACAATCTAAGCACCACAGTTAATTCCATTCCACATAATTTCAGAGGCTAACAGTTTAAGAGGGAGTTTCACATGCTGAAGGTCGATAAAAGGGCCAAGATCTACTCTGTAATAAGTCTGCAACCCCAAAGAACTAAATTGGGTTGCATGAGTGTAACAGACAAATTTGTCTCTATCATTTTAAAATAACAGTTAATAAAAACTAGCCAAGTTACTGAATGTTTGTAAAGGGTAATTGTAAAACATCTGGTCACCAGGACCAGATGGTATTCTCCCAAGAGTTCTGAAGGAACACAAATGTGAAATTGCAGAACTACTAACTGTGGTTTGTAACCTATCATTTAAATCAGTTTCTGTACCAAATGACTGGAGGATAGCTAATGTGATGCCAATTTTTAAAAAGGACTCCAGAGGTGATCCCGGCAATTACAGGCCGGTAAGCCTGACTTCAGTATCGGGCAAACTGGTTGAAACTATAGTAAAGAACAGAATTGTCAGACACATACATGAACATAATTTGTTGGGGAAGAGTCAATATGGCTTTAACTGATTAAAAGACAGGAAACAAAGGGTAGGAATAAATGGCCAGTTTTCAGAATGGAGAGAGGTAAATAGTGGTGTCCCACAGCCGTCTGTACTGGAACAAGTACTATTCAACATATTCATAAATGATCTGGAAAAAGGGGTAAACAGTGAGGTGGAAAAATTTGCAGATCATACAAAACTACTCAAGATACTTAAATCCAAAGCAGACTGCAAAGAGCTACAAAGGGATCTCACAAAACTGGGTGACTGGGCAACAAAATGGCAGATGAAATTCAATGTTAATAAATGCAAAGTAATGCACATTGGAAAACATAATCCCAACTATACATACAAAGTGATGTGGTCTGAATTAGCTGTTACCACTCAAGAAAGCGATCTTGGAGTCATTGTGGATATTTCTCTGAAAAAGCTAACAGAATGTTGGGAATCATTAAGAAAGGGATAGATAATAAGACAGAGAATATCATATTGCCTCTATGTAAATCCACGGTATGCCCACATCTTGAATACTGTGTGCAAATGTGGTTGCCCCCTCTCAAAATATATTGGAATTGGAAAAGATTCAGAAAAGGGCAACAAAAATGATTAGGGGTATAAAACAGCTTCCTTATGAGGAGAGATTAATAAAATTGGGATTTTTCAGTTTGGAAAAGAGACGACTAAGGGGGGATATGATAGAGGTCTATAAAATCATGACTGGTGTAGAGAAAATAGATAAGAAAGTGTTGTTTACTACTTCTCATAACACAAGAACTAGGAGTCACCAAATTAAATTAATAGGCAGCAGGTTTAAAACAAACAAAAAGAAGTATTTCTTTACACAACACACAGTCAACCTGTGGAACTCTTTGCCAGAGGATGCTGTGAAGGCCAAGACTATAACAGGGTTCAAAAGAGAACTAGATAAGTTCATGGAGGATAGGTCCATCAATGGCTATTAGCCAGGATGGGCAGGGATGGTGTCCCTAGCCTCTGTTTGCCAAAAGCTGGGAATGGATGACAGGGATGGATCACTTGATGATTACCTGTTCTGTTCATTCCCGCTGGGGCACCTGGCATTGGCCACTGTCAGAAGACAGGATACTGGGCTAGCTGGAGTTTTGGTCTGACCCAGTATGGCCATTTTTTTGTTGTGAAGTTCATGTTGCATTCCCCTCTGGTAGGATAAAAGCTTACTACTGCTGCCACCTAACTGGGTTGCTCATTAACTCAAATGGTAGTGATCTGTGCTCTGGTGCTCAGGATCCTGGAATCAAACTCCGGTGGGGATTTTTTCTCTGTGAAGATGAAAAATATTACAGTATTCAGGAACAAGTATTCTGTATTTACTGGAAGATAGTAAATATTCTAGTTACAGTGGGATCTGCTACTGTTAATGTACCCTTGGGAAATATTAACTATACCATAAACTCAGGCTTTCCCATAGAATCTGGATCTGATGAAAAAGCCACTGAAAATGCACTAATGGTAATCTGAGAAATGATCTAATCATCATGTAACTATGACAGAAAACTAATGGAGCCAATTTCCCCCCTAGAGCATCAGAGTTTACCATATACTCTTATTGTGACACAATCACAATATAAAGGAATTCTAAAAGGCTTTTAGTTAATTAGAAAAAACAAAATCAACCCAAAAGTTAGTTGGGAATGGAACATATGCCCTCTAATTCCCAGGCAAACTATAATATCCCCTGAACTATTTTCTCGCACTTTTAGCAGTCTCAGTGTATTCTGTGTGTGGAAAGTTACTAATTTTGTCATGATAGCTGTACAAATTACCCTTAAATTGTATTACTTTAAGATAAATAATACTGTATATTAACACTGACCACTTCTGGTATCTGATTTTTTAAAAACTTGTATACGATACAATAGCTATAATGGTTTATACCATAACACTAAAGCTATAAATCCTTCCTCTTTCATTAAGCATCCTAAAATCACATGCTGTAAAAGAAAATCAAGGCATTGGCATCCTTGGAAATGAAGGTAAGATCTGTTTAACGTTTATAAGGGTAGCATTCCCCTGAAATCTTTTAACATTTGGCGTTTCCAGTTTTCTGTTTTTAAAGTGCAATTCCACATCTCAGAAGATTCTCTCAAAGTAAAAACAATGTTATTTATGTAGAAGGTTAAAAAAAAACCCAAACTGATCAGATGCACATATTCTTTGTGGCACTTCTTATTTTGGCCACAAGGGTGTGTCTATCTTTTATTTTATTTTTTTGTGATGGGGGTGTTACTTGTAGATTTTTCAGTTAGCAAGAATTAGAGGGAGCATAATTATCAGTTTTTCAGTTTGGTGGGGAGTATTGGCATCAGAAATGCAAGTTTCATTAAGATTACATTGAAATCAATGTATCACAGTAGAAAGGCTTATGTTGAACAGATTCGTCATTCACTGATCTTTCACACACCCCACCCCCCCCCATATGCTACTCACTTGCATATCATCTATTAAAGGGGATGCAAAACTGGGTCTTCTTGGGGGAAAAAGGAGGTCCAAATTATGCTGAGTTTTCTTTATTTATTTTCCCCTTGCAAAATGAACTACTGAACCATATTACATATCACCTTCTGAGTGAGAATGAATATACATTCACTGAAATATTTATCATTGTGCTATTGTAATAAATTGGATAGTGTTTGCATCACCACTGATTTCTACTTAGTGAAATCAGAGCTGTTCAATCGTATGGCAAAAGATCTCTTCTGTCAATGACCAATGGAGCTTTTATTTTCCTACAGAACATCATCCCCATGCTAGCAGATGCAGCCTGTGCTACAAGATTATTCACTCTTTGGGGCAAGGACTGTCTTTATTCTGTGTTTGTACAGTGCCCACCACAATGGGGTCTTAGGCCATGATTAGGATCCTAAGTGTTACTGTAATACAAATAAATAATATGTTCTTTTTTCTGTCTGAGTAGTATAAGATTTTTTGTTTGTTTTTTGCCTGCTATCTGTGGAAGTTAAAGATTGCTCTTGGATTTTACTGTCTCTGGCATAAAGCATATTTGGCATTTCTGAACCACATAGCATTACATGAGAATATACCTTGATAGAGGCGTCCATGGAATAAGCCAACACCAAGGTAGTGGGTTAAACCTTAATACTATCATGGGCAGCTGTTTAGGAAGTAGTTTTCATTAACTTGGCCTGACCTAGCATATGGCTAGACTGGAAGTGAAGGTGTGTGATTGCAGCATGCATCTCCATGCTAGCTTTCGTCTAGTTAGCACTGGTGACAACGGTAGTGTAGACAAGGAGGCACAGGCTAGCAACTCAACTATGTACCTTGATGCCCCGGCCATCTCGTACTCAGGAGGCTAGCCCGTCGACACTATTCTCATTGCCTGTGCTAGCTAGATTAAAGCTAGTAGGGGTATGCCTACCCACACTACAATTACACCTTTGTTTGCAATATAGACATAACCTTTAGTATGACTGCACTTTCAGAAGTGTCTTCCCTGGGACTAAAGTAAGGTTTTAATGGAAGACCACATTCTTAATTCTATCAAGAAACAGGATGTGGGAATGCACTTTGTCACGGCATACCATGCAAGTTATTTAAAGTCAAAAGAGCAAACTCCCTTAAGACACCATTGTAGGAAGACTGAATGCAACGCACACCTTCACCCCAGCTTTGCCATCTGTAAAGAATTTCTAGCTTTCTATATATTTCTAGCACGCACGCTTGCCAATAAAATACATTAAGCTCATGAACTTCATCTTTTAGGGTAGAAACCCTGTAAAATGTACTTTCTGTAGTTCATTGAAGCATTGCCAGTTGTACAATTAAACAGATGCTCCAAATGGAGGATATATCAGGGAATTTTCTTTTTAACAGATCTTCTGTTTTATTGTAGTCTGTACAATAATAAAATAGCATTTATTTATTTATTTACTTATGAAAAGATGTTCACTGAAGCAGCCAAAGGGAAATTATTTTTTTTCTTTTCTATTAATAAATCAGATGTCACAGAATAAGCCATGTCCATGTCTTTCAAAATATTCCACTACATAAAGCACTAGCACTTTAGTATTGACAGTGGTGCATTTGCCTTTTGTTCTAGCTAGAAAAATGTGGCTTGCTTCACTGCCAAAATGGGCCAATGTGTTGAGACTTTAATAGGATCTGTCCTTATTTGTACCAAGTTTGAATTTGATTATTTGTGTGTGCACGTAAGGAGAAAGGGGGGTTAATTGACAAAAGAACCACTTAACATCTGTTTCTGTTGGCCTCTCTATCTCTGCTTACATTTACACGTGTGTCCAGATGAAATCAGGCAACTGGTTCTTCAAAACAGAGAGGATGAATAGAAAGACAGTCAACCACCTAACATATCGAAACTTGACACATGAAACTGGTAGCTAAATACTGAAGGCATACTTGTGAGTGTTGTTCAATGTGGGTGTGAAAAGTGACGTTACGCATAAAAAAAGCCTCCCAGGAACAACAGTAAAGTCTGAATGTTGAATAGTTCCTGCACTCTTAAAAGCCCTCTTGGATTAATGTGTTTAAAGACATATCAGTAATGGCCTTTCTTTAGAGAGGAGACCTTCAGCTTCATTGGTGTGTTTTCTACTGTTGCCCAAGCCTTTGCTTTCTCTTTCCTATGCAAAGCTCCTAAACCCTTGTCTGTACTCAGAAACTGTAGGGCTTCAACTTGCACTAATGCAATCACGTTGCCACAAGTGGCAAAAGTGCTGTGCCTCCACGCACAGTATTCTCGCAACCACTGGTTGATCTTCGATAGTTGCACCTATCTCACAACGCCTGGCAGAGCTCCAAAGACCCTTTCTGGAGCAGGTGCATACTGTCAGTGATGTATAAAGCACATTTGGCACCTACTGGCAGCCTACCACAGTATCCGCACATGCTTCATGAAGGGCAGGGACTACTTTCTATGACCTAAAAAAAGAACAGGAGTACTTGTGGCACCTTAGAGACTAACAAATTTATTTGAGCATAAGCTTTCGTGGGCTGCAGCCCACTTTTCTAAGGTGCCACGAGTACTCCTGTTCTTTTTGCGGATACAGACTAACACAGCTGCTACTTTGAAACCTTTCTATGACCTGACACTCTCACATGTTGCAAATGCCTTGGTGGAGATTCATCAACCCCCACACATATCAAACCACTGCTGAATCAACTGTGGGCCTAGCAGCCTGCAGTGTACCAAGAACACCATTCGCCAAGGTGCTTGAAGAGATAAGGAGCTTTATTACTATTTTCTTTCTCTAAATCACTTCCATAATTAGTTAAGTTTCTTTTTATGTTTGAAATTTGAACTAGAAGTTTCCTTCTTGTCTTCTGTGAAGATACTTGGGTGGGAATGATCTTGCCTGGTTGTAGAGGCTCACAGACTAGGGTGGGGCCAGAAGGGACCATTTTGTCATGGAAAAGCATGGGGATGTTTTTAGACAGCTGGGCTTTGCTTTGGGTGTGTCTCATGTATCTGTGTCCTTTTTTTCCTTTTTCAGGCTTCAGGGGTCTGGAGATTCAGCGGTCTCGCTACGATGCGCACAATAGGGTAAGCACATTCATGGATTGCTGTGTCTGCATGCTGTCTAATGTATGAGCAAGTATGTGTTGGTTCAAAAGGCAAAGGTCAAAAATAAAACAAAGTTCTAATATCTTATAATGTACTAAACTTGTTGAAAAAACAAAGGAAGAATCTAGTGAAATGTTACTTGTAATAGGACAGTGCTTTTATTAACACAGGAGGAGAGAAGAACACCTGTGTGTTGTAATATGATGTGTTGCAGGCATGCTAGAGGGTTACAATGGAACCATTAATGCCAAAAGCCGGGGTTTAGACTGGGGCAAACGCACATGCACAAAGGCCTTATCTAGACATGTATCAGAGGGGTAGCCGTGTTAGTCTGAATCTGTAAAAAGCAACAGAGGGTCCTGTGGCACCTTTAAGACTAACAGAAGTATTGGGAGCATAAGCTTTCGTGGGTAAGTGAGGTTCTTACCCACGAAAGCTTATGCTCCCAATACTTCTGTTAGTCTTAAAGGTACCACCTCTGTTGCTTTTATCTAGACATGACTTCCTCAGGCTCTAACTCAGACATGTATTAAAGGCAGAGTGGCTTGTATATATTAAACTTCTAAAATATGTGTGTTAGCACATAACACTATACCTTAAATCCTAGACTAGACAAGGTGAAGTTCATATACAACGGATGTGGATAACCACAAAGATTCTCAAAGTGGAAGTTACCCACAAGAAGTGGAGGCTTTGTAGTGGTTTTCAGCATCCTGAAAACTAGAGGTGTGTTTTTTGTTTGTTTTTTAGCACTGTGGGGAAAAAAGCAATAAAGATAAGGAGGAAATGGAGTGCTTGTTAATAAAGACAAACTGGAAGGATGGTGAGAAAAAATGGTGAAAGATATGACAGCAGACAGAACAAGTGGAATAAGTAGTGGGTAAAATTAGACTTCAGAATCCCAGACATCAAACAAAAGGTTGGATTTATTTACCAGAAACTCTCATGTGAACACCAGTTTTCCTACCTGTTCCTCACTTAGAAACCTGGAAATCATAGGCACCCTCTCATAATAGTTAATTTTTGATCTGTAGATATGGTGACCACTCCATCATTTCAAATAACTATTCTCTTTATTAATAGATGCCTCAGCCATCCCATTTAGCCCATCCTATTTGCTACTTATACTTTCTATGGTGTGAGTGAGCTAAAGGCAGCATTTGTCCATAGGTGGGATTGAGCCAGTACTCGATATATGCTGTATCCATACTTCTCTGGTGGCCTCCAAGCACTTTTTTTTCTGAATTAATCTTTCACTAAAGTAATAGCTCTTATGGTTGCTAAGGCCTGGTCTACACTACGAGTTTAGGTCGACTTTAGCCGCGTTAAATCGACTTAAGCCTGGACACGTTTACACTACGAAGCCCTTTCTGTCGACTTAAAGGGCCCTTTAAACCGGTTTCCTAACACCACCTCGACAAGGGGATTAGCGATAAAATCGGCCTTAGGGGGTCGGAATTGGGTTAGTGTGGACGGAATTCGACATTACTGGCCTCCGGGAGCTATCCCACAGTGCTTCATTGTGACCGCTCTGGACAGCACTCTCATCTCAGATGCACTGGCCAGGTAGACAGGAAAAGCCCCGCGAACGTTTGAATTTCATTTCCTGTTTGCTCAGCGTGGAGAGCACAGGTGACCATGCAGAGCCCATCAGCACAGGTAACCATGATGGAGTCCCAGTCCCAGTCCCAGGATCGCAGAAGAGCTCCAGCCTGGACCGAACGGGAGGTACAGGATCTGATCGCCATCTGGGGAGATGAAGCAGTGCTCGCCGAACTTCGAAACAGTAAAAGAAACGGCAAAACATTAGAAAAGATCTCCAAGGCCATGAAGGACAGAGGCCATAACAGGGACGCGCGGCAGTGCCGCGTGAAAATTAAGGAGCTAAGGCAAGCCTACCACAAAGTCAGAGACGCAAACGGAAGGTCCGGGGCAGAGCCGCAAACATGCCGCTACTACGCGGAGCTGCATGCCATTCTAGGGCGTGCAGCCACCACTAGCCC
The DNA here is from genome assembly GCF_002925995.2 of Terrapene triunguis. NCBI lineage: Eukaryota > Metazoa > Chordata > Testudines > Emydidae > Terrapene > Terrapene triunguis. The sequence goes on along the minus strand of NW_020664482.1, from coordinate 1,692,865 downwards.
AAGCGTGTTCTATGAGTCCCTCTCTGCAAACGGGGAAGCGGGTTCGGCGGATGAGGAAGATGAGGATGGAGAGAACATAGATAGCTCACAGCAGCAAGGAAGCGGAGAAACCAGTTACCCCAACAGCCAGGATATGTTTGTCACCCTGGACCTGGAAACAGTAACCCCCGAACTGACCCAAGACCCTGAGGGCACACAGGGGACCTCTGGTGAGTGTACATTTGCAAAAATTACACATGGTTTAAAAACAAGCGTGTTTAATGATTAATGATTAATTTGCCCTGGCAATCGCGGCCAGTACAGCTACTGGAAAAGTCTGTTAACGTGTATGAGGATGGAGCGGAAATCCTCCAGGGACATCTCCAGAAAGCTCTCCTTCATGTACTCCCAAAGCCTTTGCAAAAGGTTTCTGGGGAGGGCTGCCTTATCCCGTCCGCCATGGTAGGACACTTTACCACGCCAGGCCAGTAGCACGTAGTCTGGAATCATTGCATAACAAAGCATGGCAGCGTATGGTCCCGGTGTTTGCTGGCATGCAGACAACATCCATTCCTTATCTCTCTTTGTTATCCTCAGGAGAGTGATATCATTCACGGTCACCTGGTTAAAATGGGGCAATTTTATTAAGGGGACATTCAGAGGTGCCCCTTCCTGCTCTGCTGAACAGAAATATACCCCGCTGTTAACCACGCGGTGGGGGGGGGTTGAAGTGACCATCCCAGAGAATTGGGTGTGTGGGGGAGGGGAGTTAGTTGGGTTTGTGCTGCATGTTAAACCTGAAATCGCAGCCCCTCCTTTTACATTGCAAACCCATTTTAAATGGCACGGGTGCTTGGTATGGGAAATGAGGGCAGAACTGTTTGAAACCATCCCCACATGTTAAGAAGGTTAAAAAAGCCCAAAGACTATATGTCTTACCATGGCTGCCTGCAAGCTGAAATCTGTGTCCTGGCACTGCGTGAGTGATCTCTCACACCAAACCAGGAGACTCTCAATATAAGAGGAAAAATGCGACCTTGTAACGAAAGCACATGTGCTGTGTGATGTTGTGAACAGCAAAATCTAACGTGAAAGAGTCTACCCATTGTTCTCTAAAATGTATCTTTTTTAACAACCTCTCCCTTCTCCACCAGCTGCAAATCTTACTCCTTCGCAGAGGCTAGTGAATATTCGAAGAAGGAAGCGAAGGACGCGTGACGAAATGTTTACTGAACTTCAGACTGCCTCCCACGCTGACAGAGCACAGCTGAATGCGTGGAGGCAGTCAATGACTGATTTTAAAAAAGCCCAATATGAGCGAGAGGAGAGGTGGCGTGCTGAATCGCGGGCTGAAGAGGAGAAGTTGCGTGCTGAAACGCGGGCTGAAGAGGAGAGGTGGCGTCAACTTGTAATCAGAAAGCAAGAGTCGATGCTCCGGCTGCTGGAGCATCAAAGTGATATGCTCCTGCGTATGGTTGAGCTGCAGGAAAGGCAGCAGGAGCAGAGAACGCCGCTACAGCCCCTCTGTAACCAGCAGCCCTCCTCCCCAAGTCCCATTGCCTCCTCACCCAGACGCCCAAGAACACGGTGGGGGGGCCTTCGGCCACCCACTCACTCCACCCTAGATGATTTCCATAGCAATAAGTTTTAAAGTTTTAAATTGGAGTGTGTCCTTTTCCTTCCCTCCTCCCCCACCCATCCCGGGCTACCTTTCCAATTATCCCCCTAGTTGTGTGCTGAATTAATAAAGAATGCATGAATGTGAAGCAACAATGACTTTATTGCCTCTGCAAGTGGTGCTCGAAGGGGGGAGGGTAGTAGGGGAGGGTGGGGTGGTTGGTTTGCAGGGAAGTAGAGTTAACAGGGTGGTGGGGGAGGGGCAGAGGGTTCATCAAGGAGCAACAAACAGAAGTTTCACTCCGTAGCCTGGCCAGTCACAAAACTGGTTTTCAACGCTTCTCTGATGCGCACCGCGCCCTGCTGTGCTCCTCTAACCGCCCTGGTGTCTGGCTGCGCGTAATCAGCGGCCAGGCGATTTGCCTCAACCTCCCACCCCGCCATAAATGTCTCCCCCTTACTTTCACAGATATTGTGGAGCGCACAGCAAGCAGCAATAACAATGGGGAGATTCTTTTCGCTAAGGTCTGAGCGAGTCAGTAAGCTGCGCCAGCGCGCTTTTAAACGGCCAAATGCACATTCCACCACCATTCGGCACTTGCTCAGCCTGTAGTTGAACAGGTCCTGACTACTGTCCAGGCTGCCTGTGTACGGCTTCATGAGCCATGGCATTAAGGGGTAGGCTGGGTCCCCAAGGATCACGATAGGCATTTCAACATCCCCAATGGTTATTTTCTGGTCCGGGAAGAAAGTCCCTTCCTCCAGCTTTCGAAACAGAAGAGACTGCCTGAAGACGCGAGCATCATGTACCCTTCCCGGCCAGCCCACGTTGATGTCGGTGAAACGTCCCTTGTGATCCACCAGGGCTTGCAGCAGCATTGAAAAGTACCCCTTGCGGTTTATGTAGTCGGCGGCTTGGTGCGCCGGTGCCAAGATAGGGATATGGGTTCCGTCTATGGCCCCACCACAGTTTGGGAATCCCATTGCAGCAAAGCCATCCACTATGGTCTGCACGTTTCCCAGAGTCACTACCCTTGATATCACCAGGTCTCTCATTGCCCTGGCAACTTGGATCACAGCAGCCCCCACAGTAGATTTGCCCACTCCAAATTGATTCCCGACTGACCGGTAGCTGTCTGGCGTTGCAAGCTTCCACAGGGCTATCGCCACTCGCTTCTCCACTGTGAGGGCTGCTCTCATCCTGGTATTCTGGCGCTTCAGGGCAGGGGAAAGCAAGTCACAAAGTTCCATGAAAGTGCCCTTACGCATGCGAAAGTTTCGCAGCCACTGGGCATCGTCCCAGACCTGCAACACGATGCGGTCCCACCACTCTGTGCTTGTTTCCCGGGCCCAGAATCGGCGGTCCACGGCATGAACCTGCCCCAGTAACACCAAGATTTCCACATTGCTGGGGCCTGTGCCTTGTGAGAGGTCCATGTCAATTTCCTCATCACTATCGTCGCCGCGCTGCAATCGCCTCCTCCTCAGCTGGTCCTGGTTTGGCTTTGGCATGTCCAGGAGGCTCTGCATGTTTTCCAGGACAATGCGCGTGGTGTTCATAGTGCTCAGAATTGCCGCGGTGATCTGAGCGGGCTCCATGATCCCAGTGCTGGCTATGGCGTCTGGTCTGAAAAAAGGCGCGAAAGTAGTATCTGACGGACCAGGGGAAGAAGGGAGGGAGGGAGAGAGGGAGGGAGGGGCGAGTGACACCGCGTACAGGTACAGGGAATGAAAATCAAGAAAGGTGGCTTTGCATCAGGGAGAAACACAAACAACTGTCACACAGAATGCCCCCCCCCCCAAAGATTGAACTCAAAAGCCTGGGTTTAGCAGGAGGGAGGGGAGAAGCAAATGAATGGAGAATAAATCTATTTTTTACATCTTAAGACGACGGCGCAGCATGACTGATAGCCCTTGGCATTTTCTGGGTGCTTGGCAGCAAATACTGGGCGCTTGGCAGTAAGCCTTCAGGTCTATTGCACCATCTGATACCCACTGCAGTACGACAACGATGGATACCAATCGTAATATGCTATCTACTGCCCAAAAGGCAAGGGGTTGCTGCTGTGTAGCAATCTAGCCCCACGTCTGCCAGCCCCATGTCTGCCAGCACCCAGATCGCCATCGGCCTCTTCTGGGTGCTTAGCAGACAATACTGGGCACTTGGCAGAAAATAGCATACTACGACTGATAACCATCATTGTCTGCCCGGGTGCCGCTGCAGTACGACGACGACGGTTACCAGTCGTAATAAACCATCTTCTACCAAAAGGCAAGGGGCTGGTGCAATGCAGCCCCACGGCTGCCAGCCCCACAGCTGCCTGCACCCAGATCGCCAATGAAGGCTACCAGTCATGCTGCACCGTCTACCGCCAAAAGGCAGTAAGCTGCTGCTGCTGTTTAGCAATGCAGTCCCACGTTTGCCGGCACCCGGAAGAGATATGGTGACGGTAAGCTGAGCTGAGCGGGCTCCATGCTTGGCGTGGTATGTTGTCTGCACAGGTAACCCAGGTAAAAAGGCGCGAATCTATTGTCTGCCGTTGCTGTGACGGCGGGGGAGGGGCCTGACGCAATGTACCCAGAACCCCTCGCGGCACTGCTTTGCATCATCCGGGCATTGCGATCTCAACCCATAATTCCAATGGGCGCCGGAGGCTCCGGGAACTGTGGGATAGGTACCATAGTGCAATGCGCCGGAAGTCGACGCTAGCCTCGGTACTGTGGACGCGGTCCGCCGACTTCATGCACTTAGAGCATTTTAGGTGAGGACACACACAATCGGCTGCATACAACCGGTTTCTATAAAACCGGCTTCTATAAATCCGACCTAATTCTGTAGTGTAGACATAGCCTAAGAAAACTTTCTGAATATGACTCAATATGGTGCTGTAAAACAGAGTTCAGACAACCTGCTTGAAATAATTGCTCTAGGAGATGTGTGAGCGGCACCTTTTCATCTCCAACGTTACTGAAACTAGATAGAAATTCAAATGACTGCAGTTCTACATTTTTGCCCACATCCATGGCTATAGGCAAGGAGCATAGCTCAGATGGGGGTTTGCAAAGTTGGCCTTAATGCTTCCCCAACCTGGGCTCTCCAAGAGCTGGGCCAATCCCCTAGTGCAATTTAGAGCAATCTTCAGGCTGCTGTAAATTTTTCCACCTGCCAAGAATCCCTAAGATTCAATAAAGCAGCCAACTGGTGTAGCGATGCCCTGGCCTTACCTCTCTTCTCAGGCCTCACTCTTACATCAGCAGCAGGAAGGAAATTGACATAGGAGACACTACATCAGCTCTGTACCACCAAAATGTTCCCCTCCACTAAGTTTCAGAGGGGTAGCTGTGTTAGTCTGTATCAGCAAAACAACGAGGAGTCCTTGTGGAACCTTAGAGACTAACAAATTGGGAAGTGGGTTATAGCCCACGAAAGTTTATGCCCAAATAAATTTGTTAGTCTCTAAGGTGCCACAAGGACTCCTCGTTGTTTTCCCTCCACTAGGGTTATTCTTTCATGGCCAGATAGCGTCTATAAAGTGGCTGCTCCTGCAACACACCAGGATATGAGCCCTTGATTGCATACACTAAATTGTTGCCATTGGAGACCACAATTTATGGATACTTCTGACAGAGTAAAGACAGAAAAGAGAATTCCACTAAATCTGAAAGAAACAGTCACTTTCACTGAGTTTAGTGATACCCCGAAGCTGCCTCTACTCACCAACAGCTCACTCAACTTCTAAAACAAGACAGATTATTCCCACTGCTATTTGGTTGATATATTAAAAAAAAAAATCTCATGAGCAGAGGGTGGGCCTCAGCTGAAGCACTAGAACTGAGCCCCCTAACTCTTTGGGAGAGCTCAGAGATCTGGGCTTTGCGGCTCAGCCTTTTTGGTAATGACACAAACCAAAACGTCTGATGCAAATATTTCCCAAACTCTGCAAAAATGTAGGGCCTGTTCTGAATATACTGACTTGACTCCATTTCTACTCAAGAGTATTTCAAATCTGTGGCGGGTTTTAACCTGGAAATCCAGATGCAAACACTACGTCAATCTAAAATACCAGCACCGCCACCAGTTAGTTCCCTGTGAGTTGTGCTGTTCCCAGGCTGCTTTAGTGCAAAAAACCCAAAACAAAACTAAAAAAAGGGAAGTCTCATAAGAATGCCGAGATCAGGTACACAGCAGTCTCACGATGCAGAATAACGCTTGTAAACATAAGAGTGTTTGAGACTCAGCCAACCAACAGCGGACTGAACCCTAAGGATACAAATTTGTATATGACTTTGAAATCAGATCTGGAATCGTTAACAAAAAATTGTGACAACTAGAGATTATGTAGATAGATTGGCCCTGATTTTCACATATGACTGAATGTGATTAGCCAGGACTCAGAGTAGGGGGCGAAGGTAGCTTTATGCAACTTTTGTGCTCCTCTGATCCTGGTGCCAGCCAGGTGCTAGTTCTACCCCCAGTGCAACTTAGAACAGCCTGGAGGCTGCTCTAAATTGTGGCCAGCTGCAATAACTTTCAACAGGAAGTTGTGGCAAAGAGGCAACGCCAGCTATTTCTGGCCATACCGTCCTCTGGACCGACCCCAACATACTACTTATGCTAAGAACTGTGAGGATGGTTGGCATTGGACTGCCTCTGTTTTCTCCCATGTTGGGAAATCTTCAGCTGGCTGTTTAAGAGAGCATTAGAAGACCTTTCTGCCTTAGGCTGGAGCAGAGCAGATGTTCTGGCCCACTGATACTACTTATGACAATTGCCTATTTCACTTCTCATGCTACTTCCTTCACAGACTTGGGATTTTTGTAGGAGAAAATCAGTCTATTTGCAGTGACATGATCATATTGTCTGTACATGCGTGACTGCTTCCTCATTCAGTTTTTCTAAAAGATATGTTTTAGGAATTACGTTGGGGGACTCCTATGGCCTGTGTTATACAGGAGATCAGACTGGATGATCACAATAGTCGCTTCTGTCCTTGGAATCTATAAATCTCATTAAACATGCTAAATAGGCAAAGCACTAAAGAACTAAATCTTTCAGTCCTTGGTAGTTTCCTTCCTTATCCTGGCTAATTCTGTACTACTGAATTTCAGACAGATATCGCCCACACTATATTCAAGGGCTGTTCCTCTTTTGACTCATAATGTCTCAGCTGCCTCACATTGACATATGAACTAACTTGCTGACTGAAGGCTAGTCTCCTTCATAGAGCTCACGCAAGGAATTCCCCTCAGAGCCTCAAAATTAGTCATATTGCATATATAAAATTTCCACTTTAGGGAACCATAGAGAGATCTAAGTATGAAAACAAATTCTGCTCTCTGTCGCACCCTGTGCAATCTACTGAGAATCTGCTTCTGTGGATCTTACTTTAGCCTTATTCTGCTTGGGAGCATGCCTAGCCATGTGATTCTTTCTGATGGACATGTATACAGTATCTCATATTTACAGAGCACCAATTTAGATAATTCCTCATGCAGCAGAGGTAGTATTCCAGGACACTTGCTAATCACAAAATGTTAAACAATTTTACAAGTACTAATAATATTACTACAGAGCGTAGGATATTGCAACAGTGGCTTCTGATTTTCTATATCCCTCCACTTTGCATCCAAGATTGGAGTCTGAGCATCAATATTTTTTTCCACATTCTCTTCAAGTAACTTAATTTATCTTTCATGTGAGAACCTTACCTGCATCCTTTATTTCTGCTCTTTTGTATTGTCTGATGAGATTCCTTATTGATTTTTTTTCTCTCCAGAGCAAATACTAATCATGCTCTGTAGTTTGAACAGATGCTATTACTGATTTGTTTTCACCATAGCATTTATGTTCTGGTATACAGGAATTTCTGATTCTTTGGCCTAGCCTCTTGTAAAACACTTCTCTCTCTCTCACACACACACCCCCACCCACCCACCCCCTCTCAACTGGTATTATGGCTCAGTGTAGCATAGACTGTCGGTCCTTCGTCAGTTAAGACTGAGCCGATCACAACACGTCTTCCAATCTTCTCTCGCTCTGGCCATCCTTCACCATGTTTGTCCATATCTCCTTGTTAAGAAACCATCCCACCTCTTTGGAGGCCGATCGCATGGCCGTTTCAGTTCTCGCAGATACCACTCAGATATAGCTGCAGTCCATCTGTTGTCACTGAGTCGGGCCTTAATGTATACTCCTTTAAATAATATTTTTATAATAGTCATTTAAGAGTTGCCAGGGACACCATGGTAGGCTAGGATTGTGCCAAATTGTTAATCAAATGGGATGAAAATGGATCTTTCGTGTCTACCCTGCAAGTACCCTAGACTTTCATAAATGGCGCACTGCTGGTTGAAAAGGGACTATCCTTTGCTTTTTCAGGGAAATTCTGTGACCCTTCAAGCTTTACCGAATCTCCTTCTTTTCAATACACAGTGTACATTTCCTCCTCCATGTTATTAGCAAGATGATAGCTTGCAACAACATAAACCAACATGCTCCTACAGTTCTGTCTAAAATTCCTTATATTCCACACCCACTCAATATTTCTTCTTTACATCCATTCCACCAATATAAAACTTTACAGAAGACTACAGTCTCTGGATCAAACTGAGAAACACCACTGAAGTTTCACCCATTTATCCCAGCAGATGATTTGGTCTAAGAATGAATACTTTAATACTGGATTACTATGGATAAATTATGAACAGATTTTTATGATTACCTTAGACTGCAACTCCTCCTTTTTTTGTAGAAGCATTCGTATGTTGGACAGTATAACAGAGTACATGGTGAAACCTTCCATTTTATAAATTTTGCTAAATGGCTTTGGAGCAATTTACAAATTAATCTATGGGCCCCATTCTGCATCCTTGTTCATCCAAGTTGTCCCAGCCAGTGAAGTCAATGCACTACTCATGAGAGTAAGGTTGCAGGAGTGGATCCTATTCTTAAATTGGCTATTGATTGGTTATGACTGAACAGGAATTCTCACCTTTTCATGACTAATTATATTTGCATTGTATACTTTTTACAAAGACTCTTAATGCCCATAACACAATGTGAGGTGGAAGATGACTAT
>NW_020664482.1:1582456-1683790 GCF_002925995.2 Terrapene triunguis | reverse complement strand
CTACAAACAGTGTGCAGATCAGGACTGAATGTATTCACCATGTTACTAAATACAGATGTGGGAAACTAGACCACCGAATTTATCTAGACTCTCTTAAAATGTGAGGTGAATTGGAGGTATTTGCTTCTGTATAGTCTCTAGACAACCTGGTTTCTATTTATAAGTGATGGGGGGGGGGGTTATTGTGTATTTTTACACTCTTAATTTTGAATTTATTTGCTACTGGACTGGTCACTGAACATGAGTTAATTAGGGTAGAATGGTAAAATGAAATATATTAACTGAGGTCTGATGTATTTTGTTCAAAAGTAGTAAGGGTTTTTTACATATATTAGTAGGAAAGGGAAAGTGATATTTGTTTCTTTTCTTCATGGGGTTGTGGGTAATTGGCTTATCATTTTGAAAGAGAGTCTGCCCATTGTAGTGCTTTCATCCATCTGTGACAATTCTGTGCTCCTATGGTTCATCAAATACTTATTCTTTGTTAGTCTTTGTTGTGGACTGCATTTTGTGTGTTGGGTTATCGGCAATCGTGTTCAATAAGATCACAATATTTTTTTTTTTTTTAAATGATTTGTGAAGGCCTGCTAAGAAACTGGATATTTGGAGTATCCAGCAGTAGGTCTGTTAATGGTTTTATTCTCTGGCACATGTGGTATATTTGCATGTGCTATGCAGAATGTGGATAGGCAAGAGTGCTTTAATTGTCTTACAGTGGATGCACAAGATTAATTTAAAAATGGGTTATGGAGTGATAGCTCTACGTTTTTCTATATTAAAAAAAAAAAGGAGGGGAGGTATAAAATGTGCTCGTCAACACACTAAGCATTTCTATGTGTAAATACTCAACAATGAAAATATAAATGAGAAAATGGATATAGTGAATCTTAATAAAAGATTTCTTCTGTCTTGCATTCTGTTCATCATGGGTCCATACATTTAATGGGTATACATTGATCATAAGATACCACTGAAACTGTTTTGAATGTATACAGTAATTAAAATACAAAGTCAACACAATTTTGTGTAAATTAATAACTATCTGACTCTTTTGTCAGAATGCCAACATGACCTGAGTGATTTATATTACTGTAGTGCCTACAGTCCCTAATCGTAATTGAAGCTTCATCATGTAAGATATTGTGCAAACACATACAAAGAGGTCCCTGCCACAAAGAGATGTATGTGCTTTTATGGCATCAAGAAATTTGTTCAAATAATTAGTAATATTGGCAAATGGCACCTTGAGTCTTCTGCTATTTGTATATAGTGGAACTGGTTTAATGCAGGACCTACTAAAGAATTAATCCTCAAACCATATAGGTTGTAGTTCAACTCCTATACAGATCTTTCTAAAAGTTGTTTATAAACAAGAACTTTGTAGTTTTGTTGTGTTGATTTGGTTTTTGGAGTTACCTAATCTGGTTCTTTTGACTGGTGAGTGAATTTTTAGTATTCTGTGAGTGCATCAAAAGTTGTTACTTACAGATTTTCTCTAAAGAAGCATTAGATTCTTGGATCAGATTTGCATTATTGTTACACTATTTGTATTTATTTACAGGCACTTCTGTGGCACTTAACACTATTAATAAATTAGCTTCACATCACAACATGCCTGTGAAGCAGAGAAGCATTAATCCCCATCTTGTACATATGTAATTTGAGGCACAGTGGTTCTGGTTAAGATTGCTCACTGTTTTGTTGCCTCAGTTCTTAGTTATTCATCTTGAGACATTCTTCCAGCAGTGCTGAGCACCCACAGGTCCTGTAAAAGTCAGTGGTAGTTGCCTGTGCTCAACATGTTGAAAATCAGACCCAAAGTGTTTCAAGATGGGCATGCAAAATAAATGCTGTTTTTGAAAATTTGGCTGTAAGTGACCGACATGCACCAGGCTTGTGGTGGAGCTGAAAACAGGACCCTAGAACTACTACTATAGCTTCAGGGTTATGTGCCTTAACCACAACAACATCCTTCCTCCCTAGAGACCAATGTCTGTTTACTGAGTTGGAAGTACTTCTGGTTCACATTTCATAAAACGTCTGTTGAATTAAGTGTAAATCAATTGCGACACACAGTTGCTCATTTAAACTTGAACTGAATTGTCCTATCCAGAAAGGGGATGTGGGTGAGAGGATGGGTGTGGGAGTGTTTCCCAGTTTGAACACTTCCCTTCCTCCAGTTTATTTGTGTGGTCTCCTGCGTATGCTGAAGTTTTAAATGCCTTACTAAACCATGAGTTGCAAGTGTTGTAGCAAAGGCCTGTGGCATCTTATCGCATCTCATTATATTATGTGGCAAAACTTATTTCCGGCAATAATCTTGCAGCAACAGTAATCTGGCCCTTTAACTCTGATTATGCATCTGTCAAATCCTTTAAACTGGAGAATCTATGTAAATTGGAGACTATCCAATAGGAAATGCTCTGAGACCAAACTAACTACAGTCTTGAGGCCCACATCCTCTCATTGTGTGGGCACTGTTAAGTCTGATGGGAATTAAGCATACAGGTCTATTACATCACTGACATCTTGATTTGGCCAAGAAATGAGGTTGTTTTCTTCTTTTTTTTAAATCTACTATCAGATTGACACACAGGCAGTGTCTTACGTTTTTGCTTTTTAACTTTTGTGATCTTAGTCATTTAAAAAAATCATGTGAATTTGATGCTTGTGAAAGGTGCCATGTTGACAGCCCTTGAAACTAACGTTCTCTCTACACAGAACAGGGACCACATGGGAAGCAGATTTGCAAGCATCCTGACATTGCCCCACCAAACTTCAGCCCTAATTCATTTTTTCTTCAGATATTAAAAATATGCCTATAAGCACCTATCCAGTGCTATGGATGCCCATCCTGTAGACAGAGGACTAACCACAAGTTTATTCACCTCAACTGCTACCCTCCTCCACAGCCTTAACAAAGAGACAGGTAAATGATGGGCTTTGTAGTGTGCCTGCCTCAAAAGTGTCTCTGATATGGAGAGGTTGTCGTAGGATGTAACGGGGGGGGTGAAACATCCTATCTTCTGATTCCTTGATGTCTCTGCTGAGACTCTCAACAAGCATACCTAATTTTGAAGGGTGTATCATTGTCTGATGCTCCTGACATTATTTGACCCAGTTTATTTCATGTTTATCTGGCCCCTTTTAGATGGATCAATTGACGTTCTCTCACATAATGCAGATAAGTTTACACCCAAAGAGAGTTGTTGTGGGGATGTTAGTTTGATGATTTACATCATAGTCATCTAACCAAATTGTACCTTCTTGAATGAAATAGAAGTGTGGTTTGTTTGTTTTTTTTGATGGTACTGACATTGATAAGAATGGTGGCAGGTAACTGACTGGCTGCCAGATACTAAGAACTCAAAGAATCTGTTATTTTAGAACCAGAAACTGTTCCGTAATTTGTTGAGTCTAGATTTTATTGTAGAAATTGAGTGAGGTGCATCTGAAGTAGAGAATATGTGATTGCAAACTGAAGAACATCTGTCTCTTCAGTAAGAATCTGCAGATCATAATACATGTAAATTAACCTTACAAAGCTGAAGCATATTATGTTGGTGCATTTCTTGCTCATGAAAGGTGCAGGACTAAAAGTTCTGAAAAAAGTAGAATAGTTACAGCATAAACAAGAATGGAAGCTTCTCTACAATGCCTGCCTGCCAGTGTGTCTCCTACCCCTATTTTGGGGACTACTCTGAGGTAATTACTCATTCATTCTGTCCAGTCAATCCTGGGCTTATCTAAAAGATGGCCACTGAGGTTGCCAACTGCAATGCTTCTTGGAGTGATATGGACCTCCGTCCTTTAGGAATTGGACTGAAACCTTCAACTAGGCTTCTCTTAGGCTTGGTCTACACTAAACCCCCAAATCGAACTAAGGTACGCAACTTCAGCTACGTGAATAACGTAGCTGAAGTTCGAAGTACCTTAGTTCGAACTTACCTCGGTCCACACGCGGCAGGCAGGCTCCCCCGTCGACTCCGCGGTACTCCTCTCGTCTAGCTGGAGTACCGCAGTCGACGGCGAGCACTTCCTGGTTCGACTTATCGCGTCCAGACAAGACGCGATAAGTCGAACCCAGAACTTCGATTGCCAGCCGCCGAACTAGCGGCTGGGTGTAGACATACCCTTAGATGTAGTCTGTGTTTATACCAGTGACCTAGAGACAAAAGATTTAGTTCTGATCTATTCCTTTTACCTAACTTAAAATTTATATTTCCTTGACTTGCCCTACCAAATGGACTATCAGTTTTTTAGAACAGCATTCCAAGATGGCATTTTATTAGTACGTTTTAAAAAGCTCATTTTATAAAATTCCCCAAATTTCCTCAGTTAAATATTATAAGTGTACCCTATTGGAAACATGAAACAAATTCCAGTGTTTTGTCCATATTCATTTCCTATTATCCTAGAACAGAATCTCTTTACCTCATGTTTTCAGAGTTAATGCATGTGTAGATAACTTAAAATATATACTAAAAACTTCTTTAGCAGTAACTTGCAGATAGGAATAAAGGTATTGCTATCCTGGATCAGACTCTAGAGATAGTCCAGTATGCTGTCTGTCAGTGGCCAGCAACAGCTGCTTCACAGGAAGGTGTAGAACCCTGCAAATGTGGGTTAATCTGGCACCCATATTAGATATTGCCTTGCTTTCTAATAGTTGGAAATTGTCTTAAGTCCTAAAGAATAAGGTTTAATATCCCTTCCAAAATTTTTGTTATAATTATGACAACTCTGGATATTCTTGTTGTCCATATACATTTCTAGTCCCTCTTTGAATCTTGCTAAGTTCATGGCTTCAATGACTTCATCTGGCAGTGAGTACCACAGTTTTATTGCACATGTGAAAAAGTATTGCCTTTCCTTGGTTTTGAATTTTCCACACTTTTAATTTCATTGAAAGTGCGCCCCTTGTTCTTGTGTTGCTAGATGGAAAGAAGAGATGTCTATCTTCTGTAGCTTTGATTATTTTATATACTTTTATCATGTCCTTTATGTATTTTTTTCTAAAGTAAACAACCTTTCTTCATAGAAGAATTTGTCCATGTCTTTGATCATTCTTGTTATCTTTCTGCAATATCCGTCTTGAGATGGGCTGACCAGTACTGCTCAGAGTATTCCAAATTAGGCTGCAACCCTGATTTATAGAAAAGCATAATAATATTTTCTGTATTATTCAGCTTTCTGTTGCTTATGCAGCCTACCATCCTGCTAGCTGTTTTAACTGCAGCTGCATAATGAGCAGTGGTCTTCATTGAGCTGTCCACAGTGATGCCTAGGTCTCTTTACTGAATGGATACAACCAATGTAGAACCAAGGATGGTGTATAAGTAGTTTAAATTTTTGCCTACAGTGTGCATTACTTTACATTTGTCAACACTGAATTTAATTTGCCATCATGTTGCCCATACACCTAGCTTGTTTAGGTCTCTCCAAATTCTTTGCAATCCTTTCTGGTTCTGACTAAGCTAAAGAACGCTGTCAAATGCAAATTTTGCTACCTCATTACTCACTCCTATTTCAGATAGTTAATATATATAAAACATCATAAGACCTAGGTGAGAACCTTGAGGCCCCTGCTGCTAACCTTACGCCTTGATGAAAACTGACCATTCTGTTGTCTTTACTTTGTCTCTTTGATCCATGAGGACTTAGCTGCTTGTGAAGAATTTTGTCAAATGCCTTCTGAAAGCCTGAGTAAATTGTCAACCAGTTCTTTTTATCCATAAATTTATTGACACGTTCAAAGAATTCCAAGAGATTAGTGAGATACTATTTCCCTTGGCAGAAGCTGTGCTGGTTAGACCATGATCTTCCAGGTGTTTTAAGTTTATTTTTTCAGTTGTTCCATATATAGATGTAAGGCTTTCTGGTCTGTAATTCCATGATTCACCTCTATCCTTCTTTAAAATATAGGTACATCATCTGCTACTTTCCAGTCCTTTGGAACAGTAGCTGCTCTCGGTTAGAGGTTACATATTTTTCTTAGCCATTCAGTCACTTCATACTTTTGGATTCATGCTGGGCCTGGTGACTTGTTGCCTTTTAAGTGATCAGATTGCTTCAGTACATCATCTTCTGGCACTGCAGTCTTTGATAGTACCTCACCTCTATTACAAGAAAATTACAGGTCTGGGGTAGGTATCTCCTCAACATCCTTTGAAGACTGATGCGAAGAAGTCATGTAGCTTCTCAGCAATGTCCTTCCTTTCCTTAATTGCTCCCTTTAACCCGGGGTGATCCAGCTGACCACCCAGTATGATACTGATAATTCCAAATCTCTGATTTTTTTTTATTATTTTTTATCTCTGTTTGATGTAGAAAACTTGTTTGTTTTGGACAGTGCCTGCCATGTTGGAGTTTGTAATGGGACTTTGGGAGGAGAGGTCCACACTAGCAGATCCCAGTTAAGAATCAGATCTTTATTCGAACAAAGTCAGTGTTGATATCTCATCACCAGCCCAGTGCAGTTGCTTAAAATGAAGTTGCATATTGAAATAGCTGGAACCCAACACTCCACACACCTTTATTTAAATATCTTAGTGCACATTGATTTTTAGAAGGAGGAAAGCCCATGTTCTGCTGCGTATGTTTCACTCTCATTGAAGGCACAAGTCAGAGAAACAGGTGTAAATGACTGAAGAGAATTGGAGGATTAAACATGTGAATAACTGGTTCAAAAATACTGATGTGTGTGTGTGGGGGGCGGGAAATAATGGCAGTGGACATTGGAAGAAAAATAATTTCGATTATTATAACACCTAAATACTTCTGCTACAAAGCCTGTCCTAATGCATTAGCACATTTAAACAAAAGTTTAGAGAAAAATTTAATAGGACCAATATTAGGTGGAGGTTCAAAGCAGGAAGAAATTTCAGAGAACACTATAATAAAATATTGTTAAGTGACGTGTTCTTGTCAGCGTTCTAATATTTAGCACAACAGTGTGTGCCGGCCTCCAAATCTGACTGTGGCAGTTTTACAATATGACTGGATTACCCCCTTGTACCCAGACCGGTTCAGGGGAGATTTTCTCCCCAGCGCTTTGGGGAAAGTAGAACCTAAGTGGTGCCTCCGGCCTTGGTGGGGAGGGGGAAACTGCAGGAGGAACCAGGCTGAGACTTCAGCTTGTGGAAGCAGCTGAAGTAGCAGCCAAAGCCAGGGACCTTTGGATATTCAGAGAAATTAGACACCCAACTTCCACTGACCATCATTAGGCGTTGGGAACTTACTGCTCATCTGTGCCTTTGAACGTCTCATACTTAGTTCTTGACTATGTTAAGTGTTGTTTAACTTATGTGCCTACCTGAAAAGTCTTATATAAATTTGGTTAGTGCTGTGTTAACTATGTGAGGCAAAGTCTCAACTTTATTTGTCATAACGCTAAAATAGGTTAAATTTTAATTGTTTTCTTAACTCCGGCAAAACTTAGGAAGGATGTAGAGCTCTCTTCTTTCTTGGCACCCATCCCCAATATTATTTAACTATTGTGTTTATTTAGTTTTAACCTTAAAATGATACTGTCAGAGCTCAAAACCTAACAAAAGCAATGTTAGATACTATATTGCCTCACTCCCCCTCTGCCCCCCCAATCTCCAAGTTCTGTTTTCTAATTTGTTTTGGAGGTTTCCTTTGTCTTTCTCTCCTGCTGCTTTGTTACCAGCACATATGACAGGGAAACACGCGTGCCTCTCAGCGGCTACTGGTGAATATATGCAGGAGCAGAGTGTCTCTGTTGTGCATGTCACCACGGCCTGACTGAAGATAAACTTAGGAATTCCCCCTTTCTCCAATTCATCTTAGTTTTTTCTTTCCAGTTCCCTCACTGCAGGCAGGCGTTCTGCAGGGGAGTACCTAACTGTCCATTTTCTCTGCTCTTCCTCTGGGTCCATGCAGAAGTTGTGTAGTGGGGGAGGGAAGAGACCTATCCTCCTAGTCACCCTTCTTTCTTCCTTGCTCATTTGCAGGCATTTGGGAGAGACATGCATCAGTTTTCTCTGATTCTTGTAGGGCATACAGAATCTCCATGACAATCTTATTTTAAATGTAGAGATTTGTGAATTAAAGATTTCCCTCCCTTCCCCCCCCCCCAAATAAAGTTACATATCCAGATAAATGCTGTAATTTCAGCAGCTTCACTTCTGCCGAAATACTAGTTAAACACACATTTACAGGGCCCGGGGGAAGTATGTGCAAGTGAACTTCCCCATAGAGGAAGCTTAGGAGTAATATCGATATGATGATTGAGACAAGGAACTGAAACTGATCAGTAACACAAGTGAAAATTGCTCTACATGAACTGCTGTCATATGTGCAAACTGAATAGAAAAACTATTTTTCTTTGATAAGCTTTAAATTTTATTAATCAGGAATGTTACTCTTATATTAGTACATGGAATGAAGAAAAAGTTAAGATAATGTAATTTTGGTTGACTGGCTGGACTTCTACTCCTTTGTTGCTTAGGCACTTGTAAAACTGTCTCCTGTGTTCTTTTTAATTGGACGGATCGAACTGATTTACTAAGGTGTCATGAAAATTTTTTCTGTAAGTTTGAAAGTTTTTCTTTGTTTGGGAACTATTCTGTGTAGGCTAACAAGCAGAAATACTAAGTGTAACTACAGTAGATTGCATTGCAATGACAAATTTGGAATTTAATGTGCTTTAGGTTCATTCTAATTACCCCTTTATATTCATATCTGAATCAGTGCTGACGGACTGACCTTTCTTTTAAAAACAAAGCAAAAACCCTTTATGTGAAGTGCTTATGCACAGCCCTACAACAACCATCTACTTTATGAAAACAAAATGTTCTCATTATACAACTGCTTCCTATTTGTGGACAGTGGCATGAAATTTCTCAGTCCAGCTGTCCTACCTACTGTTACAGAGAATGAATATAATTATTTTTTCTTCCCAAAGCATGTTTGTTTCTGTTCCAGGTCATTTTATTCCATTTTAAAAGCAATATTGAACTAACATAAACTGAATACTAAAAGAGGGTAGAGAAAGCAAACTGTACTTCTGTTACATTCAATTCCATTTCGTAAAAGTTATGTGTACCCTTAGATAAAAAGCATTTCAAATACTCTCAGATAGAACACTTAACAGAAAACAAATCACAGTATTATTGGTTCTGAACTCTGATCCCGAAGGCTGTGTACTGGCAAATGAAGCTCCCCTTCCAGCAGACTTGTGCCTGCACTGAGTGGCCAATAGGTGTTGCCTTACATCAGTTTTTTTCTCATAGAACATCAAAACTGAGACCAAAGAATCTCAGACTTTTCCAAAGTGCCCATCACTATAGTATCTAAGCAGTGGGATACAGAAAAACACATCCAAGCACAATGGAAAACAGCTTTGCAGTGACTATATTCTGTGTATTTGGGCTCAGACAAAAGGATCAATGCAGTGTCATTCTCAATAATATGTTACTGTGTGAAAAAATATTTATATAGTTGTTTGGAGGCAGAGGATAATGGAAAAAGAAGTTTTAAAATCTTGAAGGGATCCTTCCCTCCCCACCATCCCTTTGGGAGTCTGTCTGGTATGCTAGTATGAATTTCTGAGTTAAGGAAAAACTTATTCTGAAATTTCAGTCTGCTCAGTTGTTCTCTGAAGAAATGTCATAATACTCTACTTTTTGAGCTTTCTGTGGTTTACTTGTCTTTTTGTATTTTAATTCAGCCAACTTTCATAGCTGGCTCTCAATTTGGGCAGATACTGCACTTTATAAAATACACCCAAGGATGATTTAACAGATGTACTAGCCTTTTTCCTAGCTAGTAATTCAGAACACCCATTGTCCTGGATGCTGTACGAACATGTACAAAGATTTGATTCCTTCCCCCATGATTTTACAGTCTGGCCTGACTATTGAAGATCTGCCGAATGTAAGCACTATGGATTTCAGAAAGATACCTTTTCATTTCAGTTATTTTATGAAAGGAGTGAGCATCTCCGAGTCCAGCATAACACTTGCTCATCAGATCTAAGCTTCAGATCACTGAAGCCTTCTGATCAAACAAAGGTTTTTCAGGTTACGCACCATAAAAAGATAAATGAAAATCCAAAATTTTCAACTATACTCTGCTACCAAATCTTCTTAAAGCATGGGCAGTCCCAGATGACTGTGTGGTTCTGATTGTGCTTAAAATCATATTAGCATAATTCATGTTAATATAAAATAATAAATTTACAGAAATAAAACTAGGTCTTTTGAAATACAATAGACAAATTAGTCTGTTTTCTGAAGCTCACCATTCCAAGCAGCATCAGGAACAGCCTGCTAGTACAAAATTTGAAGTCTGGAAAAATGAGAGAGTAAATTTTTAATTTTTTAATGCAATGTTGAATTAAGTCAAAACAAAGATGAACTAAATTAAATTTATGAAAGATTGAAACGTGAAAGTAAGATGATTATTATGAACCTGTTTTGATAAATTCTTGACTTAAATATTTATCAGAAAACACACATCCTTGGCTATAGTAACTGGAATAAATAAATAAAAACAGTTTATTCAGTAAACTGAATAAAAGATGGGCCTAAGGTCTGAAAAATCAGATGTACCCAGTGCCCCTCATTAAAATTGGGCAAAAGAAAATCTGAAAAGAGCTCTTGCCTCCCAAACAGATAACTAAAAGTGGAAGGGAAGCTACTTCTGAACGCTACTAGAAAAGTTGGATGTTTTTTCTCTGTATATATTGAATCAGAGCTTGAAAAATCCACTTGCTACTAGTGACTAGGCAGCTTGCAGTGGCAAATATGAGGACCTACAACAAATTCTGTCAAGTGTAAGCTCTTTCCTTACCAAAGTATTCTTTGTCCTTAAAGTTGTGGAAGAAACCTTCCAAATATGAACAAATGCAGAAGTATCTCCCGCAGCTTCTAAATAGCTCCACGGTCTCTGCAGGTTTTTTTTTTTAAGCAGCAATAGAATGAAATTTAACAACTTTGTCCAGTTTTTCCATTACTGTTCAGAACTGTGACCATTAATGAAATTGACCCGTGTCATGCTAGTGTTTTCTGCTGCTGTTTGGGACAAAGATGAGTGGAGTAATTCCAACACTTGCCCCAAGACAGCTAGAGGGAGATAGAACAGCATAGGCCATCACCTCACTTACAGCAGCCCTGAGACTCTGGGGTTGGTGAGAGAAAGTGGTCAGTCTTCCCTTCTAGCAGCCAAATGACGTGTTTGAGGAAAAAGGGGTTCAAATTTGAGACCTTAGCAGATGCTTTTCCAAAAGATAGCACCTACTCTTCCTGGCATCTGGGGCTTGGTCTTTGTTTAAAAGCATTGCCCAATGAGATGGCAGTTGAAGTCACTTATCTGTGCAAAATGAGTGATTGGTAAAATTTTAAAGCCTCCTCATATTAAATGTACTTTGACTAACATTAATATGTTTTAATATCAACAGAACTTATAATAGGTTGTTTTTATTTAAGAAATAACTGAAGAAGGCACCATTAACAAACTCAAAAGCATTTAGTTCCAGTAGAAAGTCTAACCTAAGTTGACATCTCATCTAAATTATCTCACGTAGTTGTGCAATATTACTGTAGCTGTGAGACCTTTCTTCCTATAATCCTGTCTCTTCATTAGTAAAGTTAAAATTTCACCAGTGAAATCTTTTATTCTCCGGAATTTGTAAAATTTAACGTGGGCAGAGCATTAGACATTTGTCTCAGTAGTAAAGTTTCTATGAATTGGCAGTTGAACAGTTCTTATTTTCTTTCTTTCCCTGTTTTATGATTGAAGATAGACATTTCCTGAAAAAAGCCAGTTTGGTTGGATAAAGGTGAAAATGCAATGTCAGTCTTTCATTAACGGTCTTCTGTAGAAGACTAGAAATAAAATGTGTTCTTCAAATCTTCCTTTATTACAATGCCTGATAAATAACTCAACATGAACAGATTGGGCAGGGTATAAATTCTAGAAGTGTTTGAATAGCCTCCAGATTGCACAGGTAAGAGTAAAAGTTGCTTCTTCTCGCCTGCTAGTTGCACTGATTCCTTAGTATTTTGCTTCAGTGGCCTATTTCAACAAATCTCAATTCAATATTCAAGCCTTATTAAAAATTTTTTTTCAAATACTTGAGATTATCAGGGCAAGTCAAAGTGATATCACTGAATCATTTTTTAAAAAATACTATCAAAGCCCCACCAGCTGATGCTTTTCAAATTCTGTTTTACATGTATTAGTGTAGTAATCATACCCTGTATATTTTAATTCAGCACAAATGTGCCAGTTAGTAATTTACATACCACAAGGTATTTTATGAACTGACAGTATCTTTTGTTCTTTTAGAACAAATGATTTATTTAGGGAGCCTGTAAACAATGAATTTTAAAGGCCTTTCACGTATAACTAGTTTTTCCAGACGGTACCTGTCAAATTACCTTTTTATTATTTTTTTTCAATTTGGATAGTGTTCTGTTTAAATGTATTCATCTAAAGAGCAGCGAAGCTGTTTTTTGGAGACACTAAGAATGAAGTCCTGTTCACATTAGTTACATGGTTTCCAGTTTCAAAATTAGCACTTACGTTTAAATTTTTGAAAACAGTCGATGAAGGTAGTGGAAATAATTTAGCATCCCTAAATATCAAACTGAAAGGAAAATTTACTGTGAGATGAAGTTATTTGACAGCCTGGCTTCAGAGAAGTTAGCGCTCTGTAGGCATTGTGCATTTGAGCAAGTCTTTAAGGCTTCCTGGCCTCTTGGAAGCAGCCTACCAGAAAACAAGGGTTTACAGCCTTTAGTTGAAAAGGCTTATGCTGTAGGCCCATGTGGAACGTTTTGCCTGCCGTACACATTGCTTAACTGCTTTCATCTCACTTAGATTAACTCCATCTGGGGCCATATGGCAGGTATTTCTAGTTGTTATGAATGAATAGAAGGTTGACCAATGTGTCTGGTTTATTCAGGACCTGACACTGTGAACTTAAGAAGCTCCCCATGTTGAGGAATATCAGTGTGGTCTTGACAAAGAAAATGGTGGCTCATCTTAGCCACTCAGTACCTCTGACACCAAATTCCTTATCTGGAAGAATATTTTCCTTGACGGTGTGACTTAATTTCATAGAGTAACTGAAATTCAGGCACTAATATCTGATCAACTTTATACCACATGCTCTAAGGATAAAGTGGTGCAGTGTACTCATCTGAGTTCTGCCTTAATAAGAGTATTGCATTGGCAACAGTTTTCCCCATAACTGCATACCCATCTTGAGAAGGCCTTTTCCCATATACTTGATGTCAAAAGGCCCTCACAGGTCTCCTTGGAGAGGACTAACTCTTAAATTCCACTTGGCTTTGAATCATTTAACTGCAGTTCCTCAGGCAATGCAGTCACTAGGTGACTGCATTTTGCATTGTGATGACCTTAAAAGCTGTGTCACGACTCATTCAATCTGAGGTAGTTATTGTTTCTATTGCAGTCATACGTAAAACAGCTGCATGGTTATGTGGTATGTTTGTAGAGCACTATTGCTTGGATTTGGCCCCTGGTTTTTCAGTCCTGTCGAACCTGTTTCTGAAGTGGAGGGGTGGGGGCACAATTTGAACTTGCAGTTCAGTTGTTTTGGCATGGTGAAATATTTGAAAATTTTGGATCGTTAGAATGCACTGTACAGGCTGTTGTACTTTAAATAGTTTTGCACTCGCTTTAAAATTATTTTTACATAATGTAGTGTTAATGGAACAATGTCAGTTTAGTCAGGGAGTATGAGTATATATATTAAGCGACAAAGAGTCCTGTGGCACCTTATAGACTAACAGAAGTATTGGAGCATAAGTTTTCGTGGGTGAATACCCACTTCGTCAGACGCACGTGAGTATATATTTTATATAATAGCTCTTATATAGTGCTTTTCATGAGTATCTCAAAGGAGAGCAGTATCATTATCCTCATTTTACAGGTGGATAAACTGAGGCATAGAGAGGCGAAGTGACTTAGCCACTGGCCTGCTAGGCAACCTTGGGTAAGCCAGCAGTAGAACCCTGGTCTCCTTGGTCTCAGTCCAGTGGTCTTTCCACTAGACCACACTGCCTTCTCAAATCTTGAAATAAAGGAATAGATCAGGGGTCGGCAACCTTTCAGAAGTGGTGTGCCGAGTCTTCATTTATTCATTCTAATCTAAGGTTTCATGTACCAGTAATACAGTTTAACGTTTTTGGTGGTCTCTTTCTATAAGTCTATCATATATAACTAAACTATTGTATGTAAAGTAAATAAGGTTTTAAAAATGTTTAAGGTGCTTCATTTAAAATTAAATTAAAATGCAGAGTCACTGAGACCTGTGGCCAGGACCCGGGCAGTGTTGAGTGCCACTGAAAATCAGCTCGTGTCCCGCCTTTGGCACGCGTGCGGCAGGTTGCCTACCCCTGGAATAGATGAAAATTTAAGCATCCTATCCAGTAAAACCTGATGATCTTAGTTTGTGATAACCTCTGTATATCTGGTTGTTGTGTGGGGTTGAATGGATGAGAAAGGAAGAATGCAGCTGCAAATACAGTAGTTGATGTTTGGGCTATCTGCTGTGCATTTAGTGATTAAATAAGCTATGATGTTGATGGCTCTACAGTAGGTATAAATAGAGAAGCACAGAGTAACTAAAACATCCTTACCTACCTTTAAATATTCATTGTACTTATTTCACATTTAATGAAAAAACAGCTTCTGAAATACCTGTGCACCTTCAAGAAATAAGTGTCATTAGCTAGCTCATGTCTTGCCGTTGGTTGAGGATTAATTGTATTCTGTGAAATCATGTTATTCCTTAGATGGGTTTTTTGTACCTGCCGATCAGCCAGACTCATATTGGTGGGGATGATGACATTAATTTAAAGCTAATAATCTTAATTGAACCTGGAGCAAATGTTCAGTTTTTAAAAGTGTATTACTAAGAACTAAATTGGCAAGTCTGTTGATATAATCATCTGATTATTCTAGAATTGTTGGTTGTTGCTGCTATTTTATCATGTTATGGTGGTGGTTAGGGGTCGAATGGGATTCATTGTGCTAGGCACTGTACAAACACAAGCGTAAGACAGTTCCTGCCCCAAAGATCTTCCAATCCAAATAGACAAGACAGACAAAGGAGAGGAGAAAAGAATAGAACATGCATTGTTCACTACCCTTGTACGAGCAGTAAATGTCAAGTTAGTTAGTTCTGACTTAGTCTTTACATCTAACCTAAAGCCACTAGGAAAAACAAAGGAAGGGAAGCGGCAAGAGCAAACACTTTCACAGTGGAATGTGTTAGCCTAAATACAGGAGTCTTTGCCAGCTCCCCTTAGAATACAGTTTTAAAGTAGCAACATATTATGTGTTGTCTTTTGTTATTTTAAAACCTTCTTTCACTTACTAGCTTCTCTCTACTCTATATTTCTTTCTTGTAATAGATCCTGATGCAGCTGTAAAGTACTTTTAAAAAAAAGTGTGTAATGGGATGGGGTTTATTTCCATTTTGGTAAGCTGATGACAGACTAATCTGTGAACTCCTTTTAGCTAAAGTCATTGAGCTGTTTTCTACCATTAATCTGTGAACTACTTTTAGCTAAAGTCATTGAACTGTTTACCACTAATCTTCTGTATTGGTTTTATAAATACTTGTTTGATTAATGCTACAATATAAATTCATAAAGACCTCTAATGATTCTTCTTAAGGCAGATGTGCCCATGGACATGTCTTGCTATTCTAAATGCATACTTATAGATATATCTATATCTGTATATGACTTATGGACTGATTCAGTTTAAGGACAATAGATTGAGTCTTGTCTTTAAATGTCTGCTGACCTCTCATCAACCACATTTTTTCCCTTGGAGAATGGTGGTTTTATTCACAATTTACTTATGTCATTCCTTTTAAAAAAAAGACAATTGCATAAAAACAGGGCCTCTATTCCTCAGTGACAAGAAAAGATCTACTTCCTCTTTCCAGATTGAAATCATATCCTCTGACACTGAAGTTGGTTACTGTGGAAATGATTGACGTCACAAAAAGATGATTACGGCTTCAGTTTGGGAATGAGCAGCAGAAATGGATCTCTTCTGCAGAAACAACTATCCTGGTTTGGAGTAGACTGTGTTTGTTAATTCCCTGGTTTACTATTACAGAGTATAACACAAACAGCCAGTTTCTAAAGAAATGTTGATCAGAGGCCTAAAAGATGTGTTAATAGCACTTTAAATTCTTCAGAAACTTGGCACTTTTCTGAGTGGTATGGGCACGGCTCTTTTTCTATTATTATTACTAATCATACTAAAGAATGACGTTAGACACAAACTACATGTTGCTATTGTTGCAGGTGTTTTCCCCCCCTCCTCCCCCGTTGCTCTAGCTGACCAGCACTTCTGAGATTTATCCTCCTTTCTTTTTATAGGGCATAATAATAGGGGGGAAATAACTGACAGTGGGAGTCTCTGGATATCTGGCAAGGGTTATATAGGTATTTGTACCTCTTTTACAACAGCCGAAATAATGGAATAAAAGCTTAGAAAAAGTCCTGGATAACCCTGCCGAGGAACCTTTAGTCTGCAATGATTGGATGCTGAGCTATGAGAGAGAGGATTCTCATTTTTGTTTTAATTCTTCATCCCGCTACTTAGAAGAATCACAGCTTCTTACAGGGCTTGATCTTGCACGGTGTGATGCTATCTAGCATGGAAGACATGTGGACTACTCACGTGGTTAAAGCTATGCATGTGCTTAAGTGCTTTGCTGGATCATGCTAGTGTGCTAAGCACCTTGCAGTATTGAGCCCATAGAGACAGTCATCTTAAAAACTATGTATGAAATCCCACTCTGTTTTCTGCTTATACATTTATTAAAATTTGATGCATTCCAGGAACAGTGGGATTGATCATATTATTAGATGATTTTTTGAATGACTGATTACTGTGGTCCAGCAGAAAAGACCTATGGTGGGGATCTGATGTGCAAGTTAACTGTAGCCTGCATAGTAGGGGCCCGTCTCAAGTACAGGACCAGACCATTGTTCCCATGTTTACCTCAAGGCAAGATATGCTGTTTCCGTAAAATGGGAAGATGAAACTGTGGTTGAGGTGTGGTGCTTCTGGAGTGAGAGTGGGATGTCTGTAAAATGGGAATAATACATGTTTCATGGTGTTGATCCTTGGTTGGAAAATTTAATCAACAATGTGTAACTAGCACACTTTGAGATGGTGTTTAAGTAGCACCTCACTTAGTCATCTGACTTGTTCCAGATGATTGTGTATATTAAAGTACACAACAAATCTGAAAGGAATTCTTTCCAGTTAAAGTAATATAATTAAAGAAACTTAAACTGACATTCTTCGTAAGGAAATCCAGTAATTTTTTTTATTATTATTTTTTTTTTACAAAAGTGTGTTTGGACTTAAATCCAGCTATTGCAATCTTGATTTCCTTCAACCCCTACATATTCCGCTTTCATTTACATGGTTTTCAAAAACTATCCCTTGTGATTTGTAGGTTTGGAACCAAGAAGGGAACCATGAAAAGCTTGAATTCTCCTGCTTGTATTGAGAATTCTCAAGAGCTTAAGAAGTAGGAGAGCTTCTGTGAGATAAGCACTCCTATTTTGCATATGTCAGGAAACCAAAAATCTCTTTAAACTATAACGGCTCATCTCACTGACATGCTATAATTATTCCACCATTTTAGCTATAGAACATTGTACTATAGGACTACGCTTGCTAATAAAATCAAAGCCTTAAATACACTCACTTGCCACACTGCACGAAAAACAAAATACAAACACTTTACCCACAAGAATTGTACAGTAACAAATTGGTGATGGTCGCAGCAATCTTGTGTCTGTGTTCACTTCTGCATTCGTGGATGGGGGGGCAATGCTGCAGCCCTTCCATGAATGGGAATCCCTTTGAATTTAGTGGGTGTTGACACACACGCAGAGCAGCTGCTGCATCAGTCCATATAACAGAAAGATAATAGTGGAACAGTCTTTATTTTTTTTTTTTTTTTTTTGCATTAGCATATGGCCTATAGGTGACCCTGACACTTAATAGCAGTAGAGGTTTTTCAAGTTACTGGGTCCACATTAGCATCCTCTGAATACGAGGCCTTCGTGCTTAAGCTTTGTCTGTTATTTTTGAGGATGCTCTCTGACAAAAGAAGCTCTCTTGTTGATGGCTCAAATGCACTTGGTTTCCAACAATATGTTGTCTGGTTAAATGTCTATCATGGTGATAGCAGATGTTGCAGTGTTTCAGCCTTTGTGGCTCCTGAGGGAAGTGTGTGTAGATGTATATATGGGGAGGAATGTTGCTCTGAAACACTAGACATTTTTCTGTGCTGTGCACATACATGCTGTGCAGTCTCCCGTGCTTTGTCTACACAGGCTAGAGTGGGACACATCCACTGTTGGCTGTAAAGGTGAAAGCTGCAGTGTAGCTCAGGCCTGGTTATCGGTAGGGCTAAATGACACAGCTGTCAGTGCCTGAGCCATGTCTACATTATGGATTCCACCATTGCTTCCGCTATTGCAGCTCTGTCAAGGAAGATGCAGAGCTTGAGTTTATTGAGGTCTTTTCCCCCCCCCCCCCCCCCACCGCCTTTGTGATTTTTCCTCATGACACTTGCCCTAGTGTTTGAAAAGAGGAAAAGGGAGTGACTGGATATTTGCCTTTATATGAGACAGGAATAATAGGTAGAGCATGTAATTACATTATGTATTTGGAGTGTTATATTTAATGAGCCTAATATTTGCCTGCATGTAGTTGATTCAACACCATTGCTCTGTCTAGTGATTGCATATGCACTGTGTGAAGGGTAATTAGATTGTGATATCTTATTATTCCACGTATAAGGTGCCCCTCTCAGTACTTGGAGAAAATTACCTGTACACTGAGATGGCCGTATGCATTGTGTGGTCAGACCTGAACTGCAAGTGGAAGGTTTTGGAATCGCTCTGTAGTGTCTCTCCAAAGTTTGAGATCTTATGT
Source organism: Terrapene triunguis (assembly GCF_002925995.2). Classification (NCBI taxonomy): domain Eukaryota; kingdom Metazoa; phylum Chordata; order Testudines; family Emydidae; genus Terrapene; species Terrapene triunguis. Next base: position 1,664,809 of record NW_020664482.1, on the reverse strand, counting down.
GTATTAATGATGATATTCTTCCAGAACCTTATAGAAGTATTATTTAGTTTGGAAGGGGAGGAAACAGAAGTGCTTTGCTATGTATTCAGAGTGAAATGTGTAGCATATTTGGTAGAATATAAATTGAAAAGATGCCAGATTACTACTTATCTATTTACATTAAAAGTTCTATTTTACTCTCATTCTTTTTCTATTGACATAACTAGTAGTAGTCCAAGGATTAATAATAAACTAATCTAATCTAACACATTACCATGCCAGAGACTTTTGATTGTATCACATAATGCAGGTTTGCAAAACTACCTGAAAGTTTACCAGGAACAGCACAAAATATAATCTCTCACCCTTTAGCATGATGACAAGGATATATGCTATGGAAAAATATATTAGTTTTCTCACTCCTCAAAGTAACTGACCTGGGTGATTAGAATTTTGCAAGTCTGGAATGACGCCTGCCCAGGTATGGAAACATTGTACTGTGTAAGCACCAGTTGTAAAGTCAGCTGAGGGAGCACAAACTTAATGTTTTTATGTCACATATAATTTTCCTTTGCTAATGGAGTCGTTTTTTTCTTTTATACAATGTGTACCATAGAACTTTTCCTATTGATGATTATTATAATCTTTATGCATTACAATTCAGTGTCTGTCTTTAACAGCTGGCTAGGTACCAAAAGAATTAAACATACTTAGAAAAAAGTCACTGCCTTTAAAGTATTAAACTATATAGATTGCACTGAAAAATGCCCTTTCTCAAAGGGCCTGTGTATATGGTAATTTATAGTGGAATATATGTGGGGATTTTAGTGCCTTTATTTCCCTTTTGCATGATATGACTTCACCAAAACACATTTTCTCTGCTGATTGTCAATGAGGCAGATAACATTTGTGTTTATATGGAGAGATACCTATCTCAAAGAGCTGGAAGGGACCCCGAAAGGTCATCGAGTCCAGCCCCCTGCCTTCACTAGCAGGACCAAGTACTGATTTTTGCCCCAGATCCCTAAGTGGCCCCCTCAAGGATTGAACTCACAACCCTGTGTTTAGCAGGCCAATGCTCAAACCACTGAGCTCTTGCACTGCCCAGGTTTTGGACAGCTACAGATTTTCTAGTGAAGTAATAATAAATGGTATATTTCAAACAGGGAAGGAAACGTGGGTTTGGACAGTATTAACCAGTGTTAATCTGCTTTTGCTTGAAACCGTCCTTAGTGTTAAATCATGTTTGAACATATAAATCTGTTCTTTCAGATTCTTTATTTGAGACATGAAATTTCTTAAACTGCAAGATACAATATATATGGCAATAAAGGTCTACAAAGTGTATGAAAAGCATTCTGAGAGCTGCACATAGTTGAGCTTATTTCCACATGCAATACTGCATTTTGGCACATAACCTCCTTTTGACAATTATCACAAGTGTACCTGTCTGAACATCAGTGGTGGCAAAATGTATTTATATGCCTGCATGCCTGTAACAGTTGCACTGTAATTTTATACTGCAGTTTTCTGCATTTAATTAATTTAAAATGCCTCGGATTAGTCAGTAGCTGTGGTGTAAAAGCGTCTGGATTAAACCTTAACCTTGTTTTAAACAATATTTTATTGCCCTTGATTTGTCTGCAACAGTTCATGGGGTTGAGGACGGGGCGTGGAAAAGCGGGAGGAGATGGTTCAGAAGCTGGAATTAAAGAAGGGGAAAGAAGCCTTAAAAATCTAGAAACTGGGGAGGATGGAAGGCAGATGAATGGGAGTGAAAGAGGAGGACAAATGAGACAGAAGGAATTTGGAAGGAAGTTCAGTGTGTGGAGGGGGAAATTGGTTTGGAAGGTTATGATCTTCTGGAGGGCAGGGGGATGTGACAGCATCAGGAAACAGAGAATGTAAATAATCCATCTCACTTTTATTATTATTATTTATATATTCTCTCTCTCACTCTCACTTTTTCTTCTGAATGGCCCTACCGACTTCTGTTTTCTAGCACTTCCTCTCTCTCTCTCAATAACATAGGGGTGCTCAGAAGATCCTCATGTACTGGGGCTTTGAAGGGCCACAACACTTTTCCCTTCCAACCTAGGGAAACTCCCATGAGCCATCCTATGCTAGATGCCTGTGTGGGGATGGGTTGCCACAGTTCTCAGCATTCCATTTTCCTCATATCTCTCCATGGGCCTGATGCTGAAAGATATTAAACTTTTGTAAACCCCTCACCGACTTCAATGGGAATTGAGTGCCCAACACCTCTTGGGATCAGCCCCAGAAGAAGGAAAAGTTCTTCCTTTGTAGGCTCTCTAAAACACAGGCTCTCAGTCACAAAAGGATGGGGGTTTCAGGCAGTAATGAACACTTTCTTGAGAAGATTTACTCTGGATTCTGATCAGGATTCCTGGGCCCTGTCCACTCCTGCTTTATTTTCCGACCCAGATACTAAAGATAATTCAAGGTTGAAGTTTATTTCATAAGTATACAGTAGAGCCTCAGAGTTACAAACACCTTGGGAATAGATGTTTGTAACTCTGAACAAAACTTTATGGTTGTTCATTCAAAAGTTTACAACGAAACATTGATAAAATACGGCTTTGAAACTTTACTATGCAGAAGACAAATGCTGCTTTTAGCCATCTTAATTTAAATGACAGAAACAATTTCCTTATCTTGTCAAATATTTTTTAAAAACTTTTCCTACTTTTTTTTTAGTAATTTACGTTTAACACAGTACTGTACTGTTTAGCTTTTTTTGGTCTCTGCAGCTGCCTGATTGCGTACTTCCAGTTCCAAATGAGGTGTGTGGTTGACTGGTCAATTTGTAACTCTGGTGTTCGTAACTCTGAGGTTCTCCTGCATGTAAAAAAGCTAAGGAAGAATCCAATTTGAAGCACAATATGCAGCATGTACAGGGATTATAGTTGGCTGGGGAATAAAATTTTTGTAATCCAATGACTGGGTCACTGTCTTGTATATTTGAATAGACCAGTGATTTTCTTTCTACTAGACTTTCAATAGCTTTGCTACAGAAACCCAGTTTCAAGTAGGGAGAATCTTCCATTTTCTGCTGGTTTTTAAAAATCAAAGCATCTTGGACGCAGAAAATTTTGTTAATTAGGGTTATGGTGACAAGATGCATTCTTTCTTAATTATATAGATTTAGTTTTAATTCCATTAAATTACAATAATAAACCACTTTAAATTGCAATTTTTTTATCTAAAAGATTTTGCTTGCAAAAGCAAGTCTTTATCTAGGGTAAGTTTGAAATGCAGTTTTAACTATTATCTTTGAGACCTTTCTACACTTATTTTGAATAAAGGAACAAATCTGGGTCTCTAATACACGCACATAAAATTTCCCTTGAAGTCACTAGAAGCTAAGTGTTTCTGAAAGGAGAACTAGCCCACAATATTCAAATTAATCTACAAAAACTGTCATGAATATAAGACATAATACATAATAAGCTGTGGGTGCACATTATCGCAAGATAGATTTACAGCATATCAACAGCATTTAATTATTAGAATTATTTGTGCAAGTGATTGAACTACCTATCATGCAGCCACATAGTGGTACCTAGCAAAAAATCACAGCAATTCACTGTGAGGCAGAAAAATAAGTGTTCCTCTTATCCCTCTGAAATACGGTCTTAGGCTTTGTCTACGACTAGCAAGTGAACGACACAACTTTTGTCATCCAGAAATGTTTTAAAACAAAAACAAAAAAACCCACATACACCCCAAGACAAAAGTTTTGTCAAGGAAAAGCGCCAGTGTAAACAGTGCTTTGTTGGCAGGGGAGCTTTCTCTTGCTGACAAACAGCGGCTACACTGCGCGCCTTTTAGCAGCATGTTTGTAGCAGCACGGCTGTGTCATTAAAAGCTGTGTAGTATTGATGTAGCTTTAGGCCTTGTCTACACTAAAAAGTTTTGCTGGCAAAAGGCAGCTTTTTCCGACAAAACGGGGAAGGTATACACACTACAAACCTACTTTTGGTGGCAAAACTGCTGTTTTGGTGACAAAATAAAACCACCTCAGTGAGAGGCATAAAACCTTTTGCGGCAAAGTTAAAGCGACAGAGCGTCAGTGTAGACACTGCTGTTTGTTTTGTTGACAGATCTGGCTTCCGCCAGCATCCCACAATGCCTGTTTTGATCTCTGCTGCTCTGCAAGCATGCACCCTTCCCCTTTCAAAGCCCCTGGAGGTATCTGACAGCTGAGAGTGCTGCTGTGTTTGGGGAACAAAGAGCAAATCATTGGAATGCGCCTGTTCAGCCCTGCACTAGGAACCCAGCGGCAGGCAGACTGCTGCTGCAAGGGGGGGGTGGGGGGGAGGGAAGGCTGTGCTGCGCTGCTTTGACATTCCTCAGCGCGGAGAGCTACAGAACCATAAGCAGACAGGCAGAGCGGGCAGCTTGGGGCGAGACTGCTGTGCCGAGCAGAGCCAGGGGTTAAGTGTGGGGGGGGTGTCCCTCTCCCCATGCCTCAGGATAGGTCGGTCAGCCTGCTGTCTTCCCCACCCCAGACACACCATCTCCTCTCCCTTCCCACCACACGCTTCAGTTGAAAAAGCAGTGGACAACCTACTAGGGTGCCCTGGAACAATGGGATTGAGAAACCTGCATCATGTGACACTGTATCTGCCCCATGAGGCATTGCAAACTGTAATCCTTCCCAAAGCACCTTGTGGCCAGTTGCACAGTGGGATAGCTACCACAGTGCACTGCTCTCTGTCAATGCAAGAGCTGTTAGAGTGGATGCACTCTGCCGACACAAGAAACTAGTGTGGACATGCAATAGCGGTTTTAATTAAAGTGGCATAACTTTTGCCAACAAAACTTTGTAGAGTAAGCAAGGCCTTAAGGCCTGCTCCTAGTTAGGTGCATAAATACTTGTAACTTTACTTACCTGAATTTCCCCATTGATTTCAATAGTACTAATCGTGTAAGTTAAGTTGCTCACACGCATAAGTGTTGTAGCCTCAGAACCTTCTAAAGTCTTACCACAAAGACTGAAAAAAGTAAATGCTTACCTGTTAGCACATCGATTTTCCTTGTAGTTTAGTTCAGAATTCTATGTAGAAATTAATTTAGATATAATCTGAAATGTACATATTTTTATGGAAACTATGTAACTTCAAAATATTTGAATTTAGATTCTCAGATTTTTCTCAAAATTTTACATTTGCAGTACATAACACACAAATGATAGTATTGAAAGGTACTGGTTAACATTTGCATCTCTAAAAAAACGAGGAGTCCGGTGGCACCTTAAATACTAACCGATTTATTTGGGCATAAGCTTTCGTGGGTTTTTTACCCACGAAAGCTTATGCCCGAAGTGGGTTTTTTACCTACGAAAGCTTATGCCCAAATAAATCTGTTAGTCTTTAAGGTGCCACTGGACTCCTCGTTGTTTTTGTGGATACAGACTAACACGGCTACCCCCTGATATTTGCATCTCTGTAGTCTATCTAGATTGTGTGCCCTTAATCTCTATTTTATTTAATATAAGTAGGCTTGGCAGAACTAGATTTTATTTTATTTTATAATTTTGACTATCTGTTTGTTTTTAAGGATTTTTGTGTGTGTTTTATCCACATGATGAAAGGGGTGCATAACCAATGGAAAAATCTTTCATTGACCTGTTCAACAGCAAGAGGAAAAATCTAACCTATGTGATGATAACGCTGAAGAATGATAGTGCTGTAATACTACTTATAATTATTTAATGATCATAGATCTAGAGATTTAAAAAGTTAAAACACAAATTGTCAACATCATATGTCAAAATATAAAAATAAATATCCTTAAATTAAACTCAGTGTTCTCAAGCAGCATTTTTCTTACTTTGTCATCAGTGGAAATATTTTTTTTTCATCTGTTGTGTGGGTGAAATGATCTTTACCAATTTAAAAATCTAATTCTTCCAAGCCTAAATATAATTAACAAATGAATTAATCCCATAAGTAAATTTACTGTTCATTGTAACGGATTATTTTGGGAGAAGAAGCTGTTAACCTCATCTTGTCAGCTTAGGTAAAGAACAGTCTTCAACCACTCCCTGAAGAAAAAGCCTTACACAAATGTATAAAGAAATACATAAGCCTGACTCTTCCCCAGTCTTCCCGTTTTCTTAAAGAAAAAAATTATTCATGAATGAAAAATCTGTACTGGAAAAGATAGGTACAGTAGTTACTTTTTTAATACTTAAAATTTTATGCAAAGGTTGTCACCGCTCATTTAAACCCTAATGTTCGGGGATCTATTTTGTTCTAAAAATGTGGGCTGAGATCTTGGCCATTGAAGTCAGTGGGGCCAGGATTTTACTTTGATCTTTACTGAAAATTGGCATAAAAATCCAAATGTTCTTAGAGAGTGGCAAGGTCCTTACGTTGATGTCTACTTCTAATGTGATGTTACTGCTGCTTGTTACACAAATCATGCATTTATGCATGCAGTTAAGTTTGTTTAGTCTGGGAAAGAGAAGACTGGGATGTGATAGTTTTTATGTATGTAAAAGATTGTTATAAAGAAGTGTTAAATTGTTCTCATCCACTGAGAACAGCGCAAGAAGTAATGGTCTTAAATTGCAGCAAAGGAGATTTAGGTTAGACATTAGGAAAAACTTTGTAATTGAAAGTGTAGCTAAGCACTGAAACAAATTTCCTAGGGAGGTTGTGGAATCTCTGTTGTTGGAGGTTATGAAGAACGGGTTAGACAAATACCTGTCAGGGATAGTCTAGAATAATATTTAGACTTGACTCAGTGCCAGGGACTGGACTAAGCGACCTATTGAGGTCCGTTCCAGTCTCCCATTTCTGTGCTTCTGTGTGGATATTTGCCCACCCACTCACTGTCCTGTCATGACTTAATTAGCTGAATGGGTTTTGCTCATATATTAAATCACTCAGTTGGTAGTGAGACTGGACTCAAAGGGGGTTACTGATCTATCCAAATGAAGTCACTTGTCTTTATTATATATACTATTGTGCTATGGATCTTGACATCTTTTTTAAAAACTTTTGGTGGTTAACTGATCAGTAAGGCTAAGATTTTTGTCACGGATATTTTTAGTAACAGTCACCGACAGGTCACGAGCAGTAATAAAAAATTCATGGAAGCTGTGACCTGTCCCTGACTTTTACTAAAAATATCCATAACAAAATGGGGAGCCTGGGCATCTGCCGTGGGTTGGGAACTCCAGGGGCCCCCTCCACTGGTGGCTCCAGGCAGCAGGGCCCCCCCTTGCTGCCCGGGATGGCCGGGAGCGGCAGGGGTCCTTCCCCCCCCCCTTCCCACCTGGGAGCAGCGGGTACCCCGCAGTTCTATGCCTCCACAGGTGACCGGGGACCCTGCAGCTCCCAGCCGGCGCTGGCTGAAGTCACGGAGGTCTTTGGAGGTCACGGAATCCGTGACTTCCCTGCCCTCCATGACTAAATGGCAGCCTTATTGCTACCTCTGGAATTCAGGGTTCATATCACACTTTTAAATTGATGTGTATTAAAACTACCCAGTGTACTCACCTGTCAAAGATGACAACATGAACTGATTCTGTCACTTGATTTGAGAACCTAGACTTGATGAATTCATTGTTGCAACTTTTTATTGGTATGGGAGCTTTTTTCGTATAGTCTGTAGTATTCAAATTTGTTCCAACCACTTAGGTTTCAAAATGCAAGCCATCATTTGGAACTATCACCATTGCGACTTGAATGTGGTGGAAACTACACCCCTCTTCTGCCCACCAAAATAATCCTAGCATTAGTTTGTCTGGATTTTATTCTGTTTTGAACTGTTTGATTAGTACTTCTTAAATGGAAGACATGACAGTTTTCTTGAGATGAAAGGCATGATAAATCTGCTAAAATAATGCTGTTTAACAGGGTGAATGGATAAGTTCAGCAACATCTAGTAAAAACCAAAATACTTATAAACATCAAACACCTAATCTTGCAGCAACATGGCAAGGACAGCAGTTATCTTGTGCATCTCTTCAATTTTGGTGAAATTTTTGACTTTTTAGAAAACCATCTTTTCCTTTCAGATCTTTCAAAGAACAGATTTACTGAAATTCCTCCAGATGTCTGGCTGTTTGCACCACTTGAGACTTTAAATTTGTATCACAACTGCATCAAATCCATTCCTGAAACCATCAAAAATCTGCAGATGTTAACATATCTTAATATTAGGTGAGTAACTCTTTTTTCCTGTTGATGTCTAGGGATTACATATAGACCATCAGGAAAGATGGCATTCATCCTCCTCAAGACCTTGATTAGTTTAGTTCCCTGCTTTTTCTCAGCTTGTTAAACGTTATTCTATAGTTTGTCTTTGGTTGTAGGTCAGATAGCTCCTTCTTCCTTCATGGGAAGGAGTTGACTGTATTACCATATTCCAAACAGTAATTTGCAGAAGCTAACTATGTGGGAAGCTAATGGAAGTTTCCTTTCTTTCTGGTGCTATACAGGTAAGTGTCTATGAAGGTTGGAAATAGGCTATAGAACCTGGATTATTCTGTTCAGAAGGCTCTATTGACTTAGCATACAAATGAATAGTGAGAGAGGTGACTGCATTACTGAAAACAAATAGTAGGATCTTGTGAGACAAAGGAAAAGAAATAAACACCAGCTTTACAGGAAGACTTATTTATAAAGTGTTATCGGTATACATAAATATTGTATGGGGCATTATGGAAAACTGTAACCTTCCCATGCGCAGTTGAGACTTGTTTTCTACAATATGCCCAAATTTTGGTCCCTGATCACCTAAAATCTTCTGGAATAATCTCTTCCACTATACATTTTGCATATGGGATTTGTGACCATTGGTCATTTTGTTCTTGCCAAGTTTGAGGTGACTTGACTGATAGAGTGGATTCAGGAACAATAATTGTTAATCATGTCTTGAAAGCTCCAATGCTTCCCCCCCCTCCACCCTCCATGTCCTGTCTCTCTCTCTTTTTTTTTTTTTTTTTTTAACTCATAATTTCAAGTGAAGTTTAGTCAGAAGCTTATGGAGATGTAGAATACAGGACCAAATTTGAAACAGGAAGGAATATTTAGGAAGTTATGCACTGGCAAATTTGCAGAGTAAGAATGGTCTGTATTGTGGAGGATTTAAAGAGCACTAGTGACATCTGAGAGACCTACGCTGTTTTTCTTTTCCTGTGCAAAGGGCTGCAAAGCACAATCCTTTTCTGCTTCTGGGGATAAAAGATGCAGGAAAAAACCTCCTTAAACAAGACTAGAACAAATGCACATTTAAGTAGGGGGTTTTATTTCTGCATTGAAGCAGGTTCTTGGGGTATTTGGGTGGCCTGTTCCATGATGTGCTTTACTTCTCTTGGGGAGTATCCTTGCTTGGTGAAGAGGAGGAAGGACTCAGCTGCTTTCAGACACTCCTGCAGGCTCTATCTCTGTCTGTGGTTACCCAAAACAGCTCCCTCAACTCTCCCTCTGTGTTGCTAGTCAAAATCACTGTATAGCTTGAGTGTTTCACAGTGTGGTGGATCATTCTCTTGAGCTAGGCTAGCTGGAGTGGAGTAACTAGACTCTCTACTGTTGGAATGAAGACAAGCCCTAACACTAGCAAATTAGATCAATCCAGCTACGTTGCTCAGGGGTGAGAAAAATTCACACCCCCAGAGCGACATAGTTTAAGCCAATTTAAGTTCACTTGTAGACAATCTTCCATCAATCTTGGTACTGCCTCTTGGGGAGAGGAGTTACCTACACTGACAGGAGAACCCCTTTCACAGAGCAAGCCTCTGAGTGTGACCCCCCCAATAAATTAAACACACTTTTTAATATATTTAACACCATTGTAAATGCTGGAGGCAAGCAGGGTTTAGGATGGAGGTTGACAACTCGCGACTCCCCCATGTAATAACCTCACGAGCACCCACAGTTTGAGAACCCCTGGCCTAGGTAATATCTACTCTAAAGTGCAGCTGTTCTGCTGTAGCTTTTCAAGTGTAGGCAAGCCCAGAGATTCAATTTACAAGTCAATGGGTTTGCTTATTTTGTCTTGTTTATCTTGAGTCCATTTCACTTGACATTACTTGTACAGGCTGGTCTGCCAAGACGTTGAAATGTTTTTATAATTGCATCTTGTTCCCTAGATTTACATCATATTATTGGAAGACTAAATCATTACACTAGAAGGCTATTTTATTCAAATTGAATGGGGACATGGAATTTATTTGGCTAAGGCAGGCTTTTTTCATGTAAGTGATTCACACTGGGGAACAGCTAAAATTTGAATGAGGGGTATTGCTGTGTACTTTAATACCTATTGGAACAGAGAGAATGTTTTCTTGGAATTCATACAAGCTTCAAGAGACTATTTCAGTGTAATCTTTTTTTCCCTTTTTAGTCGAAATCTTTTAGCAACGTTGCCAAAATACCTGTTTGACCTGCCACTTAAAGTTTTGGTTGTCAGTAATAATAAGCTGGTATCCCTTCCAGAAGACATTGGAAAGTTAAGAGACCTGATGGAGTTGGTGAGTATAATTGTGTACACCAGTGTTCAGTGTATTTACAGTATAGATAACTGATTAGTGCGGTAAAAAAGTATCATTTGATATTACTAGTAGTTTATTATGGTAGTGCAAAGGGCTGACTAAGAGTGGGGCCCCGTTGTGCTAAGCACTGTACAGAGTAGAAGACCGTCCCTGCCGTAAAGAGCTTACAGCATAAAGACACCCATCTGGTCAGGGAAGGGGATATAAGACAAAAGCAGAGTGAACAATATGACGGCAGCAAACATCATGTTGTTGCCTGTATTTTTTTGGTGGGGGTGGAGGGAGGGAATTACGTAGGAGATAAGCTAACAGGGAAGGGGGAAGTGAGGGGGATGGAGAGGATTGGCGCTAACAGCTGATTGGCACAGGGCAAAGAAAGACAAGTCAAAACTGTGCGAAGTTCTCTGACGGTATGTTTACACAGTGCTTTGAAGCCAGGGGAGCAAGTCTCCCAGCCCAGGTTGACAGACTTGAGCTAGCAGGGCTAGTGCTAGCATTCTAAAAACAGCTGTGTATACCGCTCTTCGAAGTCGTGGCTTGGGCTGTATTTTATTAAAATTATCTAAAACACTGGTTAATAAAGAAGTTTCTATTCATCAGAGTATAACGTTAAATTGTCCAAAAGTAGCAAGTTTGATTTAAAAAGTCATAAAATGGATATAATACATAATCTGCAATATCTCAAATTAGGGTTAATAAATTTAGCAGTACATTTTAAATATCAGTATCCAAATACTCAGATACATCACTCATGGAAAGGTTTCAGAGTAGCAGCCGTGTTAGTCTGTATCCGCAAAAATAACAGGAGTACTTGTGGCACCTTAGAGACTAACAAATTTATTAGAGCATAAGCTTTCGTGGGCTACAACCCACTTCTTCGGATGCACTCATGGAAAGTTATACTAAGAGTAGCTTGTGGAAAATATAATAATGAGTGTAGATTGTTCCTCAATAATTGAAAATGTAAAGTAGGTTGTCCATGAATAAATACGGTCCACCAGAGAAGAATTTCAGCTACTTTCCTGTCTTTGCTTCTCATTGGCACTGTAGCTTATTTCTCCTGGTATTGCCAATGTCTGGTGATATGTTCTAGTCTAAATAAATGTCTCTTGATCACCTGATGGTGTCTGATGCTGTGAGTCACTGCTTTAGCCGGGCACTGAGCTGACTGATTCCACATTCTAGTAGCACTCGCTTGTTACCAGGATCCCGGGTGCCCCAGGCTCCCACAATCAGTCCATGTGTTTGAACCTTGTAACCCCTGGCCCTCAAAGCATCAGCCAGGGGGGTGTATTTCTCCAGCTTTCGAGCTCTGGCACCGCAGAAGGTCAAGGTTCTGTTCTCAAAAGGAACTGTCATCCACCATGACGACCATCTTCTGTTCCTCATTAGTAATGACTATGTCCAGTCGCAGTTGATTCTCTGTTCCAAGGACGGTGGAGTTCACAGCAACCTTTGCTACGGTTGGTAAAATGGCCTTGATTAGGTAGTCTTGGATAGTGGTGTGGCGCAGCTGGCAGGCTTTGAAGTTGGGTTTGCAGCTGCACAAGATTTGGGGTAGTGTCTCGTTAGCACAGTCAAACTTTCTACATTGATTGTCCCAGTGACTCCGTTCAGCAGGATGCAATTGAGCCAAGCCCTGTTGATGAATTTCCAGTCGGCAAATCAGGTGAAGCTGTCCCTGGGGAGGAAGTGGTTGCTGGCATCCCACTTGCTTGTCACCTCAAAAGCCACCTCAAAAGCCTTGACCTGGTCCAACTTCCATCTCAGGTTTTCCACTTACTGCCAACGGATGGCATCGTTCAGTGTCCTCTTGAGTATGGTCCTTGCTGTCGGAGTAATGACTGTGTGCTCAATGTTCTTGATCTGTGGCCCCAAGACTCCCAGCTCCTGATGTTCCTCATACCATGTCCAGAGGCAGCCAATAAGCTGCTGCAGCCATCGTGTAGCATTGTGGGTACAAGTCCAAAGTGAAGCAGTGTCTCCCCAGTCTGTTCCAAATTCGCCTTCCAGGGAGCCACTCAAGTACGTGGCGACGTCTTGGCTGGAAGGGGCCCTAGCTATTCGCTTCCTGCTGACATCACGCACAGCACTGGCTGCAGTGCTCCTCACCATAGTGTCCTGGTATGTCAAAAGACAGAATGTGCGAGTGATCACCACAGTGTTGCATAGATCACCATTCAAAGGATGTTGACACTACCCTGCCTATGCAAGATGTCTATCAGTTCATTATTGGCCCTCTGGGGAAGGTACATCCACTTCTTCACCACCTGCCTTATGGTGTTGTCCGCCTTGTTGAGAGTTACCTTCCCACGCTTACATGAATGCCTAAACAAACATTACTTTAGTCTTGCAACACCTGTGAGAAGTAGGTGTAAACTCTGCTTATTCACTGTGGCTGAACCACAGAGGTTTAATGAGTCTGCAGCAGCCTTTGTGAGACCAGAATGATATTTTTTTCTGAGGCAGTAGAGCAGCAGGTTCCCAAACTTTTTGCTAGCACCACCCTATCTTAATGAAGTATTTCCTGCTGGGACTACAGACAGCATGGAGGATGCCATTTTATAGAGCAAAATGGCATCTTCTGCACAGCGTGACCTCACACGCTCCGTATGTGTGAAGTCATGCCGCATGGAGGATGCTCTACAAAATGGCACCCTCTGCAAAGTGTGACCTTGTATGTCTGGTGCGTGTGAGGTCACACTATGCAGAGGATGCCATTTTGTAGAGTGAAATGGTGTACTCCATGCATCGTGACCTTGCACTCGCTGTACATGCAAGGTTATGCTGTGTGGCACAAAATGGCATTTTCCACACACTAGGGATTGCCGTCATCCCCTCTGCTGATGGTGTGACCCCATTTGGTGTTGCAACCCACAGTTTCGGAACCGCTACAGTAGAGGCTCATCATTTTAGATCCAGTGGTCTCAGGTGATTGTGTAACATAGGGAAGAAGAAAAATTATTATCCCCATTTTGCAGAGGTACAGAATGTAAGTGAGCTGTCTGCAGTTACACAAAAGACAGATGGGAATCAAATCCAGATCTCCTGATTGGGTCCAGTGCAAATCTCAAGGTGGCCTTTCCTTGTCCATTGGATTAGACTCCTTGATTGGGCTCCCACACTACCAAATGTTGCTGCAGATTGGGAAAGACTCTCCTGAGAGCTGGGTTATAGCAGCTCTCAATTTGGTAAGAAAAGGGGAAAAAAGGAATGAGGATATCGTTCTTTAAAACGTGTTTTTGTAATAGCTTTCACTGAAATTTTTCCTTTGTTTAATTTCAATCGAGCTATTCAGCTCATTGACTCATTATCTTTTACTTAGGATATCAGCTGCAATGAGATTCAGGTCCTTCCCCAGCAAATAGGAAAACTCCAGTCACTTAGAGAATTAAACATTAGAAGAAATAATCTCCATGTGTTGCCAGATGGTAAGCTGCTCACCATCCTCGTGTTGAAATAGGTCAATTACACAAAATATTAGGGTGTCTAATTTTGTTTTCTTTCCCCCTTAACAGAATTGGGAGACCTTCCCTTGGTAAAGCTGGATTTTTCTTGTAATAAAATTACAGAGATCCCAGTTTGTTACAGGAAATTACGTCATTTACAAGTAATAATTTTGGATAACAATCCAATGCAGATACCACCGGCACAGGTTAGTATAAAAAACTTCCATTTTCTCAACTTTTCCAGGATTTTAAGAAAGAGTAAGATGTGTTAGGTTAATTACCAACCAACTGGCAGTGGCACAAGGAAATATCATAAGGGCATTTCTTGACCCATAATCCTTTGCTCAAAACATTATTTTGTAGTTAGTCATTCATACCACCTTTTACATTAGTTAATCTGGAGGCCAGACTAGATAATTGTAATAGTCCATTCTATCCTTTAATTAAAAAATAAATAAAAAAAAAAACCTATGAATAAACCTCTGAAAATCAGGCTAATGCTGATTATATTATGGGGTAGTCTGATAAATTGTCATGAACATCCAAAGATTTAACCCAGGAGAAAAATTGTAGGTGTGAATGTTAGGGTCAGTCGTCTTTCTCCCACACACAGCCATCTTTCTTTCTCTGCATCCATGTTTCTGCTTGTTCTTTCCACCTGCTTTCTGTTGCTGATCTTTTCCTCAACCCAGCCCTATAGAGACATAATGAGCAAGGTCCACCCCCAAAATGTCTTAAAAATCAGTTTAATCTAATCTGAAACTGCAAACAATATCCTGCACTAGTCATAATTGCATGGTAATTGTATTAGTTATTGAATAACGTCATTACAGGGTGGATTAAAGGCACCCAAACAGCGGTATCTTTGCATTTCCATACCTTAACATCTTTGGATTTCTTTCAAGTTTAATTCTAATATTCCTGGGCTTGTGATGCTTGTTTTGGAGATAATTGCTACATCCCTGTAACTTTTTTTTTTTACTGTTAAATTACTGATACGTACACAACCTTGACTCCAGGTCAGCTTAGTTTTTATCTGGGTATTACATAGTACTTGTTTTTTCCCTTACTGACATTTGAAAATAATCATAAAATTTACTTTAATATAGTTGTATGAGTTGTACTTATTAGAAACATCTTTGACATAAGAAAATTAATGTTGGAGTTTAATTTTGTTTGTTTATAACCCGTATACTGGCTTAGTTTGATATGTATTATGAGTTTCATACAGCATGTATCAGAAATGTCCAAACTCAGCTCCTTTCCTCCCTGATCCCTGAGATGTCTTATTTACCTTTGTTGCGGCTTCAGCCACCCTGATACCTTTCCCTCTGATTGGTATTCAGATGCTTCTGTGTCTGATGTATGCAGTGTTGTTGTAGCCATGTTGCTCCCAGAATATTAGTGACAAGGTGGTTGAGGTAATACCTCTTACTGGACCAGCTTCTGTTGGTGAGAGAGACAAGCTTACACAGCTCAAAAGTTTGTCTCTCACCAAGAGAAGCTGGTCCAATAAGACACATCACGTCACCCACCTTGTCTCTGTGCCTGATGTCATTCAGACCACGGGCAGCCTTCTCTGCTGACCTTACTCTGCAGGCAGGCAGCCAGCCCTGGCACTTTTATGTACCCAAAGAGCAGGTCTGCTTGTCTTGGGCTTCTGGACAATTAGATTTTTTTTTCCACCCCGACTGCTAAACTACTAAAGCTCCAGTTTTTTTTCATTTGAATAGTAGAAAGTAAATAAAAACAACTCTGAAATGTAGAAAGTGTCTGATGTATGATATTATAAATATGCCATGCATCTAAATTAATTTTTTCATGTGTTTCTTAACAGATATGTTTAAAGGGCAAAGTTCACATATTTAAATTCCTCAGTATTCAAGAATGCCTCAGAATAGATAAAAAACCAGATTCCTTAGATCTTCCATCACTGGGTAAAAGAATCCCATCCCAGCCACTCACAGACAGGTATTACCTTTCTTCTTTAGAACTACTTAATGTTTGCTATGAAATAAATGTTTAGGATAACAGAGAACTACTCTCACAATAAGGTCATGTAATTTTAATAGTTGTATTTACTTTTAAGGCATCATTATTACAAGTTAATTGATTAACTGATTTAAAGAAGAATTATATCAATTACATTATCTCTTCATTCTTTTCATCTTTTGCTACAAAGCAAATAGTAATTGTACTTTTTCAAATTTTCAGTAGTAGAGTACATCAGAAATTAGAATAAAGATGGATTTTGAATGTGTGTTTTGAAATGGGCAGCTTTTCTTTTTCATACTACTACAGTACAGTCTAGTATTGAAGTTGTATTCCTCTGAGCTTGCTCAAAATAGAAGTGTATTGCTAGATGGAAAGCCTGCCTTCCAATGCTGATCCAGCTGTATACATTTATAAGGAATTATAAAATGAGCAATACCTTACAAAGTTTCAGAAAAACAAGAGAAATCAAACTGAAAAGTTCAAATCAAGTAAAAAGTGCAATGTATTTTGCTGGACTTTCTCAATTAAGATACTTCTGTTAACTGCTTCAGAACTATCTGATCTCAACAGTCTTTAACCAGTCTTGTTTTAGGAAACTCTATTACCTACAGAACAAGACTTTACCCTTGCCAATATACTTAAAATTGCATCCACACCCTGTGCCAGTATTTGTTGACTTGGTGCTGAATAAAAGAGAAAAGCTGTTTGCTGTGACAGGGATCTCTGGAACATTCAACCTCTGCGAGAGAAGAACAAGTTAGTTATCCAAGGGGCTTAACAAAGCATAATGGGATGAAAATGTACAAATGTGAATGTAGGCTGGATACCAGACACAATACCACACCTAAGGGCTTGTCTACACTGGGAAATAGCCTGGAATAGCTGTTTTAAACTAGCTCCCAATGTGGACACTCTTATTCTGCACTGAGAGTGGATTAAGCTATACTGCGAGAAGGAACTCTTAGTGCAGAATGAGTGTCCCTGTGGGGGGGGTTAGTGCAGAATATTGCACTTGAAATTCACACAGCGCTTGAATGGACTTCGGGAAACAATCCTGAATTTTTTGGGAAGTTGGATGAGATAACCCAATTGATCTTCTCAACCTTAAATTTCTATCCGATATCCTTCTTTAAAATAGCCTCTCAGCACACTAACATTTCTATAGTGGGTCTTGTGTCACAGATAGGTGTAAAAGAAAGCAATAAACCCTTTGTCCCAGCAACCATAGAGATATGGGGGGAAACAGCTTGAAAATGGTGGCTTCCTTTCACTTACCATTTAGAAAAGCGATATCTTGTCTTACCTGCAATGCCTTCTCTTTGTTATAGTATGGAAGACTTTTATCCCAATAAAAATCATGGTCCTGACTCTGGCATTGGCAGTGATAATGGGGATAAAAGATTGTCTACAACTGAAGTGAGTGGTTTTTTTACTATTCACTGTATATTTTTATTTTTCTGTGTTGATAGAAGAGGGTTGAAAGGACAGTTCTTTTCTTCATTTACAGAGGCAGTTTATTGTTTAGCTTGTGCATAATTTTGCTGCACTAAATTGCTTATTTCTTTGTCATTCAGATGTGCTTTGTAGAACTTGAGAAAGCTTAAATGTAATGCATATTGCAGTTAAATGAACTCAGTAAAATGTGCGACAAACTTACTGTAAACAGTGTAGTTGTAGCTGTGTTGGTCCCAGAATATTAGACAGACAAGGTGGGTGAGGTAATATCTTTTATTGGACCAACTTCTGATGGTGAAACTTGCTGTCAAGCATAGAATGATGATACTAAATGTTAAAATTATTTATATGTCCCTCTGAATATTTAGCCCTAATTAGTTGCATGGTGCTCTGTCACCCTACTCCAAGCTTTTTTAAAATTGAACTCTGAACCAAATCGGTGGTGGCTTGTTTGGCCATTTTCAGATAGAAAATGCAAGATCATGTTTTAAAACAGGGAACAATTAATTTGAGAGCTGCTTTTGTTTTTCTAATCATTTCTGTTTTAATATAAGTTGAGGTATAATGTATTTTTCTTTGCATTGGCTGTTGTTTATTAATGGGGACTATTGATTGACATATTAGCCATATTATCAACAACATTTAAAAACTATAAGGGAATTGGGGTTTTTATCCTATTTTTCCAATAGCTTGCTTATGTAGCTGTATGAATCTTTGTGTAATCAACTACAGTTTGAGTAACAGCAGTACTAAAATTGAATATGGTAAAATTATAAAACTGGGACTAAGGGAAGATTTAAGTCTAGGCTAAAAAATGTACTTGCAAATTCATCTGAAGCATAATTAGATTGTTCGTAGGAAACATGTTTTAATTCTGATTATTCTTTGCAGCCATCTGATGATGACACAATCAGCCTTCACTCTCAGGTATCAGAGTCGACGAGGGAACAGACGTTAAGGAATGACAATCATTTAATAGGAAGTAAATTTGACTCACATAAAGGTAATGCCTAATCTTTTTAGTACACAGAAACACTCTATTGTTTAAGGTGCAGATAATTTTTGTTAAGCACTGCACAAGATTATGTGATGGTGTATTAGATCTGTGCATTTACACTCAAGCAACATTGTAATAAAATTATAAATATAAGATCAACAAACATACAACAAAGAAAAAGCCATCTCTTGAAAATCTTGTCTAGATATATAGCAAGAGCTCACTGTATTAGTTCTATTTGACTTTGTCACAAGTACCTCTTAGGAATAACGTTAGGTTGAGAGAACTGTTTAACATTTTCTTTTTTTCAAACTTGATCAATCATCCCTAGACCAGGAGGTGTATGATTACATTGACCCTAACACAGAAGATGCAGCTATTCCTGAACAAGGAGATGTACAAATGGGACCGTTCATCTCTTATGTTAAGGTAACGTAACTTAATAAGTGGAAAACATTAGATGACACATCTTGGTCATTAATGTCTAAACTCTTAATTTTTTTTCATTCTGTATAAGGAACGAGGAAAACACCCTGAGAAATCGCAGAAAATAGAAGGGAATGATGAGTGGGGAGATGAAAAGAGGTAGGCCTTATAAACATCTCTTGAGAAGTCAATATTTCCAAAGCAGAGTTCTGCGATAGCGGGTACAAGCACCTGCGGTTGGGCAGAAGATCAACTTTTAGGAAGAGTTTTTTGCTGTCAAGTAACACGATCATTTGCTTAAAAAAACAAGTCCCCAAACCTGCATGCCTTTCCATAACCTGCTGAAAACAAAACGTTCCTCTTTCAGGCTTCAGAAAGAGCAGCTGTTGGCAGAGGAAGACGATGAATTGAAAGAAGTGACTGACTTGAGGAAAATAGCAGCTCAGCTACTGCAACAAGAGCAGAAAAACAGGTAATACGAAATCCAAATACAGTAAATATGGCACACAACTTGTCTAACCTGTGTGGTTTTCCATTTCAGTTGTCTGGTTAAAACTCTTTTTTGTTTGTTTGTTTTATAGCTTTGAGGATAGACTTGTGCAACTAAAGACATTAAACAGTCAAACAAATTCATACCAGATGTTTAGGGGGGTGTGTCTCATGTCTGTTTTCATAAAATTGCTAGACAGAGAAGCAACAGTGTCCAGATGTAACCTGTATATTGTGATAGATAGCAATTAATGATTTTTTTTTTCATTGCTCATCTAGTGGAACGGAGAGCAGGAAATCCATTTGATGTGAACATTTTATGTTTCATAACGTTAAGCTAGTCATTGATTATCTGATCAGGTGTTTAACACTGGCACTTTTCAAAGTGAGACACTCCTCTGTAAAAATGATGGAAATTAGTAATGGCAAATTCTTGGCATTATTGCTGATGTGCTAAAATGCTCTAAGCGTAGATTATAAATGACCATTTAGCACCATGTACTGCTTCTGTGTGGTTGGTTATTTTTACAGAATATGAAGTTTTCAGTGAATACAGGATACCAGATTTTAGAGGGTAACTCCTCCATTCAGACTACCAAGATATAACATTTTGCTAAAGGATGAGGAGAGAGGACCCTTGCTCACGCATGTGTCTTTCAAATGATAAAACACACAAACAAGTTGAATAGCAGTAGTCCATCCTGGCCATCTAGCTAGCTGGCAGTTTCCAATGGGCATTGCAGAGGAAGGGGCTCTTGAGGAGGGATTTGGAGTGGGACAGGAGAGTGGCTTTATGGACTAGTTTGGGCAGGGTATTCTATATATAGGTGTAACAAGGAAGAAAATAAAAAGGTGCTCGTGGAAGTGGAAAAACGGGTGATGGAGTGAGAAGGGGAAAGAAGGCAATATGAGAAGATACAAGAGAGGATAAGTAGGGAAGGGCTAAGCTGTTATTGATAAGGACCAGAAGCTTGTATTTGATGTTGGGGAGAATGGAATAGAACCAGTGCAATCCTGAATGGAAGGGCTCTGAGAGGATTACTTGGGAGAGTCAATGGCACATTGGCAGATGGATTTCTGGATGTGGCATTCAGTGATGGTGAAGAAGTGGTGTTCTATAAGGAACATGGCAGAACTAAGAGGGGTTAAAGAGTATTTGTAGTAGGGGAATCTGCATGGTCATAGGATTTCCCACCAATGTGCTCAGCTGTGCAGGAGCAAGACTGAAGGGAAGCAGAGAGAGTGTGGCAGCAATCTAGCAAGATGACACATTCCATAATCAGATGAATACAGTTTTCATTAGTGTCTTAAATTTCAGCATAGCAATGAGATGCTGGGGATGCTACGCATCTGTTTGTCTTAAAACATTGTGAAAGAGATTAAACCCTAAAATATCCTGAGATTGCAGCTGCGTAGTGTCAAGCTTTAGAAATTGGCCAGAGTTTATCCCCATTGAGTACTTCTTATATCACAACTAATGAATTGATGTTAGCTGAGTTTAATATTAACTGTGTGAAAAGATAATATGAATGTTTCTATAGCTTTAATTACTTGTCATTCTATTTAAAGTATTTAGGAATGTGGACGTGTCCATAGGGAAGGGAAATATAATTAAGAAAGAGAGATAAGTAGGAAACAGTAATGTTTAGTCCTGGTTAGCTGGCAACTGGCAAAAAAAAAATTAGAAAAGAAAATATTTTGAATTCTTTCTGTACTATAAAATATAAACAATATTTAAAAATTATAGTAAACATTGTTTCAAAACAGTCATGTTAGTTTTTTTAAATGGTGATAATTATATTGGAAAAACATGTTGTAAATCTCCTTATGTCATCATTTGTTACACCAAACGTTTCCTCTGTGACCAGACTTCTAACCTAGTGCTGCTTTAAATTACTTTTGTTAAGCATAGCCGTTACTGTGCTGTATTTAGTAATTGAGTTCAGAACTCTACATTCTGCTTTGGTTGGCATTGCAATGGTTATACTTGCATGAACCTATTGATTTGCTAAGCTTTACTGCTATATCTGTGACACTTGTATTTAATATTTGTGTACATTTTTTAAAATGTGGAGACAAATTCAGCACTGATTTAAACTATATGCAGTCAGCAAAATATAGCAAGATGTAAGTTGGCCCTGATTTTTGCTCATAATTTTTTGTGACTGTATACTTCCTTGTAGTGACAGCAATAAGAATTGGAATTAGAGATTAACAGTTGAAATATTTCTGGTTTTGAATCTACAACTTTGTAAACATTTAGATCGTGCAATTTTGACCTGATCACATAGATGCCTCTAAAATTTGTGCAATCTAATAATTTCTTATTAACCTTAACTCTGATCATTTAGCATGTTTTCTTTTACTCCTGTGAAATCTATCCTCTTTTTCTTTTCTGCTTGCTATACTAATGACTTCCCTGTCCTCTCCC
The DNA here is from genome assembly GCF_002925995.2 of Terrapene triunguis. Taxonomy (NCBI): domain Eukaryota; kingdom Metazoa; phylum Chordata; order Testudines; family Emydidae; genus Terrapene; species Terrapene triunguis. Next base: position 1,643,057 of record NW_020664482.1, on the reverse strand, counting down.
ATCAACTTCTCCTGCTTCCTTCTTCCATCTCTGGGTTTGGTGTACATGAAATGTGAATACAGACGGAGACCATTAACCTATAGAACTTCATTCAGTGAAAAACTCTTCCAGAGGACGAGGGCTGCAGGACGTGCATCCAGGTATCTAGTGTTTGTGGAGCTTAAAACTCTGAAGATCGCATGTTAGACAAAAGCAATATTATCAAGACTTGGCTTATGCAAAATAGAACAAAGTAACTGAGTGAATTAGTATAGGATATTTAATGGCCAAAAAACTGATCACAAACTAAATTGTTATGAACACATTCAATATTGTCCAAGAGGAAGTGTGTTTGTATTTCAGAACATTAGGTAGTTTAACATTAGCTATTCAGAGGTAACTTCCAATTGTAAGCTTGACTTTTTTTTTTTCCAGTCCCCACCACTGACTTCACCAGACCTAAGCAACCAGCCTGAAATTTCAAATATTATATCTTGCCCTAGATAACAATTTTCTGCAAAGTTCAAGATGGAGGGAGTGGGCAACCAGTAAAAGCCACATGGGGTACAAGAAGTTCAGTATTGGGATATGAAAGGAAGAGCCATATGTAAAGATGGGATACTGCCTTGAAAGGGTCCTTCTGCCTATTGATTTTAGAATCCATCTGAATTCCTTACCCCACTTGCAAGACTCATCAAGGTCCTGTACACCTGGCATATTCTGCAGGGACTCCTGTCACTGAGCAATTCTTGAGTATTTTAATCTAAGGGGACTTCCAGGTAAAAATCTTTTAACGTCCAGTTAAGGTGTCATGACACAATTTTTCACTTGACTTGGAAAATTCTTGAGAACAATGTAGTGTATTCAGGAAACACAAACGTTAGAGCCTACTAATGCTAAGTGAAGATTCCACATTATTTAAAAACAAAACAACCTATTAAACTTTGGAAATTAAGCACAGGTAAGGTCAGCCCCCCATCATCCCTTCTAATCTGAAGGTTGGAGAAAATGCTGTACTTGTAATGTCTGTCAATGGAAGACTGAAAATCTGAGTGATTTTCATTTACCATGCAAAAATTAAACTTCATGACGTTGGTCAGGTGGAGATTATATACACTAGTTTGGTGTACAACAAAATTTGTATAATTGTCAGGACATGGAATCTTTTTAAACAGGAGAAAAATGACGGTACTCATGCTATATGTCTTGCAAAGAAATACGGAAGTACTCTTCTAGTGATAAATAAGGCCAGACTCCCTTCAACTACTGATTGTCATGTACTATAAAGAGTGAGGGTTGAGTGTGAAGAGATGTGATGTGGATGGAAATGGTAGAATCTGTCCTGGTAGCATCACTCTGAGAATAACTTGAGTTAAGAATTTGTGAGCGACTTGACACATTCATTTTGCATTAGACCCTTCAGTTTGTTGACTTTTTTTTATAAAATAGAATCTTAGTTTTGGAGTTACAAAGCTTTCTAATGTCTGGTGGTTGGTTTGTTTTTTGAGAAAAGTATAATGTTCTCAGGGGGTGGGGCAATGTTTGGAATGAACGAATGAGTCTTTTTCCAGTTCAGAGAATTTTACCTTGAACTGTTGGGCTTGGAAACTTAGTAAATACAGATTAATTAACTTCCATGCAGTTTTATAAACAGGTTGTAGACAACATTTTCCTAACAAACCTGCAAAAATCCGTTTAGCTCTGTCATTCAGTCTCACAGGAAATTCGAAAAGCCCTGACTAGTCAAACATCCAACCACTAACCTGACAGATACTGAATTTGCTGTTACTTACTAGTGCATTTACTCTAAGAGTTCATTTTTGAGTATACCGTTCCAGACTGTTTTCAATACTGGAAAAAAAGATCTGAATTTATTTTTACGAAGTACAGTATTTAAAATATATTTGAACACCCTTGGTTTTTAATGATTGGAAGCATCAATGACTTGTATCATTAATGGAAATAGTTTCAACCAGCAAAAATGCACACATCATTAGTATTTAATGTGTGAAACGGCTTATTTCTAAAACTGCATGTCTGTCTTACATAAAATGATTTAATCTACACTGACAGTTTCAGTTGTGACATCAAAGTTAAGTGATTCAAATTATTCCATTTTTTAATCTTCAATTTTATTCCAAGGGTCTTATTTTGCCATCAGTATCCTCTAAATTGTCCACTGACTTCAGTGGAAATATTTCCTGAAAACTAATGATCCTAAAATGGTTTCATTATATTACAGTATTTGCTATATCACATAGCACAAACATTGTAGTCTTATGTAAGTATTTGTTCTGGATAATTAGAATTTTTTTTCCTATGTCAAAACACCCCGAAATATTCAGTCCTTAAAGAATGAATATAGGGAATGTGGACTGGAGGGAGTATATTTTCCAGTTTCAGAGTTTAATCTGCATGATTTTATTGCGTTAAATGAGATTTGTACAGTCACAACACCATACAACACTTACCCTGTCATTGAAAAGTGTTTATAGTACCATTAAGCTGAGCCACCTATGATGAGGTTGAATGAAAGCCTGTGATACAAGTCCGCAGTTAAAATTAATTCACTGCTACTAAAGACAGTTGTAAGAGAATGATTAATCTGTGACTTAAAATGTAGGTGTCTATTTCACTTTCCCAATTTTACTTTTTATCCTTCTAGTACATATTTGTTTTTATTATCATTATAATCATCATCATCATTACTGAATTCTAGGTTTTTGTGTAATTTAAGAGTATACTTTGATTTCACGGTGAGCAAGACTGAGAACAATGGAGTATTACAGTGCAACATTTTCTGTCCTAAGAATTCAAAAATCCTGAGTCCAACCCCAAAATAGCATGAGACTTGCTTGAAAATGTTCAGTTAAAAAAATTGCTCTGTTTATTGGTTTGCCTTCTGTCTTTTTAATCCTTTAAGGGGGGCAGCCCCATCTCTTTCTACACTGTGTGTGATTGTTTCAGGGTAATAATGCACACACAAGCATAGGCCACCAGCTGTTTTGAGGGTGACTTCAGTTGCCCATTCCAGCATTGAGGAGGGTAATTGCCATTTTATTCAGCACCATTCTCCCCATCATTGTTCTGACTCCCTCCCAATTCTCTCAGCCTTTCCCGCAGTCTCCTGCTCAAAACCCCACTGCCAGTCTCCTGTTTATTTTACATTTCTCCTGCTCCCTATGCTGTGCCTCACTAGCCACCTGTACATTCTTCCTGACTGCTCTCACTCTGCATTCCCATGTCCCACTGTCTCCTGTCTTTGGGTAAATACTGACTGGGCCTCTAAGCTGAAGGCTGGCTGGCTTTAAACCCAAGGAGAACAGTTGATGTGGTGGCCTCTTGTGTAAAACATGAGGAAGGAGACCTAGCTTTTTCTGAGATTGTAACGAGTTGTGTTTTGGTTTGGTTTTGGTTTTTTAAAGAAATACTTACTATTGCAAGACTTGAGAAAGCATAAAAGTTGGAAACTCTGCTGTTGACTTCAGTGGAAGCAGGACTGGGTTCTGTTGGGTTTTCTTTATATAAGCACATTCAGATTCTATGTAAAATATATGCCACTTAAATATTCAGAGTGTTTATTTTGTAGGAAGCATTTAATGGAGAAGGTGCTGTATACTTTACAGAGATTGCTAACTAGAGAGCTGTCAGATAAATGTGTGTTTTCTTTGTAGGCTTCTTAATCATTCGACCTCAGTAAGCACAAGAAACAGGCCAAAGCAGACCGTGGAATCTGAAAAAAGGTATTAAGAAATTTTTAGCGCTTTCTTTCATAGTACTGAAATAAGATTTTTTTTTTTTTTGTGGTGAACATTTTATACAGAATAGAGAAGGAACACTGAACAATGAGGACTGAATTCTTCCCTTGAATGTTCATGAATAACTCTTATTGACTTTTGTGGGAGCCTCACACTCCTTCCAGTGACAAAATTTGGATGTGAAATACAGCTGTTGGAATAATAATACCAGAGCACTTTTTAGCTGTTCTGGGGTTGTGGTGGTGGTCTCCTTCAAGAAATTATTTTTTGTTTAATTCTGGTATAATATGATCATTAAGACATTTTACAGCAATGTATTTTTCTGTAGATCAGCTTTTTTCACACCATGAAACATGATATCAGAAAGTTCTTATTCTTTCAGCCATGAGTTCATAAAATGATTAGTATTCCAGACCGCTACATACCCTTTACTGTATCGCTACTCTACTGGGTGACCTTATCTGCCTTTTGTGATGAGACACCCAAACTTTACTTATACCAGTTTTGATAAAGGGGTATGTTTTTTTTAGGAAACAAAGGCCAGAGTTGCTTGGTGTCTGCTAACACCACCCTCTGACTCATGGTCCCCAGCAGCAGAAAACCAATCTGAGGGAGGTGAGGGATTCAGCAGAGTAAGGTTCTTACAGCTGTGAGTCTGGTTGAGGAGCTGATTCAATGGAAAACTTGGGGGTTCAGCAGCTAGCAGGGAGGCCTGCTCTTCCCAGGCTTGATTTTTCTCTCCACTTGGTCCCTGGTGGGCACAGTGAGGTGTGCAGTTTGCACTTCCCTGCACCATTGGGGCTGAATTGAATTCTAGTATCTTACCTAAGTATCTAACATTCGTGTGGTTTGGGTTGCTCAGATTCCATGGCTGAAGTTCAGTTATAAATTGAAGAATTTTGTTCTATAACACTAAAAGCTTACACCAGTTCCTCTGATAACGCATGTTTGAAATACTTGGGAATGAATTGCATAGTTCCCTTTCACTTATTTCTTTCTGTGAATGATATGTGCCTACTATATGTTGTAGTAACATCCAAGATTATTCTGACAGAAGTCAGTGAAAATATTTTTATTTTTCATTTTGTTTACTTGGCGCATTTGGCAGGTTGTGTGTAGAATCAGTTTCACTGTTTGCCCTCTTTAGTCAGTTTGTCTGTTTCTTTCTAGTTGAAAAGAACAGATAAAAGGTAAAAATTTTATAAGGCATTTTAAGGAAAAAACTCAGAACGCTCTCTTTAAAACAAATTCTTTTGACAGGGCACCCTTTCAGTTTGCCAATTTTAAAAGAAATGCAAGTTGATCGTGTCCCTTAGTTTTGTTTAATTTTGGCATGTCCCTAATGTGAAAAGCTCTCTCGGCCATTGAGTTTAATTTACCAGTTTTATTCTTTGAAATATAGTCAGGTTAGTTTCTTATCTATATTAGGAATAACTTGGGGGTAGGTGTGGAATTTCTCACTTTGAACATTTAAGTAGAACTTGAAAAAATTAGTTTTGGTGTTTAACTTAAACTGTTAGTAATTTGAAAAACACTTCTGTATGGTGTAAACAGTGCATTTCCAAGTTATTTAAGCATTAAAATTGAGCAGTAAACTGAAAGCAAACTTTTTTTAATCCTAAATTTTTTTTTTCTAGGGATACTGTTGGTTTGCTAGAGTTCTTTAATGGAGGTTTTTGCTGTTTGCGGCTGCTAATAAACATTTCCCAACTGTAAATAGTCAGAAGCATCAGGAGTGGAAAAGCTACTCTGCAAATCATATCAGTGAATAATGCCAAATCCTAAACCCAGCTAGGGGAGAGCACAATTACTTGGTATATTGAGGAGCGATCATGGGGGGGAAGGCCCTCTTCATAAGTAGATTTTAACTAGCATCTTTTTGTCTGTGTTTGAACCAGTCCTAGGTAGAGGACCAATAGATATAGATATTCTATTTCTAAGAAACAAATTTGTCAGATACAAACTTCCCTTTTAATGTCAGAGGGAACCGTTTTGAACAGTAAAATTAGAGCCCCCGAGTCCTAATCCTTTGTCTGTGACAACATAATCCTCTCCTCAGCAGCCTAGTCTGTAACTAACAGGATTTACTTCAAGTAAGGAATAATCAACACAAGTAGATGGAACTTAAAAACAGGATCTTTGTTTCCTATTAAATACTTGCAGTAATAAATGGAAAGGCAGAAAGGAAATAGATATACAAATAAAATTTTCTCTAAATATAATTGTTTTTCAATGCTTTCTATTCAGATTGGATTTCCTTGGTGAATAGGTCTATAAATGATAAATACATATTTCAGTGATTTAAAAATTGTGTATGATGTATCTCACACAGGACTGGTTCCAAGCATCTTAACGTATATTGTACCTTTTTCAAAAGGCACATTATCCATGTCTAAACCAAAAATGAGTTCTTACAGGGTTCACTCACTGCTGGCAGCGCCACCTGCTTGCATCCTGGGGATTAGGTCTGGCCAGGCCTTGTGCCCTCCCCTGGTGGTGTCTCTTCCTTTGTCCTCTCGCCCTGCGAACCCCTCTCACTCCAGGAACCCCAGCCTCCTCTTCATGACTCGGCCCCTCTGGCCAGGTCACCATACTTGTTTCCTGCCGGCCCCACCCCACCCCCCCCAGGTTATCAAAGTCCTTCTTGAAAAATGGGTTCAGGCAGTTTTCTTACTCACTGCCCCACTGGTGCCATTTCATCAGTGGCTGGTAGGGGGACCTGGATATGCCCTCTACTCTGGGTCCCGGCTCAGGGGCCCTGTCATCGGCAGCCAAGGTTTGACCTATCCCATACCTCGCTGCTTTTCCCCTGAGCCTTGTCCTACTTTCCTAGCTTCCCCCCTTTCGGGTTTGCCAGACTCCCAATTCCCTCTTCCCAGGGAGTGACTTTGGACTATCCTCTATAGCAGTGATTCTCAAACTAGGGCCGCCGCTTGTTCAGGGAAAGCCCCTGGCAGGCCGGGCAGGTTTGTTTACCTGCCGCATCTGCAGGTTCGGCCGATTGCGGCTCCCACTGGCAGCGGTTTGCTGCTCCAGGCCAATGGGGGCTGCGGGAAGGGCGGCCAGTACGTCCCTCGGCCCGCGCCGCTTCCTGCAGCCCCCATTGGCCTGGAGCGGCGAACCTTGGCCAGTGGGAGCTGCAATCGGCCGAACCTGCAGACGCAGCAGGTAAACAAACTGGCCCAGCCCGCCAGGGGCTTTCCCTGAACAAGCGGCGGCCCTAGTTTGAGAACCACTGCCTATAGTCCGAACCACACCTCCCTTCACCCAGACTACTTCTGACTACAGACTACTTCCATGCAGTCCCCTCTGTTGCAAGCTTCCTGGATTATATAGGCCCCACCTGTTCCTGCCCATCTGAGCTCCCTGTCTCCTCCAGGTGCAGCCTGGGCAGTTAATTGGCTCACTTAGCCATCTTAACCCTTCCAGGCCTTTCATTGTGTGAACGCTCCATGCCAGGATCGCTTCTGGTTCATTGGTTATGTGCACTGCTGTTTTTCCTCCTCAGATTTTCTAATGCAATTAAAATTAGGAGTTTAACCAAACCTATAATGGCCCTCAGTAGAAATTTTGCAGCCTATTTCCCAAACTGCAGCTTGTGACATTTATAGAATTGCTCCCCAGAACAGTATTGTAGAAAGATCATATATCTCATGCCTATTTTTAAATCTACCTGCTAAAAGTCTTGGCAGAGTATTAAGCGACTTTGTAGCTGCTGCAGTTACCTTAGAAATAGCACCTTGTCATCAGAAATGATTTGCTGCTTTTTTATCCTTCACTTTCTGTTGTGTTGTATGCAGTGATGTCATATTGTATGATGCAACATCATAATCCAGTTGCCCACTTCTGAGCCACACTACGGCCCCTGAGAATTTATGTACCAGCCTGTTTCAGGCCTAAGGCCTTGTGTGGCTGTGCTGAACATCTTACAGGCCTGAGTCACTACATAAATTAATACTTAGGGTATAGAGGGGAATTATACTTGATATCTTTTATTCTTGGTTACATCTGTAAGGCAACAACTTTGAGTAATCTACTGACCTTTGTCAAACACTATGTCTTGTGTAAGATGCCAGGTTCAGGAGGGCAGTACTAAAATAGCTGTTTAACTTGTGCAGCTGAAATCCTTCTTCCCACAATCCTGAAGGAGTGCTGCTTACCAGTCACCACAGAGGAATCCGCATACTCAGGGAACAGTTACATACTCTACAACAACTGGTTCTTATCAATGTGTATCCCACAACCCATCCTCCGTTCCCATTTTCCAGAGTCCCCAGCTTCCACAGGCTTTGAATTGCAAGGGAAATGAGAGAAGGCTGCAGCCGCTCTGCCCTTTATGTCACCGCTCAGGAGCCCAAGGTGGCAAAGGGTGCATGCGTTGCCCCAACAGATGCTGCTATTTAAAAAAAAAAAAAAAAAAAAGTCTCGCATTCATGAGGCACATGCACATCTACTATGGGATCCACACTGACTGCAACTCCTTGGTAACAGGGCAAGTAACAGATTATTGTTGTTTATTTGTATTGCAGTAACATCTAGGAGCCCCAGCCATAAACCAGGAACCTATTGTGCTAGGCGTGGTAAAAACACAGAACAAAAAGACTGTCCCTGCCCTGAAGACTTTACTGTGCTGTAGCCATGTGGGTTCCTGGATACTAGAGAGACAAGGTGGGTGAGGTGATATCTCTTCTTGGACCAGCTTCTGTTGGTGAAAACGAGAGGCTTTCGAGTTTACCAGGAGGTCTTTTTCTGGTCTGTGTAAGCTCAAAAGTTTCTCTTTCACGAACAGAAGTTGGTCCAATAAAAGATATCCCCTCACCTGCCTTGTGTTTCTGAAGAATTTAAGCAGGCAAAACCTTCATTGTGGTCAGATCTGACTATGTAAGAGCTGCAGGATTGATTACTTACATTGTAGTAGCATCTAGAGGCCTCAGCCAAATTGGTCCCCAATGTAACATGTTCCATTCAAACATAGAGAAAATAGTCCCTAACCCCCCAAATGCTTACAGTCTAAAAAATAAGGCCTGTCAGGAAAATGAGAGAAATAAGGAGAGTGAGCTTGAGGAAGACAGAAACAAAATAACAGGATATGCACAGTTCTTACGCAGTAGGAGCCGAAATCACAAGTTGCTACCTGTCTAACTGGTAGATGACTCTAAATGTAACCCACTGTTTGGTGAGTGCTATGTATCCCTCCCTGTGCAAAGTCCTCAGAAGGGAGGATCTCTTGCAGCCCACAGCTACTGCATCTGGTTCTTCAGCTCATGATGGGACTCATGCTTTCAGCTCTGGAAGTCCCTGGTTCGCTCCTCAGTGTCAGCCAAGATGGTTGCTGGTAAGCATTACTGAAGCAGTGAGTTTTAAGTAGGAGATTTGAAGAAGGATTTTGTTCAAAGAACTTAAACTTTTTAAGCTCATTTTTTGAATTGAATAATACAAGTAGTTTCAAGTACTATATCTACCCGTTGGTCCCCCTGTGAACTTTTGAGTTTCTACAATTTAATTTTCCTCTCTTCTAAAACATTTCTCTGCCCTATTGCTGTGTGAAGGACCCCCACACACAAAAACTGACCGTACAGGGCAAACAGTGAAACTGACTATATACGGGGCTGTTGCAGTCACAAAGTAAAAACTCTGGAAACGATAGAGAAATTGTTACTCAGAACTTCCAGTTGTAGTAATCTTATTTGTTCGTAATATTCAGTTAAAAAAAAAAAAGCGTGTGCGCTTAAACTGAAAGTACCCTTTTAAAATGGCATTAGAACAGACTTTAGTTTTACTGTTAATTTTGAATAAAGTGTGTATCTGGTTCTTGAAGAAAGGAAGTAACTGAATTCCACAAGTAATATTTTAAAGATTAATGTTATCCAGTTGTAGTATGTATTGGCAATAAGCTTGGAAAATGGTAAGCATAGTATGCTAAAACTATAAAGGAGCTTGAAATGGATCTGGATGCAAAAATCTCAAATTTCATTACATTTTAATCAAATGCTCATAAAATTACTTTTGACAGTATTGATTATAAAATTGTTGGGCAACACACAAGACATCAAAACAGTGTTCATAATATGTATTTTTAACACTGATTCAGACCTCAAAAAATCCGCTTACAATATCAAATTTCTATATTAGTCTAAAATATTTTGGAAGTCTTGCTGTTAGTGTGTAAAAAGTAACAACATAGTTAATAAAACCAAGAAAATACATATTCAAATAGTTTTTGTGGTTTTTTTTAAAGTGTCTCAACAGATGAAACAAATTCTCCAGTGTCTCCTTACAGATGGCAGGTAAATATGTGCATGTAAAACTATATCACCTTTATTAGCCCTTGATAATCATTTCATCCATGGATGTGCTACTGGTGTAGCATAACTTGCATAGTGTTTGTGTTCACAGATGTATTTGTTTTCAGGTACCAATAAATGTATGTACATAATTGTGGTCGCAAATGTAAAGTTAATCTAAAAATGTCCCTCTTCATTTTGTATTGCATCTTTAATACAGGCTTCATTTTTTTTTCTTTCAAATAATGCTTATATGAATTTAAGATCTATGTACTACTTCTAAGGCATTATGGGTCTTAATTTCGCCCTACTTTATTCTTGTATAATTTCTTTGTCTTGTGCGTAACAGATTTTTCTGTTTTCTCAGTTTTTAAATAGTCCTTATATTGTAGATCTCTTGTTTTTGCTTTTTATTCCTGGGTAGGAAACACATCAAAGTGCTGTGAAATGTTTGTGATCAAACTCAAAATGTTTGGTTGTAGATTTCAATTCAGTGTTTGTTTTATGTTCATTTTATGGTGCCCTTAGGTGGTAATACAAAGACAGCTTTAGAAATGTAGATTGATTTATATGCATTGTCCTTGTAGGTAAATATTTCCTTTTGAATCATCTTTCTTTATATTTAGTGGATATGAGAACGTTTAATTATTTAAATTCACTGATCTTTTATGAATAAGCCTTTTATTGTCTCCTTCAAATTATTATATTAATTTACATGTTGTAAAGATGGATATTTAGATAGTGCCATCTATTGCATACATTTCATTGTAGGTGGGAGTCACGAGAAAATGCTTTTTAAAAAAAGAATATCAGTGGATAACTGACCTGATGTGTAAAATTATACACACCTCAATTTGCATGCACAGTGACTCGCTGTGTGCTCAAATAGGGTAATTACACATGAATAGCTGGTCACAAATCTACCTTTCCATTTGCATGCCTATTAGTGGTAAGTGTATACAATTTCAGTACATGCTAATTTGTGAAAATCAGGCCCAGCATGGATAATGAAGAAAGCTGTGGTTTTAAAAAAAAATTAACAATTTAAGGCCATCATTAAACTTACACTCTCCCCCATATATAACTTATTTTAGAGTCTTGAAATGTAAGAAGTGCTGTCTGTAGAAGTGACCTGTATCAGAGATTGGTGGAATTACAATGCTGCAAAACTGAAGTGTAACAGAGGCAAATAAGGCCCAAGATAAATAGTATTTCTAGTTAAACCAGCTTTTCTGTTCAAATTTACCTCTGTAATATAATTTCAGTGTCCTCATAATCCAGGCTAATGTTTAATGTTTAAATACTTGCTGTCTAAAAACGTTGTTGAACTTTGCAGCCACTAGAAAACCAAAAGGATCTGACAGATGAGCAGCACTGGCCAGAAACACAGCCTGTTATCTGGCAGAATGAAGAGAGGAGGAGGAGCAAACAAGTTAGAAAGGAATATTTCAAGGTATTGTATACTTATTTTTTCATTTGCTGCCTCTTTTCCCTCTTTGAAGAACTAATGTTTCTAGTTACAACTTGAGCACCTTTTCTGTATCCTAAAGGAAGACAATGTCTTTAGCTTAATTATCACCAGACTAGTATGATACAAACTGATACATTTATCTTCTGGTTCACTCTCTGCTGCAATTTGTAGAAGTAAGTGTGTGTATATCGTCTAATCAAATACATATTAACAAACAATATTTTGAAATACTGTCTTTTAGGCATGAATCATTAAAATACTATGGGCTTTATTTCTCTTTTGTAAGATACACAGGTGGGTTTTCTTGGGTAACTAAATGAAGGGGCCTGATGGGATAGCATTCTCTTCTAACTTGCACGTGAGTTATATTCTGCGTTGGTTCAATCCTGTTAGATTAATACATATGCTTCCAGGGCAATTTGAGAGTGCAGGAAAACTGGAAACATTTAGCTGAGTGAGGAAATGCTTCTTATTTCTCTTATCTTCAATAGCAAATGTAAACTTAAAACTGTGTTCTGAAGGCAGAGAATAAAACCTAACCTAGAAACCTTCCAAACATCCATCATTTCTTCTCTTCTTCCCCCCACCTCAGGATTAAAACCACAAAAAAATGCAAAACTATTTTAAACAAATGTTGATGCTCAATTTGGTATTTTTGCAGTCTAAGAAAGATATACAGTACATCTTAAATCAGTTGCCATATCCTAGTACAGTATGCTAATATCACCCTTACATGTTTGATTTAGTAACTATCTTACTGCATTAACTTGAGGGTGAGAGAGAGGAAATACTCTGAAATTATTTCCGTTTGTTTGCAATGTGTACTAATGGTCACAAGATGTCAGTGTCCGCATGATGCAAAATAGGCACAAGATCACAGGCAACAGAGCAGAAGTCAATTTTTTTCCCAACTTCTGTAGATAATTGTGGTGTTTTGTGACAAGCTTCAGATTAGGCCTTCTATCTATAAAGATATGACAGCTTTAACAGTGTTACAGAAGATCTAAATAAACTGAATCCAATAGCAAATTTCTTTGAGTGCAGGTGCCTCTGTATATTCAACTGAATACATATTTGCTCCATCCTCCTGAAACTGGAAAATTATTGCAAATAGTGTCAGTTAGTCCACACCTGTGCCCCTATTCTCCTCATTCTCCACACTGAGGAGATAAGGGGTGGGGCTGACCGACCGCCTCTTCAGCTCTTTCTTAGCACCGCATGGCCTGAGTCAGAATCCTCCAATGTCCAGAGCTGATACTTTGATATAATTTTTTCATTTTATTTATTGTTATTTGGTGTTCATTAGTTAGTGTTGGATTCCCCAACGTGAGATTCTTTCCAGTCTCCCAGCATGGGACTTAGATTATGCCTAGGATACCAGGTTTCAAAAACCACGTCTCCTCCCGTTGCTCCTTTTGGGCCAGTGACGATAACCATACTGCCTCTACTGCCTTGGAGAAGCTCATGTCTCCATTAAATGCAATATCTGCTGTGCTTTTCTGCGAGAACTTTGGCTTCGGAAGCACTTTATGGAATGCAGCAAGGCTCCAGTCAGGCCCAGGCTGGGGAGACCTCCCTGTACATCATCCAGAACTGGCAAGGAGTGTGTCCCCTAGTCCTATATGTGACTCTGGAGCAAAGAGGGGGAAAGGGAAGGTCTCTTTACATAGACTATCCGGTTTGGCCAATATACATGGCAGAAGGGCATTGCTGGCACATGATGGCATATATCACATTAGTAGATGTGCAGGTGAATGAGTCCCTGATGGTGTGGCTCATGCCCAACAAGGAAAATAACAGAACACCACTGGCCATTACGTACAGCCCCCAGCTAAAACCTCTCCAGTACATCAACGATTTACAGCCTATCCTGGAAAACGATCCCTCACTCTCACAGACCTTGGGAGACAGGCCAGTCCTCGCTTACAGACAGCCCCCCAACCTGAAGCAAATACTCACCAGCAACTACACACCACACCACAGAAACACTAACCCAGGAACCAATTCCTGTAACAAACCTCGTTGCCTACTCTGTCCCCATATCTACTCTAGCGACACCATCAGAGGACCCAACCACATGAGCCACACCATTGGCCAAAACAGTCTCTATGTAAAAGAATAAATGGACACAAATTGGACATCAGGAATGGTAACATACAAAAGCCAGTAGGAGAACACTTCAGTCTCCCTTGACATTCTACTACAGATTTAAAAGTAGCCATACTTCAACAAAAAAACTTCAAAAACAAACTTCAGAGAGAAACTGTTACCTGAGTAGAGCCCCGTAGTGCTTCGGTTTACATCAGTGAATATGTGAATTTGCTTTCCGTCATATGTCTCATATGAGATCTCATGTTGGCGTTACTGTCGAGAGAAAGAGAAAAGCCCTTTTCACCCTGCAACACATCCAGGCTATTAATTACATTTCTGTATTTCATAACTAACCATCACATTGTCATTCTGGATATAATTCTTTGCATGGTTAAATCAGTGGCCTCTTCAGAAAAGATTACTTGCTCAACCGCTATGGTGTCATCTGGAAAGTGACTGTGAAAACTTCTATGCCTGTAGTATTATATGGCTACTGAACACGATTTCTGAGAAGATGGTGTTGTGGAGATGACATAGCTCATTGATCTTACTCATCTTCTTTCTGTGTGGTCCACTACCTATGTGAATGGAGTCTGGCTTTCTCAAGGCACTAGTTGCACAGAGTACTTCCTAGTTTGGTGGTATGCAATTTAGGATTATATCTTCTTAATGTGCTCTTTTTTGCTTTCCATTCACATTTGCTTTATGGCCAGTGTAACTGTTTGTATGGCCCTTAGCTGAAATGACCATCAAAATTGCAAAAATGGTACTGAGAAAAACTTTTAATAGACTAAAACATACAGTAAATGGGTAGTCAATATTTCTTTTTGTTTTGTGCATTCATTGTGGCCCGAGATCTCATTTAATGTACACCATTCAAACCAGGTCTAAATACAAAATTATTAATTTTCTCATCGGTGTTTCCTGTGATGCTATCATCATAGTATCTGAGTGTTTCTCAAACTTTAATGAATTCAGCTTCACAATATGCCTGTGAGATTAGGTGATGTTGTTATTCCAATTTTACAGTTGGGGGATTTAAGCATAGAGAGATCAAAGCTAAAATTGTTGTCTCCTCTAATTTTGGATGCCCAGCTTAAAACACCTAGGTTCTGATTTTTCAGTATACTTGGTATTTTGATAGGACTGTGTATGCTCAAAGTACAGTTCACGCTGACTTCAGTTGCAGCTTTGTGTGCAGAGCACTTCTGCACATTAGAACCATTTATAGCTGAAATTAATATATTATATATCAGACTGAGATAGACGCCTAACATGGGAAAACTTCAGCTCAAATTGATATACCTCTTGGGTGGGGCTGGAAGCACTACCTATTATTAAGGTTGCTCTATCATTGCTATTATAAGATCCTGTTTTCAGTAGCTTATAACTTGGGCCAAATTTTTAAGTCAGGCTGTAATTTTCCATGCCAGATGTCTTCCGTAAGCTGATGTTTTTTTAAAAAAAATTGTAGCTAAAATGTTTGTCATTTCAAAGAATGTTGCTTTGCCCATGTTATAAAATTCTGGTGACCCTTTCTTTAAAAAATCTCTAGGGCTGCTGCTTTGGAATAGGTACTTGAAATTTTACAGGATGATGGCCTTTGTGTCCAGGATGTGCCTTTTGCTGTCCCCATGAAAATCTGCCCAAATTTGGGCAAATTATAAGCCTTTGAAAAATTGCAGTTCACACTTGCTCAGTAGAGACATCTTCAGTTTTAGCAGCTAGAAGCTCCAAAGGTGATCTCTGCACTGAGCATGCTCCAGCCCAGGGCTGAGCAGGTCTGAGGTCTGAGCGCCTGAACTAAGAACAGGGATGCTGTCTTCTGTTTCCTCATAGGACCCATTCCTCAATCAGTGCATAGGATGGACCCTGTGGGGATGAACCAGGGTTGTCTAGTAAAGGAAGCGATTGTCTGTAGGTCCCAGGCTTCATTTGTTCCAGAAGTTTAGAGGTGTGTAGTGAATGAGGCAGAAGATTGCAGAAAGAATGGTCTCATAATTAAGGCAGTTGAATTCTGCCATTAAGAATTTAATGGTTTTCGGCCTTTGACCTACAGGACGCCTTGTTTCATATAGTGATACATCCCGTACACAGGAAATACCTGCACTCTGGTATCATGGGCCAGGATCATTTTCAATATCTAGTACTTCCCTTTGACCTCCCTTCAGCCCCAAAGGGGTTCTTAAAGCTTGTAGTGGTGGTGTCAGATGTTGGCTGCGTGAGTCTGTTCTTACAGTGCTGTCCTAGCTCTGCGCAGATGGCAGACACAGCAGACCTAGATAGAACTGCCCAATAAGACCACAAGGCTTGGTTTAGTAGCGAAGGCACCCGGCCAGGTTTATTGCCGATGAAGCATGGTCCTAGCTCCCGGGACCAATGTCTACAGTTACACTAGCACATGTATGCCCATGACAATGGACCAGCTCAATCAGTGGTGGGACGTTCCACTGCCCCCTAGGCCAGACAAAGACACTCCCTCTAAGATCCATCTTTATACACCAGTACAAACAAGTTGCGTGTTGCCCCTCAGACGTAGTTAGTTACTGCTCAATGACGTGTTTTGTTACCACCCATTACCTTGTATATGTTGATTCAATCAAAACATCTCTGTCCATCACACTGTCATCCTGACCTTATCTCTAAGAGGGGGTCAGTGTATCCTTGTATCATCTTCAGGGAGTGTGTTCATACTATACTTGGTGTCGGGATGTTCTAGTACCACCCTTCTGGAATGTGCTTGCGTGAGTGTCCTGTACCTAGCACTTGGGAGTGTGCATGTTTCTGCAATACCAGCCCTGTTCTTGCCAGGTTCTGTGAGCCTGCACACAGGCAGAGCCTGACTTTTGCTAACTTTGCTTTATATTAGCAAGGCTTGACCACTACTTTTGTTCAAGTCTTAGGCCTCATAATGGGCTTCTGATACAAGGCCTCTTGTCTCAGGCTCTCTTTCTACTACAAGTGGGGCTGGCTGCTTATCTTCAGCAAGAAGCAACTTTAGTCTTCCTGTATCTGAAAAGTCAAGGCCCAGTCTTACAAAGCAGTGCTGATTTCCACCCAGACAGCTCTCTCCCTCTTCCAGAATTGGGTCTCCAGCTAAATGTAAAGAACTCCAAATTATCCCATTTCAGTTCTGACACCTTATCAAGGGTAAATCAATCAGAATCACTTACAGATAATGTGGCTTGCATGTTCTGTATCAGTAAACAGGAAGGCGCAAGATCCCCTTCCCTGTACACCGAAGCTATACAATTATGGAACTGCTGTATAGTCCATCAGCTTCAGATATTATCCGGTTTCCTGGAGTCCAAAATGTCAAAGCCTGTTGCTCAGCAGGCGCGCCTCCCAGGACTACGAATGGGAGTTGAACTCTCAAATCCTTCATGGAATATTCCAGAGGTGGGGACTTCCACAGATGGACCTATTCACCACATCCCACAACAGGAAGTTCCTCTTATTCTACTGAAGAGGAGGTCTAAGTCGCCTCTCTTTGGGAGACACCTCTATGCTTCCTTGGACAGAGGACCTGTTCTACACATTCACTCCAACACTACTAATGCTAAGAATGATGAACAAGATCAGGCAAAACAAGACCAGGGTTATCCTTGTAGTGCTGACCTGGCCGATATCACAAGCTTGATATCTTTACCTGCTTCACCTGTGTATCCAACTGTCGCTCAAGCTTCCAACGGTCCCTCATCTCCTCTCTCAGGATGCAGGTCATGTGCTTCACCCCCAACCTAGAGGTCCTCCATCTCTAGGCATGGCTCATGGGATTAAAATCCACCTGCTCGACAGGAGTACAAATATTACTAAACAGTAAAAGGGAGTTAACTCTAATTATTTACCTTCAGAAATGGAAGAGGTTCAACCGCTGGTATCACCATCACCGCCTTGTGCCCGAATCTTCTCCTCCATCAGCCATATTCAATTATCTGCTGGATTTAAAAAATCAGGTGTATCTATTCGCTCTATTAAAGTTCGTTTCACTGCAATATCAGCTTTTAATTCCTCTCTAGAGGGGTTTTCTATTTTTGTGCACTTAATGTCATCGAGATTTATTAAGGTCTGGGTAATCTTCATCCACATGTTAAGGATCCTGCTCAGACTTCAAATCTCAACTGGGTACTTAGATACCTTATGGGACCTCTATTTTAATCGATAGCGACCTGCTCCTTGCTTCACTTATCTATGAAGATGGCCTTTCTAGTAGCTGCTATGTCAGCCCTCAGGGTTGGAGAAATTGGAGCCTTGATGGTAGACCCCCACACGATATTTTTCAAGGACAAGGTCTCTCTGTGACTGCACCCAAAGTTCTTACCTGAGGTGCTGTCCAATTTCCATTTAAACCATCTTAACCAGTGTTTTTTCCTAAACCACATAAATCTCAGCAGGAGATTTCCCTTCAGACATTAGTTGTATGATGGGCATTGGTCTTTTATATGGATAAGACTAAACAATTTCAGAAATCACTTAGACTCTCTGTCTCCATTGCTGAAAGGTCAAAGAAGTGCATGATCTCTTCACGGAGACTGTAGAGATGGATCTCTGGCTGTATTAGTGCTTGGTATGATGCAGCTGGTGCTTTGCCTCCCCAAAGGACTGTAGCACACACTACAAGATCACAAGCAACTTCCACAGCATTACTCAAAAATATTCCAGCATCTGAGATATGCAGAGGTGCTACATGGGCTTCAGTGCATACCTTTCTCAACCCTATGCATTAGTTCACGCCATCAGATCTGATGCAGCACTTGGTTCTGCTGTACTGTCTTCGATCTTGGACTTGATTCCGAAGCTCACTCCCCCCCAGTGAGTACACTGCTCGGGAGTCACCTGAAGTGGAGCACCCATAAGGACACTACTCAAAGTAGTAGTTACGCAGTAACTTTGGTTCTTCGAGATGTGCGTCCCTATGGGTGCTTCACTACTGCCCTCCTTCCCCTCTGCTTCAGACTGTTCTTGTTGGGCATTCAGATACCGAAGAATTGAGGGCAGTTTGCCCGTGTAGCCCTATATGCCCTCAGAGTGTGGCATGAGGTTGTATAGAGCAGTGGTCTCCAAAGTGGGGTGCGCAAGAGGATCCTTGGGCGTGCGCGGCAGGAGGAGCGCTTCCCCCCCCTCTCTTCGTCAGGCGGGAGTCCGAGCGGCTCTTTTATTTTTATTACTTTTTTGCTTCGGCAAAAATGATAGAGTCGGCGCGGCAGGGGGTGCACGCTCAAAAATTTTTTACTGATGGGGTGCGCGATCAAAAAAGTTTGGAGACCACTGGTATAGAGGGCATGAGCAGGCCAAATGGACACTGCTAATGGAAAATCTCTGATCAAGGGCTTGAGAGGTGCATGCGCACCTTACATGGAGCACCCATAGGGACACGCATCTCAAAGAACCACTGTTACTGCACAAGGTGAGTAACCTTTTGTTTTTACTTCTGCAGCACTGCTAGCTTGTCAGCAGCCCTGTGACATAGGTAAGTAATGTGGATGGACAAATGTAAGTAACGTGACCTGCTCGGGATCATGTCAGGAGTTAGTGGCAGTCAGGACTAGAAACTGCTAACTCCCAGCCCCGAGTTCTTCACCATTTAAAAACATTTACTGAATGATGCCCATCTGTCTCGCAATTTGACTGACAGATTCCATTTGGTACAAATGAAACCCATGTTTCCTGTTTAAAAAAACAAAACTTGTTTCTGTTTTGCAGTACAAGACTTCCAGAAAGAGTTCAAGTGGAAATGAAAATGATGAGGTGAGCATGATAGTGGTAAAAAATACTTCAGAAAATTCATTATTTATTTGTATTAGTGTAGCACCTAGTCGTGGACCAGGATCATGCTGGGCTAGGTGCTGTACAAACATCACACAAAGACTGTCCATGCCCCAGAGATCTTACAATCGAAGTATAAAACAAGAGACAACAGTTGCATACAGACAGATGGGAACCCAAGGAAACAATGAGACAATGAAGCATGTGGGGATTTTTACACTTTAGTACCAGTATAGTACCGAACTAGTAATAGTTCAGATATTCCACTGAACAAAGGCAATGTATACACTGCTATATACATACTATACACAATATTAGGTACTTCGGATGAAGTGACTCTTCCACAAAAAGCCTGTTAATATTTCCTTATGCTTTTTGCACCATATTATTTCCATAGCAGCCATCAGCATGAAATGCTAATACTAGGACTGGCAAGAGATTAAAAAAATTAATCGTGATAGATTGCACGATTAATCGCGCTGTTAAACAATAATAGAATGCCATTTATTTAAATATTTTTGGATGTTTTCTACATTTTCAAATATATTGATTTCAATTAAAACACGGAATACAAAATGTACAGTGCTCACTTTATAATTTGTTACAAATATTTGCACTGTAAAAAACAAGAAATAATATTTTTCAATTCACCTACTACAAAACTGTAGGGCAATCTCTTTATCATGAAAGTTGAACTTACTTATGTAGAATTATGTACCAAAAAAACTGCATTCAAAAATAAAACAATTGAAAACTTTAGAGCCTACAAGTCCACTCAGTCCTACTTCTTGTTCAGCCAGTCGCTCAGACAAGTTTATTTACCTTTGCAGATAATGCTGACTGCTTCTTGTTTTCAATGTCACCTGAAAGTGAGAACAGGCGTTCGCATGGCACTGTTGTAGCCGGCGTTGCAAGATATTTACGTGCCAGATGCACTAAAGATTCAGATGTCCCTTCATGCTTCAACCACCATTCCAGAGGACATGCATCCATGCTGATGACAGGTTCTGCTCAATAATGATCCAAAGCAGTGCAGACCAATTCATGTCCATTTTAATTATCTGAGTCAGATGCCACCAGCAGAAGGTTGATTTTCTTTTTTGGTGGTTCGAGTTCTATAGTTTCTGCATCAGAGTGTTGCTCTTTTAAGACTTCTGAAAGTATACTTCACATCTCGTCCCTCTCAAATTTTGGAAGGCACTTCAGGTTCTTAAACCTTGGGTCGAGTGCTGTAGCTGTCTTTAGAAATCTCACATTGGTACCTTCTTTGCGTTTTGTCAAATCTGCTGTGAAAGTGTTCTTAAAACAAACAACGTGCTGGGTCATCATCCGAGACTCCCATAACATGAAATATATGGCAGAATGCAGGTAAAACAGAGCAGGAGATGTACAATTCTCCCTCAAGGAGTTTAGTCACAAATTTAATGAATGCATTTTTTTTTTAACGACCATCAGCAGCATGGAAGCATGTTCTCTGGAATGGTGGCTGAAGCATGAAGGGGCGTATGAATGTTTAGCATATCTGACACATAGATACCTTGCAGTGCCAGCTACAAAAGCGCCATGCAAACACCTGTTCTCAGTTTCAGGTGACATTGTAAATAAGAAGCAGGCAGCATTATCTCCTGTAAATTTTAAAAAAATTGTTTGTCTTAGCGATTGGCTGAACAAGAAGGACTGAGTGAACTTGTGGGCTCTAAAGTTTTACATTGTTTTGTTTTTGAGTGCAGTTATGTAACAAAAAAAATCTACATTTGTAAATTGCACTTTCACGATAAAGAGACTGCACTACAGTACTTGTATGAGGTGAATTGAAAAATACTGTTTTGTTTATCGTTTTTACAGTGCAAATATTTGTAATAATATGAAGTGAGCACTGTACACCTTGTATTCTGTGTTGTAATAGAAATCAATATATTGGAATTTGTAGAAAAACATCCAAAAATATTTAATACATTGGTATTCTATTTAACGGTGTGATTAAAACTGCGATTAATCACCATTAATTTTTTTTAACTTAATTGCGTGAGTTAACTGCCATTTAATTGACAGCCCTAGCTAATACCAAATGCACTCAGGCCTCGCATTTGAAAGTCTGGAGTATAGTAAGTAAAGAGTTAGTGTTACTTTTGAAATTCATTTTTTTGCCCTCCTTTTTTTGTCTTGTCTTTCATTTCTTGTTTATTTAAAGCGAAACCACTGGCAAACCATAATGTTGTCAGTTACCTTTCCAATTGCAAGGTCAGGGTGGCTGAAATATTCTTCCTTTACCTTTTTTGTCTTTTAGCAATATGGAAACACACAAAGCAATCCTTTGGATTATTATAGCAGTTACAGTTCAACTGCTATAGTTACTCAAGTGTGAATTAATAGATGCATCTAAAGTTAAAATCTGGGGGGAAATTGTTCTATAGTGTAGAAAAAGCTGGATCTCAAAGAAAGATCCAGTGACAACTTACATTCTATTTTTGTGACCATCTTTAAAGGAAAACCGCAGTAACTAGTTCTGATCTTTTCCAAAATAATATTTATAGATAAAGGTGTGCTCTGTGACTTAAACATTTTACAACTAAATGAAAGGACTATATTTTAAAATAACATTAGCTTCAAAATGAAATATATCAAATTGAAATGTATTTACTGAATAATAGACTTACGCATTTTCCCATGTATTGAGGTGTTCAAGTTAAAGATGTTTTACAACAGGAAAAACCCTTTGTCAAATTATGGCTGTTGTACGTGTATGTTTAGTTGATTTGCAATTTTTTTAATTTAGTCACTACCACTTTGCCCAACACTTGAGGAAAAAATGTTGCATGTGTCTTTTGTATGCATTTTCATAATTTCATATTATACCTATTCAAAACCATAATTTTCATTTTATAATTTCATCTCTTTGATTTCTTTTTAGCAAGACAGTGATAATACTAATGTGTCCCCACAGTCTCCTGTATCATCTGAGGTACAAGTTTGTGGTTTTGTTTTTTTTTTTCTTTCTTTCAGTGAACATTTTCTGTGTGCGCTAATTTGTTTTCATTGTGGTTCACTGTGCAAAAACATGTAACTCTTGGACAGGTCAGAAAATGTTAATAGGCTTTGCTTTGAAAGAGGAATTGAATTGAAATATTGTGCACTTGTGCAATAATTTAAAAGCAGAAATAAGTAGGAATCAAGGACAGATTCCTTGTTAACTTCCTTAACTTGTCCTGCCTCCACTAGCATCAAATCTCTCGCTCCCTCCGTTTTTTTTTAAAGGTTGGTGTATTAGAAAGCAGCATTTGTTTTCTGCCTCTTACTCTAGCTGATGAAAATAGCTACCGAGAAGGGAGAAATCATAGCTGCCATATTGAACAGAGACAGAGTGCAGGCTACCTACATGTGTAGCATTTTAGAGAGTTTTAAAAACAAGCTATGGTTTGGACCTCAGCGAGTCCATAGAGGAGCCAGAATTGCAAAAGGCCCCCCTCTAATTTAAGGGGATTCATCCCCACAGTCGTGACTGCCTTATGCATCTGTTACCCGGGCAGTGTGGTTCTCTGGTTGTTTGAGGGTTAGGAAGGAAAATGCTTTGTGGCCTGACCATGATGTTTCCCTGGCAGTCAGCTGCATTCCAGTACTGACCCAGGAAGAAAAGACACCCAATGAAGCTGAAGGTTTCCACCCATTGCCAGATAGGGATCATGAGGTAGGAGGCTGCGAGAAGATTCCAAGCACATCAGGGGACTGAAGAGTTGGCATGTCCCTTCGCCACCTTTTGGGATGGGAGAGGCCACTGTCCCAGCTGTTGAAAGTAATTTCTTCTTGAAAAGCAGATAATCCCTCCTGGGTCTGTTTTCCCTCCATTTGAGCTGCAAAAGGGTGTCCACACCAGATCTTGATCTGTATTGTCACAGCAGGGGAGAGACAGACTTGGATTAGTGGCTGTCTACCTGCAAGCTGCTCATTCCACGATTACCTACCCATGCTGTCATTTCCCATTGTTTTGTAAGTGGTTCTGGCCTTGCTTGCACATGCAAGTGGCACCAAGTTAACTAGCATTGGCTTTTATATAGATTTAGTTAAATTGATCCCAGCTTGTGTGTGGATTCCCTTAGTGTTCACAGCTAGCTTATAAATGTGTCCACGCAGAGACTTGCACTAGTTTAAATTGATTTAAAAACAGATTTGAGTTAAACTTGTGCCACTTTTGTGCCTAGAAGAGGCTTATGTCTTTCTCTCATCTGTGGATGGTGAGTCTTCATTCGCTGCTTTCTTATTAAAATGTCTTCCCCCTCATTATAGCTTTTCAACTAAGTTAAAGCAGGTTCTCTTGTTGTAGTCATGGAAACAAAAGTTTAGGGTGTGAAAACTATTTTTTTTTTAATTTTTCATCAAAAATTGGAGAAAATTTGCAGAAAACTTGATATATTATCTCTCTTTAACAGGATTATGAAAGGACAGACAGTAACTCTCATGGTCCGTTTGGTCTCAAACCTAGGTCAGGTAAGGTGGTGCTATCTAATACAGTATGCCACAGCAAATCTTGCTTCCCACATTGGAGCTGAAGATAAGGGCAGCAGAAATGTGAGACTGGGACTTTTTGGAACCAATAGAAGGGGAGAGGCCACTGCACAGTACAGTGCCCACGGGTCACTTATGGCAAGTGCACAGTTGGAAGAGACATGACTAGCTGCTCTGACAAGCTCATAACTGCACTCTCTCTAAATTGCAGTTATTTGCTACATTGATTTCGAGAGCCCTGCGCCGATACAACATTTCTGCATCGGATCTGCAAAAATGGTCCGAGTATCCACAGATGCAGATATCCGTGGATATAAAGCAAATATTTGCAGGGCTCTATTGATTTCTTTTGTGTCTTTCGCCGTCCTTTGTAGGGGGGGAAAACAGTGCAGAACTGCCTTTGGCAATCAATGGCTGGCGGGCTATTGTCCATTGAAATAATATGTGGGGTTTCCGAGTTTGCCAAAAATCATTAGGCTTAGCACATTTAGGCTGCCATGCCCTTGCCATTTCCAGACAGCTGCTAACTCCTCTTATTTAAAGCAGATCTTAATTTTCTGAAGACTAGGAAGCCAGGCTACAAATAGTTTTAGTTAGTGCTATCTTCTGATATTTGCATCAGTCATATGCATGTTCTATATTAAGAATTTAAAGTATAGTTGAGAAATGCCGCCTTGGCCAAACAATGAAGAATTTCACATGAACATCTGGGAGTTTCTGAGCTCGTTAGGAGAAGCTTGCCTTACTTCTTTACAATATGCATTCAGGTCAATCTTTTGCTGTCTTAACAAATTTGTTCTTTGTTAATACTAGCTTGTAAGCACTCAGTATCAAAATGCATTCTGCAGTTGGTCATTTATTGTCTCTGTGGACAGTTCACTCTCTAATGTACAGTGTATTATAAAAAGGAGTTCCACCTTTTAAGAAGTTTATGCTTTGGGTATTTCCATAGACTCGGTGGTTAAGATGAGAATACACATCTTTTATGTGTAGCATGCGTGTCATAAAATGTACAGGACCAGTGTTGGCATTAGGAACAAGTTACATAAAATGCTCATTATTGGGGATGTCTAGATTCTTTCCTGCTAAGATAACCCCCCCCCCCCCCAAAATTAGAACCTCTTTCAATGCGTTTTCACAAGAATTAAATTTAAAAGTGTAATAAGTTACAATATTTCTAAATATCATGGAAATTCTTCCAAGTTTAATACTGCAAAGATATTGGTATTTGCAAGTATGAGGATAATCAAATAATAAAATAGTCACCTGCAAGGTTTTTTTGATAGTGGAGAGTGATAAATCAAATGCAAACTAGAATGCTTAACCTTGTCCTTTCCATTGCAGCAGTGCAGCATTATGAAGCTTTGGTTAATAAGAAAATTCATACTCGTAACTTGTGGTTTCATAAACTTTCTCCTGTGACCTGGTTTTAAATATTTATTTTAATTATTATTGGTTATAAATAAATACAGGGTGTTCCTTCCACAACAGTTTTATGCTGGGCTACAGTAAAAAGCTGTAAGAATAGATATTTTCAAAAACCAGTATGGTCTACCCTGTCAAAAATGAAAGCATAGTTACGTACCCAGACAGATTTGCTACCTACCTAATTTCCAGGCACAAATGCAGACATTGGAAGGGAGAGCCTATGTGCTTCCCCTTGAAAATTTAACACCTAAAGACTACATGTAGCTGCTAGCCCATTGAGCCTGAAGTTATTGTAGTCACTGTATAGCATTGGAACATACTTGTTCCGCTTAACATTTCAATAACTGTGATTTTCTCTCTTACTTTACTGGTGGATTTTTTTTTCCATAGCGGGGGTGTTCCAAATATTGACAACTGTCTGTTTTATAACAGCTTTCAGCCGTTCCTCTCGCCAGGACTCTGGAGTAGTGGACCCTGGATTTACAATGAGGAGGAAAATGGAGCATTTAAGGGAAGAAAGGGAACAAATAAGACATCTTCGCAATGTACGTTCCCATGACTTGCTGTTTAGGCTCAAGCTGGGGGGGCCACACCCTTGCGTGCAGTGCGCTTACTTTTCTTTGCACCACCAGCATGTACTTGCTGTAAAACCTGTCTACGTGGCCCAGGCAGTGCAAGGGTGATAACTGCAGTATTGTAACTCCATCTTTGGAGTTTGTATGCAACACATCTCTCCTACCAGGTTAGGAAAGGGAGTGCAGTTGGGAGGCACCTACACCATGTCAATCTGGGCCATACGTTTGGCCCTTGAGAGCCAAATGCTGCTGTAACATGGCACAAGGAGAATGGTGCCCACCTCTTGACTGTGCATTCTGGCATGTACCTGAAGAGTTGGTCCCGGATTTCGAATCATCATCCCTGAATCATCAGACACGCTTTGGTGGGAAGGACCTTAGCTGAAAAGAGTGTGAATAATGCCATGTTGGATCTAAATTTCAGTGTTTTGAATAAATGTTTTCCTATATGGCTCTATTCTGAAAATCATTTTGTAAGTTACATTCTTAATTATTAAAAAAAGTGTAACTCTTTTTTTATGCAGCTACTAAATAATGGTTAGATAAAACAGAAACTTAGAACAGTCAGTTCTTCTTGATGTTGTGTTAGTTATATTTTTAATTCATCCTCAGATTCCCAGCTGCATGTCATCAGAGGCTGCACACGTCCAAAGGGCACATAATGTACAGAGATTTCAGTTAAACACGGAATCTATATACTAGATAATACCATGATAGCAGCTCCAGCTCCTGCTGTAGCAGCAATTTGCTCAAGTCCAGTTAAGCTGTTTAGGAGAAGCCCTGCTCCTAAGGTGATTGATCGAGTCTGCTTCCTGCCCCTTTCTCCATGAAGGCTTGTAATTTGTGTGGTGAAAAGCACTTCCTCCTTCCCCCAACTCTCTTGCTACACAAGTGTAGGTACTTCCACCCCTCACCACTCAATTATCACTTGTCGGGCGGGTGACACCCCAACCCCCAAAATATGCTTCCACTCCAACTATCTGTGTGTGTCTCTCTCTGTGGGTGTGACCCCAGAGTAGAAGAAAAAAGAAGTTGCCTCCCATGAATAGCATGTATCAAACCCATAAGCCTCCATATCTTCACCAGCAGCTGATGCTGCTTTTGAGCCTGACATTTCAACCTACAGATCCTTCACCTTCAGAGAATGAATGTGCAAGCTGTCGGTTATATGGGCTTTCATAGGAGCAGTAGGTTTGTTTTCATAGCCGATCTGCACACGTGCACAGAGCACCATGGTAGCAGCTGCATGAGCTGCTACCTCGATATCCCTGTGAACGTAGTCACATCATTAAAAACTGAGCTGAGGAAAAGCAGATTAATTATACAGAGAATATTTGTACCCAGTAGCATAACAGTTTAGGCTTAATGTTGCCATTTTTAAATTTATGGGATTACTGGATTTTAAATTAAACCAAAATTTCCTTGACAGTGATACTATCGTTACTATGGACGCCTCTTCTATTTTACAGAATCTTGAATCGAGGTTAAAAGTCATTTTGCCAGATGACATTGGAGCAGCACTGATGGATGGGGTTGTTCTTTGCCATTTAGCCAATCACATAAGGCCACGTTCTGTTGCAAGTATTCATGTACCATCACCAGCAGTGGTGAGTCATCTGCATCATTTTTATTCTATCTGAAGTGAAAGCAAACTGTTGGAATTCACCACTAGAAAATTGTGAATTATCTTCACTGTTTTAAATGGTTATATTGTCAATTTTCATTTTATTTCAGGATGCAATAAGCAAGTATTTGGTATTACATTTAGGCTCAAGGGTTTAGCAGTCTGTTATGTACTAAGTCCTTAAAAAATTAGTTTTGTAACTTCGCTTGTTTTCTAATACAACTGTTATTGAATTTGCATCATAATTATTAAGTCCTTTTATAAATGCGTAACAAAGATCTAACATCCTATCTTTACAGCCTAAACTCAGTATGGCAAAGTGCAGAAGAAATGTTGAAAACTTTCTTGATGCTTGTAAAAAATTGGGCGTGCCACAGGTATACTAATCACTTTATTGATTAATATACTTATTAATAATCACAGACAAGATGTGTCAGCATTTACTCTTCTGGGTTATCTAGAAAGCCTAGTAGTTAGAGCAGTGAAATGGGAGTTGGGAGACCTGTGATCCATTCCTGGCTCTGCCACTGGCTTGCTGGGTGATCTTGGCCAAGTCACTTCCCTGTGCCTCAGTTTCAGGGGATAATGATAGTGACCTTCTGTATAAAGTGCTTTGAGATCTATTGGTGAAAAGTGCTATAGACGAGCTGGGTGTGTGTGTTTATCAGAAACCCTTTGTTTAGTGGCACATTGTGGCATGAATGGGAATATCTGCCTAGGAAAGATCTTGGACTAGAATGAAAGGGATTTTGCAGATCACAAGGTGCATTGACAGAGCTACATAGAAGAAGCTTGCATGGCTCTTAACTGTACTAGCTCATCTCTAGTTCTTGTTACTATTCCCTCACTTTCATTTTACCCACGCTCATTCTTCCACCTCCTCCATGAAGGGAAAAATTAAGGGCCAAATTTTCTACTGTGCATTAGGGGACAGGAAACTCCATGAGTTTGTATTTGCAGTAGCCACATGACTGTTCTGACAGTGGCTGTTGAACTCCACCTCAGTAGGACAGGAAGGTGGCTTAACCCCGAAAACCATAGTTCCTAAGCTATAGCCCTGTGCTTCTGCTCCTGCCCTCCATATCCGCACAACTCCTGCACAAGTCATGTTTCCAATGACTCCCTTACTGGCTGCTACCAATGACTCCACTTTGATAGAGAAAAGGGGTTCATGTTGAATGTAATGCTTATAAGAGAATTCCTATGGGTTTGGGTGGGAGATGATTCATTCTTGAGTTCCAGCAAATTGTAGTCCTCCCTACAGACAACTTGTAGTGGAGCTTCTGCAAGGACAAGGAAGGAAGAAGTCTGCCACTGACCAGCACTACCCCACCCTCACTCCATTTTGCTCCCTGTGTTTATGAAAACAGATGGGGGAGTCTGGCCCTAAATCTTCAATAAACTATCAGAGGCTTTTAAGAAATAGTGTTTATTTCTTCTTAGTTTAATATTTTAATGAAACACTCTTTAGTTTTTGTTTTGCTCTAATTTACTAATTTATATTTGTGTGTGTAATTTTTTCACACTGCAATTATCAGCTCTTATGTGAGATATAATTAACTTCTGAGCACCTTGTCACACTTAAAATTTTGCTGTAGAGATAGATGCATATGCAAACTTATTGACCAGAGAAGATTTCTACATGGATCTCTAATTAGTCATAGTGAGGTATCTGAGTGTTGAAGTCTTCTAAAAGTACATTTTTTACCCAAGCTGTGCAGAATGATTGAAACATGATGCATGTACCATTTTATTTTTCAGGAAAGGCTTTGCCTGCCTCATCACATTTTGGAGGAAAGGGGTCTAGTGAAAGTTGGTCTTACAGTTCAGGCTCTGCTTGAACTACCTTCATCTAAAGCATCCCAGCTTTCCTCTGTGTAACGTGACTTTTGGAAACCAGACAACTTATCATGGATCTATTGATTTAGATTGCTGCCAAGCAATTCAGCTTCCTCAATGGGAACATCCAAGCCATCAGAAGTAGTTTCTGCCCAGACACTTTAGACAGAGCCTTATTTTGGAGGGACATGTAAAACTTGGATTTCAAACTGACTGTTACCTGAATATACAGTTATACTGATGTTTTAAAACTTGGATGCACAAGAGATTTTAACAACATCAGATTCTCTGTCCAGGTAATACAAGTTCCAAGTTTCCCATTAATGTTTCATGATATTATTTTTAAAAGCTGGATTTTTTTACTACATTGAAAATGTTGCTGTTTAGTTTTGTTTTATAAAGGATAACACACACACACACACCAAACAAAGCCCTACTATAAAAAGTTTGTCAATCATTTGGATTAAATGTAAAGATAAAACAAAAACCAGCTACAGTATGATAGTGAAAATCTGAGTGATAGATCATATTTAATCCATTTTTGTTTCATATAGCTCTATATTTGAGTTTATTTCTTGCACTTCTGACTGTAATTTATATACTTCTAACATCTCCAGTATTTAGTTGGATGTATGGTAATTACACAAAACCTTATATAGGAAAAAGGTGTTTTTTTCCAATCTTCTAAGTTTGTGCCAAACTATTTTTTCAGTTGTACAGTAGATTGTTTACATGTGAAGTGCCTGTGTAATTGATGACTCTTAATAGTCTTAAAACGTTTTTGCAATTTCTTTGTCTGAAATAGATACAATGGGAATTTTAAAATATTTTAATTTTCGTAAGGTCAGTAATATGTGAAGATTTAAATAATGCTTCACATTTTTGGTGTTAGGTGTTTTAAGTTGCACAATTTAATTGATTATGTTGTCTAATGATTGGAAAAATAATGTAAATACATTTTATTTATGCTATTTAATTTGATAATACCCAATCACTTCTGTTTTAATGTATTGTTAACAAAAATTGTCACTTTGAGTTATTTTCCTTGTTTGAGACAAACCATGATGTCCATAGTTAAATAAGAAATATATGGACTAGTGACGCATACATAATAATCATTAAGGATGTTTTGATAAAGCTGCCAAAATCTCAGGTTTATGCTGTGACTTTCAGTATTTTACATCATGTTGTCCCTGATTTTGCATTAGTTTTTTTTACAATAACAAATCACCACAAGTTAGATTTAAAAAAAAATTCAAGCTAGGAATCTTTATATTTTTCAGTGTTTACACGTTTGTTGAGAGGGACTTATTTTGGAAATAACCACCTGCATGACATACCGCATCATCACTTTGCACCAATACTTCTCATTTGCACCAGTATCACCAATTATCAACAGTTAAGTCTGTGCTGAGAATATCAAACTCTCGGGGACAAATGTAAAAAAAAAATTAAATCCCCGCAACAGAAGCTTTGTCGAACTTCTGGGTTTAAGTACTTGTTCAATTCTACAACTTTTATGACTGATATTTTTCCCACAGTGTTCTGAGAACTTTCAGAATGATGGACAGTTGACTCCCTTTCTTTCTGTCTCTCTTTCCCTACCTCCCAAACAAAAAAGTTCACCTTCTTAGTAAATATGTGACTTAATCAAAAATGTTGGGCTCGGAGTATGTCTCAGATGTATTTTTAGACTTACTTTAGACCAAGGGTAAAACCTTCTGTGCCAGATGATGTAAAAAAATTAAGTTGTACTCTTTTGCCAGTTGACCTAAAGCTGTTTCATTTCATTTGGCAAAGGAATGGGGAAGAAAATACTGTTTTATTTCTTCCTTACTCTCTTTAATTGAAGCATTAAAGCCAGTTGAGAAGAAAATTAAAATCCTGATGGCTAAAAGATTCAGAAGATAAAATTATTTTAATGTTCTTTAACTAAAATCCATTGAAATAAAAGTAATTCTTGGACTCTTGTTAACATACTCTATTGTTTATAGAGTGCATTCTCAAATACAGCTCATTTAAAAAAAAAAAAAAATCAAAGCCCTCCTTTACAAAATCATATACATAAAAATATCATTTAAACAGGTACTCATGCAGAAACTGTAATTGGCTCAATATAATCGGCTATTAAAATAAGTAGTTTCATTTATCTTTCCTCTGAATTATCCTTTTTTATTGTTTATCTTAATTCATATTCATAGGAGAGGTCCATTCTAAAAAAGAATGGGTAAATGTATTCTCATTTCACATAAATGCAATATCAGGGGGGAAAAATAAATTTAGTTGAGATTACAATGAACAAGCACATTTAGTTCAGTAAGCAGATTTTTGGTGGTTACTTTTGCTGTATTTTAATAGCTGAAGAATTACCTGATCATTCAAAAAGAGGAAAAATGTTCCATATTAAGAACTGTACTATCTTGCAGTTTTTTATACATACCTTCTTGACCTCAAAAATAGCAATTCCTGTTCCAGTAGTGTTAACCATAGACTTGCTGGTGGCAAAGACATTAACTTTTAGATTTTTGTAACCATAGTCTAAGTTGGATAATGCAAGTGTTTGTTGGACTGTTTAAATACGTTCACCAATCCTGAATAACGCTTCAGTTTTCCTGATGGAATTAAGTTTCCTCTATAAAGTTAGTTGAATACAGTGCAATCCTCACTTAAGACCACTTCTAGTCACTTAGTTTTTGTTTATCCCTTGTGGTGTATTGCAATATGTCAAGAGAAGATTACATTCTGACTTAAAATTTTAACACTAAGAAGTCTAGCTGTCAGTGTAGTACACTAGTTTCACTTAAAAATAAATAAATAAAAGTTAGCACAGTTTTCCCTAAATAGCTTAAAATAGTTTGACAGATTTATTTGGGCATAAGCTTTCATGGGTAAAAAAATCCCACTTCTTCAGATGCATGACTCCATGCATCTGAAGAAGTGGTTTTTTTTACCCACGAAAGCTCCTCCTCCTGCGCAGGGATCCAGAGCTGAAAACAGCCTGATGCCGGGTCCCAGGCTTGTATGGAGTTTCCTGTATGCCATCTTCTTCCTTTAGGGCATGCTGGGAACCACTGCTGCCCAGAACCCTCGTTCTCCCCCCAGCAGTGTATTTGCAAGCTGGAGAGCTGGACTTTGCTGGCCCCTACTGGCAGCCAGCAGCTTTGCAGTGCCAATTCTGCAGGGAAAAAAGAAATTCTGCCCAGAACATGAATTCTGCACAAATTCTGCATTGCGCAATGGTGCAGAATTCCCCCAGGAGTAGTAGCAGCTGCAGAAGAGCCTGAAAAAGGAGTTAATATGGCTCCATGTTTTAAGGGATGAAGAAACAATACCTCCAATCTGAAAATGGGGGAGGCATTGCTGTCTACAACACATTTTTCCCCCACCTCAGAATTCAAAATAAACCCCTCAACTGCAGCTTTGGAGGGTAAGGGAAGGGCAAGGTTCCTTAGGTCAATATTGAATTAATATTCGATTTCCATGCAGAAATCAGGGTTCAGAGCAGGATGCAGTGTGGCAGGGCCTGACCATTCCCTTGTGTTAGCCCAGCCCACTCAGTGGCAGTAACAGTCTCCCTCCTTCCACGTACGGACAAGGGGAGAACAGCCCATAGAAGGATGCTCTTAGCTGGTGCAATTAACTAATATTGCATGTTTAGAGTGTTGTTTCTAAATGTCTTTAATCATAAGAAGCCATCATCAATCCTTCTATTTATTATCTATTTCTATTGCTAACCGCATCTGCTTACAGACCCACTAACTTCACCCTCTCATGCTCCCAGGAGCCTGTCTTCCCTCTTACTTTTCCATGTGGGAAACTGCCTCACAGCTCTGCACTGGGGCGTCAAATGGAGTGAAGAGATCCCAACATCCTGCACATTTGAAACACTGTGTTTCCATTTTGTGTAGGACCTTCTTTGGCTACTCAGATTGGGCCCTTTTTGGTAGGGGCTTCAGAGAAACTCAGCATTGGCTTGACTTGAATAGGAATAGACTTATGCCAACAGTAAGAGCTTTAGGAAATCTCACTCATTGCCTTTTGATGATTTAACTATCATAGGAGTTATTCATGTGCTGATTATTGAGCATTCAAAGCCGAGTTACCCCAAGATAATATAAAACTATAAGATGCATTTTTAATTATTATGTGTCTGAACATATCAATATGTTTTCGTCCCATATGTTTCTTCTCTTTCCCCCAAGGATTGGCAGGATATTTGGATGGCTCCAATATCTCATGTAAGAATGTTTTGTCCTTTAAGGAATAAGGTATTTCACCTAAGGCATTTCTAGGTGATTCGCGCCACTACTTAAAACACTCTATAAAGTGCTTAGTTCAAGGTGGCTGAATGACTTCAAACTGTCTCAGAAATACACGTACTAAAGTGTCTCAGTGGTTTACATATAAATAATTAAAGGCTGGACTGATTAGATCTGTGACTTTGATTGGCATGGCACACAGGAGTGCAAGTCATTGACAGACAATCAAAAAGCCTCAGTTGTGTCCAGATTTCTAAAGCCCTTCCATAACATAAGCAGGGCCCTAAATAATGTACTATATAAAGGAGCAAATTAAGGAAGGAAATAGTAATAATTTTTTAACTGAGACATGAATTGTAAGGATTCTGAGTAAAATCCTGGCTCCATTGAAGTCATTGGGAGTTTTGCTAGTGACTTCAATGGGACCAAGATTTCACCATCTGATCTTATGGAAACCAAAAGCCTACAGTATTTTGAAAAGAATTCCTCAGGAGCACAACTTTTATACCACAAGAAGCTAAATAGTTCCCACCTCCACAATTGAGGCTATCAGCAGTTGTTTCACGATAGTGAAAACTGCATTTTTTTTTTAAATGTTTGGTGACTTGGAGGCAATTCTCTTCCAAAATAAAAAACATTGGCATTAAAATCCATGGCCAGATTCAAACCATGCTAAGATGTGATGTATTCCATAAATATTTTCAATTTTGATCATTTTTTGACAAGATGGTGATTGTCTTCACTAAACCTCAGAAGTTCCATGTTTCTCCCCAGTATTTCAGGAAATGATAGTTTTAAAATATATTTTCAAAACTACTGGTGTTCACAGGCAGAGCGTGTGAAAATGAAGTAAAGGATCACGTAAGCTCTGACGTTTCCTTTTGATATTTTCTTAAATCCCAAAACATAATATAGGGCTGCATTTTAATCTGGCTTTTTCAAAATAAGTCTGCATTCCAACACAGAGACAATGATAAAACATTTATTTGGTAAGCAAAGTCTTGAAAAGAAATATCTTTACCAAATTCCATCTTCCCCAACATGTTTTTCATAATTTGGAAAATGACAAAATGTCAAGCCTTCACTTGCATTAAAAGGCCTACTTTTACCATGATACAATCTAATTAACTTTTGTCTCAGTGTAGTAGGTTCTAGTTTATATTTTCACTGGTAATTCTTACAAGATTTTTAGCACTTCTTCCTGTTAAAAATAATTCTGCACCGGTTAGGCATTCTGCTTCTTCGAGTGATGGTCCATGTGTGCACCATGCATCTGAGTCTGGAGATTTTTAGTAAGCAGTGTCTGTTGATCCACATACACAGTTACTCTTCTCAAGCTCTGAACCAAGGACATATGAGGCAGTGTGGACCAATGCCTCTCCAATTCCTTCCACATTGCCTGAGAGTGGAATCTTCTGCATCCACAGCTTTTTCGATGGTTTTCTTCAATCAATCTGTGTGTGTGTGTGTGTGTGTGTGTGTGTATAGATAGTGCAAATACTAAAAACTATATTTTCGAGTTGTAGTATTTGTATAGTGTAGTTTAGTTATTTTTTTTCCCCACGTTGGAGAAATTCTCCTCCAAGGGTGAGGACTATTCCCACAGTCCCAGGGTTTAAGAACTGTTTCCTGCCCCCCACTCCTTCTCAGTGAGTGATTAACACCAATGCTGACTTTACTGTCTTGGCAAGGCTCACATCCCTGCTACGTGCAGCATCCGCCACTCTTTCCCCAAATTCATGAGGGTTGAGCACTCAGACTGAGAGAGAACCTCATGGGGAAAAAAATCATGAGACCCCAGTTGCATCCAGACTGGGGAGACCCCCTCTGTACACAAGTCGCAGTCAACAGGCAGCATCCCTCTGAGCACAAACTCAGGAGCTGAGGCTACAACCTGCAAGGCTAAAGAATCAAAGGGTTCTCATGAGAGTATGGGGCACTCTCACAAGCGCAGGGGCAAAGATCCTCTTCAAAATCTTACCTGAAGAGATCCCTCCCCAACTCCATCCAAGTCGGGTGAGTCCTTGCACACAGATCCTAAGGACTTAGGCCCAGGTAAACCACCTCTGCAGGAGAATGTGGCATGCAGGAGTATAGATCTGTTGATACCAATCTCGGTGCCGACATAGAAACCAAAAGACAGGCATCCACTACCTTCAGCATCCAGATCAGACTCTGCACCAACAAAGTCTCAGAAAAATCAGATGTCCACTGTAACCAGGGAAGTGTTGGATCCAGTGGCCCTGACCACCAAAACACCCTATACTATGTGGTGGTCTGAGACCTATGTCTCCCTGGGGGATATTTTCACTCTTGTGTCCTCAGTCCCCTCCCCTCTCGGGTCCAACCTTATTTAGAGAGATCGTCATACCAGAGGAAGAAACCATCTTGAGGGCACAGAGTTAACCTCTCTCATACATGAACCTGAGTACCCATCCATCGGTATCAACGCTTCCAATGGTTGATCAGGAGCCAAACTTCACATCAGATTAGTGAGAGGCTACATATGAACCTCTGCATCTACAAAGGGAGGCAAGTATGGACAGAATTTCCAGGAAAATAGGGTTCAGTCCTCTGTCAAAGTATGACTTTCCAAGGGACCGATGGTTCCTAATGCCATGGGTCCACCCCCCAACCAGTTGACCTCTCGCAATGGCATTGCTGGGGCCCTAGGAGACTTACTCTTGCCACCCTGATCCATGCATGAACCTTATCTAATCTCTCCTACCCAACACCAAACAGCTCCATTGGAGTGTGAGGGGGAGGAAGTTGAGCCAGATCTGACCGTTCTAGTGGTTCCGGTGGCCATCTCGCATCATCCTACCTAGATTAAGCAGTCACCCCATCTGCTGATGATCATAGGCAATATCAGGAACTCTCACAAAAAGTGGTGTCTTAGTGCCAGATGCATCTCAAGCAGGTTCAGGAGTCTCAGCACAGCTATTGGATATCTTGCAACCCTCAGGTCCAAGTCAAGAGGCTCTCCCAGTCAACAGTCATTATGGATCCAGCCAGGGTAGTGTAGCACATTCCTGCCTCATGCACTCCCATTCCCCCCCCCCCAAAAAAGGCTGAGAAGCACTACTTCATTCCACTTAAAGGAGCAGGTTTTGTTCTCACATTCAGCAGCCACACCCCAAGAGGACACCTTTGGACAAGGGTGCCAAATGCCTCGATCTCCTAGGGGGAGAAGTTTTCTCTTCAAGCTTTCAATTGCAAATTGCTGACTACCTGGCCCTCTTATCAAAATATGATTTCACCAATTAAGGGAAGTTTTTTGATTTCAAGGACAAACTCCCTCAGCAGGATAGAGCCCAATTCCAGAACCTAATTGATGAGGGTAAACTTGGGCCAAAACATTTCTTCAGGCTGCAGTAGATGCTGCTGATATTGATTCCAGAAAGATGGCTACTTCAGTTGTTGTGAGGAGAGAATCCTGGTTACAGTCCTCAGGTTTTTCTTGGGAGGTGCAAAGTACCATTGAAGATCTGCCCTTTTGATGAAGTTAACTTATTTAATGAAAAGACTGATGAGTCTCTTCACTCTGTTGAGGACTTGAGAACAACACTTGGCTCTCTGGACATCTATACCCTTGTCCCACAGGAAGCACCGCAAACAAGTGTACAAGCCAAGACGGCCCCCTCACAAACCACCACACGAGGGACAGAGGGTACAGAGACCAAGGTACACAGCTTCCTCAAGATCTAACACAGCTGATTCCAACCTCCTGCCCAAGAGTTTCTTTTGACAAGACATGCAAGGTCCGCATTGCTGTGTTGATGCGTCATTATTCTGACCCTGTCCCCAAGTATTTGGTGGCCACTTTATTCATTGCATCCCCAATTGGAGGGCAATAACAGACAAGTGGGTGCTGGAAACTGTTCACTCAGGCTATACGATTGAGTTTGTTACCTCCTACCCACAAACCCACTTCTCAGCCCCTTTTCAGGGACCGAGTTCATGAGACAATCCTATAGCAGGAGGTGGACTCTCTTTTCTCCAGCAAGGAGCCGTAGAACGAGTGCCACCTCAACATCAAGGGAAGGGATTCTACTGCCCAGTTTTCTTAGTTCCCCAAAAGAACAGAGACTAGAGACTAATTCTTGACCTACCCCAACTAAATGTCTTCATCTGAATGTTAAAATTCAGCATGGTCACATTGGCATCAATAATCCCCTCTCAGGAAGAGGGCAACATACTTCACAGATCTTGACATGAAATATGCTTGCTTTCACTTAGGCATTCACACGTACCACATAAAATTTCTCAGGTTCTTCCTTGGGCAAGATTTTTATCACTTCAGAGTCCTCCTGTTCACACTAGATACAGAGTAATGGTGGCCCAGATGAGAAGGAATGGCTTTACAGTCTTTCCATGTCTCGAAAACTGGCTGCTGATGGGCAGTTCTGGCAGGGAAGTCCAGTCAGCGACTTTATTCCTACTCCACCTCTTCTCTTACCTGGGAGTCTGCATCAACAAACAAAAATTCACTTTGATTCCCACAAGGACCATAAATTTCATAACAGCAACTCTGGACTCAGCAAGAACCTACCTTCTGATAGAGAGATTCTACACCATGAGTAATTTGATAAAACAGGTCACCGTCAGACTACAGACAGGGTCTGCCTTTCCTGTCTACGCAACATGGCCTCAGGCACCCACATAACACTGTTTACCGGGCTCCACCTCCGCTGCCTATAAAGCTGGTTTCAGTCCATCTGCTCACCAGACAAAGACAACATCAATGCTGAATAACAGTCCTGGCCAAGATCCCGGCTTCTGTTGCCTGGTGGGGGAACCCAGAAAAAGTTGGTGTGGGAGTTCCTTTTCTCACGCTCGAGGGTTGGGGAGCCCATGTGGACAATCACACTGCACTAGGCACCTGGACCTCTTGAGAGGTCATCCTCATCACACCCAACTGGCTGGAGACAGTTCTGGATCTTGGATTTCCTGAAGATCTCAACCCATCCTCCCAGCACTAGTTATCTCCAGAATCCTTTGGCATTCCTGTCATTTTAGACTATTCTAGTCACCTTTTAGACCAGTGGTTCTCAAACTATTGTACTGGTGACCCCTTTCACATAGCAAGCCTCTGAGTGCGACCCTCCCCTTATAAATTAAAAACAGTTGTTTATATATTTAACACCATTATAAATGCTGGAGGCAAAGCAGGGTTTGGGGTGGAGGCTGACAGCTCGTGCCCCCCCATGTAATAACCTTGCTACCCGTTGAGGGGTCCCGACCCCCAGTTTGAGAACCCCTGTTTTAGACATCAGGTCCATCTTGTAGCAATCAGTGCCTTTCATCCTCCAGTCCTCCAATCGAGTGCCATACTATCTTCAGTCATCCAACAACTCATCCTGAAAGGGACTCGTTAGAACCTTCTCACCAGTGGTGAAATTAACACCAGAATGGGATCTCAATCTTGTCCTGTCAGTACTTAACAGACCTCCTTTTGGACCAATAGCCACCTGTTCCGTGTCCCACCTGGCGATGAAAGTTGTCTTCCTAGGCGCCGTCCCATCAATCAGAAGTGTGGGCGAGCTGGGGGAGCTCAAGGCTAACCACAACTAGCAAACAGCAGCAAATGAGTTTTGCAAGGGCGGTCTGAGATGAGAGGCAAGACTGTGTGATCCTTGGGGTGAGTTTGTCTGTTGTGTGCTTGCTTGACTGAAGATTATAGTGTGGTCGATTTGGGGGGCTGCGTGCTGAGCCAAGCGGCCAGCTAGGCTGGGCTGGGAGCTTACTAATGAGGCTCAAGCCTGCTATCCTTTAATGCTAACCCCATTTGGACTCCGTTGACAAGGGAGCAGGACTAACTCGGGGAGAATAGATTTAAAACGCTGTCCAGTTGATTGCTCTGAAGGTGCTACGTGTGCATACTGTGCAAGCAGCTCGTGGCCCTCAGAGACCCGGTGCAGGCTCTTGACACTAGAGGGGCTGAACTGGAGGAGCTAAAGGAGGCAGGTATACAGACAAGACTTTCAGGGACACAGCAGAACGGCCCCATCCCCAGTCTGACAGCCTCTGTGCCGTTAAGGAGGATGAAAGTCTCGTGGAAGGAGAACATCCCAAATCCCATATTTGGGACCCTCCTTCCAGATGATGTCATGGTATCCTCTTGCACTGAGGATACCCAACTGGGGGAGGCAACACTAGTTATTGGGACAAACCAGATAATAA
The DNA here is from genome assembly GCF_002925995.2 of Terrapene triunguis. Lineage (NCBI taxonomy): Eukaryota > Metazoa > Chordata > Testudines > Emydidae > Terrapene > Terrapene triunguis. The sequence continues at coordinate 1,603,300 of NW_020664482.1, read as the reverse complement.
TGTGGGATCAGATTATTAGAAATATAGGTAGTTAGGATTGTGGTGACCAGGAGAATATTATGGTAAATTGCCTGCCAGGTGTGAAGACTGTGGATTTCACAAGACATCTAGACAGTGTGTTTTATGTTGCTGTGCTGGGGAGGAGTCAGTGGTTGTGGTACATGTAGGTGTCAGTGACATAGGGAAAGGTAGGAGAAAGGTCCTGAGGGCCAATTTTGGCTGTTAAGTCAGAGATTAATGTTGAGGATCTCCATTGTAACATTCTTTGAAATGCTTCAAGTTCCACACATATTGCCAGGAAGACAGAAAGAACTGCAGGGTCTCAGTGTGTGGACAAGAAGAGTGTAGGGAGCAGAGTTTTTAGGTTTATTAGGACCTGGGGAACGTTTGGGGAAAGGAAGGACGGGCTCCACCCAAAATGGAACCAGATTGCTGGCATGTAAAATTCAAAAAGTTGTAGAAGATTTTTTTTTTTTAAACTAAGGGCTGGGGAAAAGCCAACAGGTGCAGAGGAGCACGTGGTTTGGACCGAGACGTCCCCTAGGGTTGAATTTATTAAGGGGGATATTCTATATCCTAATAGGATAGGAAAAAATTAGTAAAGTACAGATTGGAGCTAGTGAGGAACAGTAAAACATAAGAATCCCATTTAAATAGAACACATGAAAGCAAGCAACTGAATGTTGACACATGTTGTAAGTGCTTATATAAAAATGCTAGGAGTCTAAATACCAACGTGGGTGAACTAAATTGCCTGGTGTTAAATGAGGATATTGATGTAGCAGGCGCCTTGGAAACTTGGTGAGATGAAGATAATTAATGGGACACAAAAATACCAGAATACAAAATGATTAAGTGTAAATTAGCTGTTACCGCTCAAGAAAGACATCTTGGAGTACTCGTTGATAGATCTCTGAAAACATCTGCTCATTGTGCAGTGTCAGCCAAAAAGCTAACAAAGTTAGAAACCATTAGGAAAGGGATACATAAGACAGAAAATATCATAATGTTACTCTATAAATCCATTATATGCCTCCACCTGGAATACTGATGTCATTCTGGTCACTCCATCTAAAAAAAAGATACATTAGCATTGGAAAAGGTGCAGAGAAGGACAACAAAAATAATTAGGGGTGTGGAACAGCTTCCATAGGAGGAGAGATGTAAAAAGACTGGGACTGATCAGCTTGAAAAAGAGATGACTAAATGGGGATGTGATGGAGGTCTATAAAATCATGACTGGTGTGGAGAAAGTGAATAGGGAAGTGTTATTTACCCCTTCACATAACACAAGAACCAGGGTCACACGATGAAATTAATAGGCAGCAGATTTAAAACAAAAGTAAGTACTTCACACAATGCACAGTAAACCTGTGGAACTTGTTGCCAGAGAATGTTGTGAAGGCCAAAAGTATCTAGTTCTTTTTTTGAGCCTAGATATAAATTCATGGAGGATAGGGCCATCAATGGCTATTAGCCAGGATGATCGGAGCAGCCCCATGCTCTGGGTGTCCCTAAAGCTCCAGCTGCCAGAAGGTGGAACGGGATGGATCACTCAAAAATTGCCCTGTTCTGTTCATTTTCTCTGAAGCATCTGGCACTGGCCACTGTCAGACAGCATATTGGGCTAGATGGCCCGTATGGCCACTCTTTTATGTTCAAGGCAAATCCTCATTATACCACTTTTCATAAAGAGACCTCTCTGCCTGTACCTGGAATTCATCCCTAAAATAATTTGAGTTTCACATAAAACAAACCATCCACTTATTGGCATCTTTTCCCCCAAAACCTCAACGCTTCTGATGCGGAGAGTAGGCTTCGCTCTCTAGATGTCCGACGGGCACTGGTGTTCTATGTGGAGAGAATGAAAGCAAATCGGAAACCACCGAGACTGTTTAGCACCTTAGCAGAGCAATCAACGACTCAAGCATTCTCTGTGCACAGACTCTCTAAAAGGATCTCGAGCTGAATCTTTGCTGCCAACTAGCATGTCTCTCACATCCTGAAGGGATGAGAGCCTGCTCCAGTAGAGCCAAAACAACCTCTCTAGCATCTCTGAGATGTACTCTGCCAGATACAAGCAGGGCGGCTACCTGGCGCTCTAGCAGTACCTTCAGACGTTATGCGTTGGTCCGTACCTGTGCTGCAAATATAACTGTGGGAACAGCCGTACTACAGACATGCATACCATTTTCATCCTTGCTCCCACCTCCTGTTTGACTACTGCTTACTAATTTTCCATGTGTGGAATAGACCTGGGAACCATCACTCAAAGAAGAAATGGAGGTAGGTTACCTGTTACTGGAGGTACTTTGAGATGTATGGTCCCTAGCTGTATTTACTACCCACTCTCCATCCCCTCTGTGGTGGCTGATGACTGGATTCATGGTAAGAGAACAAACTGAAGAGGCATCAGTCTGCACTGCTCCTCATACTCTCAGTTCAGAGCATGAGGAGAGCAACTGAGCACATGTGGACCAACGGACATTGCTTTACTAAAAATCTCTGGACTCGTGCGTGGTGCATATGCTTACCCAAGTGTGGAACATAGAAAGGGACCACACATCTCGAAGAACCTCTAGTTACAGGTAAGCAACCTCTTTTACCATTTTCTGCACCAGGTTATACCAAGGGGTGCATCCTTTTTTTGAAATGAGCATTTTGAAACACTAGTTTGTCATTTCCAACAACTTCCAGCTGAAAATGAAATGCCTGACATTTAAAAAAGTCACATGTAAATAAAGGAACACCACTCTGATCTGAAATTGTAAAGGCAAATTCTAATGGTCCATATACAAGAGAATATGTGCAACTTTTGTGTGGCATAGAATTTCCAGTGGGGCGTATGCTGGCTGCATCCCAGACCAGATTATTCAGAAGACAGGTTAGCCTGGTGAAGCGAATTGGGGGAAGAAAGCAGATGGTTTGGAATTGCAGTATAGTTTTAGGGTTGAAAGGATCAGCTCCTAGTTCTGGATCCACATCTCTCTGTACAGGCTATAGTAGGTATAGAATTGGTTTTCTCAGTTTCCAATAATTTTCACTCAAAAAAATACTGGCATATTGGACTTATGAAAGGAATGCATGTTAGGGGAGTGTGCAGTGCTGCAAACAAAGAAATTTCCCTGGAGTTAAGATTGCTTCTTGACTCCAGTTTGTGAGCTACTATACAGTAGTTGTAATCATATGAAAAGAAATAATATTAACACTCTTGGCTATTACATGTGCAACACACAGTTAAGCATAATATACATACAATGCATTTATAGAGGTCTCTACACACCTGTGGGGAAAATATGTATATAAAATGCACAGATTTTTTTTTAAAAAAAGCACAATACGTTTTATGCACAGTTATTTTGATGATATAAATGTGAAAAGAAAACATTACACTTTTATTTCTAATGTGGACATTGTTTTCTCTACATTGTCCCTGTGATTAAACTGAGAAGGGAGCTTCTCTATTTTAATTCCAGACAATGGTTTTAATTTTTATTTCATAGAATAGAGCTTTGTATTGATTGATTTTTAAAAGATACTGTCTATAGGGCATTTCTGTTAAGTCTTAAATTGTAGTTTTACACTACACTGTGTTTCGCTGTCATTTTCTATATTTCTTATCATTTTTTTTAAAACGTGCTTTAGTTTATAAAGCCACCTAAAGGTCATTTTTAAGCCTGGCAGGAGAAAACAGTGACAACCATGATGGCATCAGTCACTCTGAATGATAGTCGAATTGCTTTTAAAGTAAATGAAAATTAATCTTTTTTTAAACAAAGGTTCTTTAAGTAAACTTCCTTCTGTTCCACGCATCAGAATGCCAGTCCTTGATAAGCTTTACAAAACTTCTCCCTCACTTTTCTAACAAGTCTTAAAATAGAGGAATTGATTAAACCAAATACAAATTAATTCCCGATGGGTGAAATTCTAGCCCCATTGAAATCAATGAGAAAACTCTCCTTGACTTCAGGGAAACTAGGCTTTCCCCTGTGTTTATAACTGAGCTACATAGCAACCCATTTAAAACAATCTGTTGGCACTTAAGACAAAGTTAAGGCTTCCCCCCCAGTGGAAGTGTAGTACTTTCATAAAGCCAGACAGATCAAATATGTGGAGGTAACCACAAAAGTGTGGGGTTTTTTGTTTTGTTTTTTTTCTTTTTCTTTTAAATCAGTAAAGTCTGCCCAGAATGGCAGTTCTTATTTTGGGCCTGACCATGTTGCTCCCCACGTGGAATTAACATTGAACATTGGGAGTTCTGTTGGTAGAGCACATGCAGGAGCAAGCCTTTATTTGTAAGTATTAGTACAGTTTTGTTTGCTGAACCCATGTACTGTAGTAAGCATTGATAGGGCATTGCCACAACAGTGGGAATTTCCAAGTTGCCGCTGTTCTGTGTTGCATCTACAGTATATGCATATGTTAGTCCTGTTTGTGTAGTGCGCACACAAACATTGTAAAGGGATTGTTTGGTGAATAGTGTGGGATTAATGTGAATTAACTTTTAACTATTGTGTAATCTGTAGAACCAAGAAAATGTGATTGCTTAAAAACCATGTTAAATTATCACTTGGTCCGTGTTCAGATATTTTGTTTTGTACCTTTTTTTGTGATTACAAAACTCAGAAAACACAATGTAACCAAATCAGCAACATGTAAATGTATGCAAAATTTACAAAGTAATTCTGAGACAGATATCTGGAAAGTGATCATATACGTAGCAGCAAATGCTTAAATTGTGTAAATAGTTATAATACAACTATTTGATATTGCATTTTAATTCGTTCTGCATTTCATGTTTTGTAAACCCTTTCTCTCATTTTTAAGTTCACCTATGTGTACAATACAGTATCTTACGTCTCTTTTTTCAGGACTTCCATTATTGCTAGAGCTTCCAACATGTACATGTTTCTTTGAAAAACAATCCTCCTGTTATTTTTTGTAAATAGTTTTGTATTGAATTTGCATGGATAAAACCCACATGGCCAATACCAGTGTACATATTCTATGTATAAAATACAAACTGTTTCATAACTTCTATGTAGTCAAGTTATTCATTTTAATCTTTTATAGCGTATGGTATATAACTTATCGAATTCTGATTTACCTATTGTTTAGTCATAGCTTCTTTTAAAGGCCAGTACTCATGTTTAAGAGGCAACAGTGAAGACTTTTTGCATCACAGCTTTTGTTCTCTTAACAATAATATACTTTTTTCTGCCCCAATACTTTGTATATTGAAAGACCTTCTTATGGGTAGGGGAGATTGTGATGACATGTTTGACCAACAGTTCATAACCTGTGAGGAAAGTGAGGACTTTCTGATGTGGAATCATTCCTAATTTATATTACGTAAGACCAACAAACATCCTGTCAGTTGTATATTTGAGGGCCAACTCATCTGTGTGTTTACTGAATCCTTCTAATGTTTAGTTGTCATGATACAAAATCATAATCTAAGATACAAGACTTCAGTGCTGAGGGCACTCTCTTCTCTGCCTGTTTTTAGGTTTTAGTTTATTTTTTTTAAACTGAGATTTTCTTGGCTGTAGCATTCCTGAATACTAAAAGCGTGAAAGTTTCCCTTTGCATAGGGTTTTTTTTGGCATTTTTTTGTAGCAAAAATTCAAGGTTTTAAGGTTTAAACATAGAATGTTCTTTGGTTAAGTCTGATACTCAGTTTCCACACAGTCATGGAGACAGGTCTGTACTGCATAAAGGAGATTTAATAATCTAACAATCTGCAATCTCCATGTGGAGGTGTTTCTAGAGAAACTGAGCATCCAGGGGGCTCTTGAGAGATGTGTGGGGAGAGGGTTAACTTATTAGGCCAAGGGGACCCAAGAAAAATGGTCCCTATTATTCCTGCTTTTAGGATGCCACCTGCTGGCTACGTAGTTCAGACAAGGGCAGTACTTACTGTTTTCTCTATTTACCACCTCTGTTAATGGCAATGCAAAAGGCAGACACTCTTGCCAATACTATTGATGACGAGAAGGGAAGAGGATTTTATAGCACTGAGTACATTTTCTAGGGAATCTTTATTGCAATTCCTTTTTCCTCTTAGCTGGTAATTCAACCATCATTCATAGATTCTAGGACAGGAAGGGACCTCGAGAGGTCATCGAGTCCAGTCCCCTGCCCGTATGGCAGGACCAAATACTGTCTAGACCATCCCTGATAGACATTTATCTAACCTACTCTTAAATATCTCCAGACATGGAGATTCCACAACCTCCCTAGGCAATTTATTCCAGTGTTTAACCACCCTGACAGTTAGCAACTTTTTCCTAATGTCCAACCTAGACCTCCCTTGCTGCAGTTTAAGCCCATTGCTTCTTGTTCTATCCTTAGAGGCTAAGGTGAACAAGTTTTCTCCCTCCTCCTTATGACACCCTTTTAGATACCTGAAAACTGCTATCATGTCCCCTCTCAGTCTTCTCTTTTCCAAACTAAACAAACCCAGTTCTTTCAGCCGTCCTTCATAGGTCATGTTCTCAAGACCTTTAATCATTCTTGTTGCTCTTCTCTGGACCCTTTCCAATTTCTCCACATCTTTCTTGAAATGTGGTGCCCAGAACTGGACACAATACTCCAGCTGAGGCCTAACCAGAGCAGAGTAGAGCGGAAGAATGACTCCTCGTGTCTTGCTCACAACACACCTGTTAATACATCCCAGAATCATGTTTGCTTTTTTTGCAACAGCATCACACTGTTGACTCATATTTAGCTTGTGGTCCACTATAACCCCTAGATCCCTTTCTGCCGTACTCCTTCCTAGACAGTCTCTTCCCATTCTGTATGTGTGAAACTGATTTTTTTCTTCCTAAGTGGAGCACTTTGCATTTGTCTTCGTTAAACTTCATCCTGTTTAACTCAGACCATTTCTCCAATTTGTCCAGATCATTTTGAATTATGACCCTGTCCTCCAAAGCAGTTGCAATCCCTCCCAGTTTGGTATCATCCGCAAACTTAATAAGCGTACTTTCTATGCCAATATCTATGTCGTTAATGAAGATATTGAACAGAGCCGGTCCCAAAACAGACCCCTGCGGAACCCCACTCGTTATGCCTTTCCAGCAGGATTGGGAACCATTAATAACAACTCTCTGAGTACGGTTATCCAGCCAGTTATGCACCCACCTTATAGGAGCCCCATCTAAATTGTATTTGCCTAGTTTATCGATAAGAATATCATGCGAGACCGTATCAAATGCCTTACTAAAGTCTAGGTATACCACATCCACAGCTTCTCCCTTATCCACAAGACTCGTTATCCTATCGAAGAAAGCTATCAGATTGGTTTGACATGATTTGTTCTTTACAAATCCATGCTGGCTGTTCCCTATCACCTTACCACCTTCCAAGTGTTTGCAGATGATTTCCTTAATTACTTGCTCCATTATCTTCCCTGGCACAGAAGTTAAACTAACTGGTCTGTAGTTTCCTGGGTTGTTTTTATTTCCCTTTTTATAGATGGGCACTATATTTGCCCTTTTCCAGTCTTCTGGAATCTCTCCCGTCTCCCACGATTTTCCAAAGATAATAGCTAGAGGCTCAGATACCTCCTCTATTAGCTCCTTGAGTATTCTAGGATGCATTTCATCAGGCCCTGGTGACTTGCAGGCATCTAACTTTTCTAAGTGATTTTTAACTTGTTCTTTTTTTATTTTATCTGCTAAACCTACCCCCTTCCCATTAGCATTCACTATGTTAGGCATTCCTTCAGACTTCTCGGTGAAGACCGAAACAAAGAAGTCATTAAGCATCTCTGCCATTTCCAAGTTTCCTGTTACTGTTATGAACTTATGCAACTTTCTGTTCACATCTCACTAGCTTGGGCAGTGACACAGGAATCTTTTTTTTTTCATGTGGTTCTTGTGCAATACCTCAGTTTGTTTTTCTTCCATGTGAACTATGCATGACACTCCATGTACAATTCCTTCGTCACACCCGGTTGATTGTTGCAAGGGAAAGCTTCTCTCTCCATTTGTGTTTTGAAGTCGCCAGTGCTTCTCAAGGTGGACTTTTAACTAGTCATGCAATACATGTTCTCATTCACCTACAAGTCTGGTTTTTAAAATCTTTCTTCAGTGGCCACATGACAAGCAGCTGAAGCCTCCCAATTTCCAACTGTCATTCTGTGATTTTTTTTTTGATTGAGATTCATTATTCTGACCTTAGCATTTGAAAATTTTCCCCCTCTAAATGTGTGCAGGAGCAAGAGTTTGTGGAAGCTGCAGAAAGAGGATTTTTGTGCACTCGGTTGAGAATATTATTCATACAACAATCCCTATTTAAACCGCAACATTCCAGTACATTTTGCTTGTGGAATCACCATAAAATATTTAAAAAAAAAAAAAAAACCTTCAAAATATATTTGTGGGACTATATTAAATTGAAATAGCGATCAAGGTATTATAATTTGCTACAAATGTAGCATTTCAGATGCGATTAAAAAGATTGAAGTGATTTCTGTAAATCTTAAGAGTTCTTTTTTTAAAAGGTTGCATGTTATTTCAGCATGTCAAAGCTATTCCCAAAACACACATGTAATAATTTGTTTGCTTTGTTTCCAAACGAGGGCTCTGTCAGGATGGAAATCTCATAGTAATAAATGTTCTGATCAGACAGCTTTATATCCTAATTTAAAAAGTCATTTCAACTCATTTGCCTTTGTAACTGAATGACAAACATCTCTGTAGGGGAACACAACAATAACTTGCAGGTAATAACGGACAGTGTAAAAAGAATTAGAAAATGTTAATTACCTGTGAACTTCAGAAATATGTTAAAGATTTAAATATGTATCATTATAAACTCATTTGTATTTTAATAGGAAAATGTTACAATTACCAGCCTGTATGTAGTAATTCCTTAAACTTTTTAACTAATATTTTAAAATGTGATGAATTTATAAAATGATTTGAATATTTGTATTTTTCAGCTGCTCAGTAAACATCTGTCCTTGCAGTATTTTAACATTGGGTTTATTATTAAATGGTTATCTCTGTAGTATAAAAAAAATGACATGTATTTACACACACAAGGTGGAATATATGATAGTGTCTGTCAAGGTTCCTTCCCCACTCTGAACTTTAGGGTACAGATGTGGGGACCTGCATGAAAACCTCTAAACTTAACTACCAGCTTAGATCTGCTTTTGCTGCCACCACCCAAATGATTTGAGTTATCTGGGAAAAACTCTTTTCCCCCCCCCCCCCCCGCCCCAAACCTTTCCCTCCCTGGGTAGCCTTGAGAGACTCCTCCACCAATTCCCTGGTGAACACCGATCCAAACCCCTTGGATCTTAAAACAAGGAGGAATTAATCATTCCCCCCCTTCCCTTTCCCCGCACCAATTCCATTTTCTTCCCCTTATAGTTATGACAGTGTCCCATAAAGGTTTTATCAGCATGGTGTTGGCATTATTCATGGAGTGGACGTAACTTTTTATGGCCCTTTTTAACTCTCCAGCAATCAAAATACAGCCCTGTAAAGAAATAATTTTTCTACTAGTCCTTTAAGAGATGAAAATACCCAATTTCATAATCAAGGTAAGTGCCCTTGAGATAATGCACAGTCCCCACACCACAGCTTCCCCCTCACCCCCGGTACAATACACCACGGAAACCATAGGAATTACTTGGAGTTTGAATGTGTCAGGGTGCTAAAGTAGGTTTTGCTTAGCTCTGTTTTTGCAATACAGGAACTCATCCCGGTTAACGTTGTTTCATCGTTAACGTTGCTGGTCAATTAGGGAACATGCTCATTTAAAGTTGTGCAATGCTCCACTCATGTTTAGCTGCCTGCTTTGTCCACAGCTGGCAGCCTCCCTACGCCGCTGCTCCCCCGTCCCCCCCCCCCCGTCCCCACAGCGCCTCCCGCCCGCTGGCAGACCCCACGGATCAGCGCCTTCCCCCACCTCCTGCCCACGCCAATCAGCTGGCTTGCGGGGTTTAGGAGGGAGGGGGGAGGAGCAAGGATGTAGCGTGTGAAGTAAAGGGGGAGGAGGTGGGGGGGGAAAGAGGCGGGTCAAGGGTGGCGGCTTGGGGGAAGAGGTGGAGTGGATGGGCCGAGGGTTGAGCCCCCTGCCCCCGGCAAAGTCAGTGCCTGTGCTTGCAAGAACAGCAAGAGGAGCAGCTGGAAAATCCATCCTCTTCCACTCTCTGATTCCACCACCTCAATCAAGCTTCATACTCAGCAGAGATGATTGTAGTATTAAATTGTTTTGTTTTAAAATTTATACCTGGATTAAATTGCTTGTTTAAAATGTCTCTAATGCCTTTTGTCTGGCAAAAAAAAAAAATTCCCTGGAACCTAAGCCCCCCCCTTTACATTTATTCTTATGGGGAAATTGGATTTGTTTAACATCATTTCACTTAAAGTCGCATTTTTCAGGAACATAACTACAACGTTAAATGAGTTACTGTATATCTATTTGTATATTCCCTTAATTTCCAGTTACTTCTAAGATTGTCATAACGTCATGAAAAGTGGCAGAGCCCTGCAGGGGAGTAAGACTTAAAAATGAACAGTAACCCATCCATTCACAAGGAGTGCTCCCTGCCTGAACTACTCATATGGCATGAGACTCTAGGCTCCCTGGGTCTTCTCCTCTACTTCACATAACCTGTCTGGGCCTGCTGAATGCTCAGGCTGACCTGGGAAGCCGGCCACAAGAGCAGAGATGGCTCCTCATCTGCGTCTCCAGCAGCCAAGGTGTCACTGCCGTCTTGTCATGCCAGCTCCATGCTAGCCAGCCGAACAGCCCAGCAGAGCGTCGTTGCTGACTTTAGCAGCCCGTCACCACTGCAGCCACTTCCTGATGGAGCTTCTTGTGGATGTGTTGTGAGAGGGACGAGAATAGGCCACTTGCCAGACACCCTCCCTCCCGCACAAACAGAAGAAGCTCCTCTCCAACACAGTTAGAAAAAATAGCTTGTCAGGGAGGTTGTGACCACCTGTGGGTCCGCATAGGTGGGCTTTCCAATGAGCATGGAGGCGGTTCACTCCAACATGGCCTCTGCAGCCACCTCCCAGTTCTGCACTACCTGTTGCCCAAACTTTTAAACTACACGTTGTCAGGGCCTTGGTCACACTACTTTTATCTTCCAAATTATGTATGCAAATGTGTAAGGATCACTTTTGTACCTCAAGTTGGCTTGGCTTTTAGTTCATTTGGATTTCCTGGTTTCCAGGCTCCCAGAGTTAAGTGGACTTTGTTTTCTAATTTTCATACTGAAATTAACCTGGTCAAATTAATCCTTTATAAATGTTTTTGTGACTTTAATCCTTTCTGTTCATGTGAATCATTTTGAAGCTGATCCTGATTTTTATTAGTGTGTGTGTGTGTGTGTGGGGGGGGTGTTTTCTTTGTAAGAATTCACAAGTAGTCACTGAATGAACTACTGTCAGTTTACTGGCTGGTGACAAACTGCTCTCTTCAAATATTTGTTCTTTGGGATGTTCTTGGTCACCTAAGTCTCATGTTACTGTTTTTGTTCTAATCAAAGCGTAATGACAAGCCAAGGAAAAGCAAACACCCTTTCTTGTGCAAACATTTGGATAAACATCTTTGATGTGTGAACAATTTTTAAAGAAGTCACAACAAAATAAACCTCGTGATTCTATCCATGAAAACATTTGGAAAGTTTTAGTAATATTCACCAGTTCTAATTAGTAACAAAAAGTATAAAAATGCATTTTAAAGTAGCCCTATGCCCAGCATAATATATTAAATGGCTGATGCACATCGCTAGGATTTGCTGTTGTGTACTTGTGCGGGGGTGTAACAGGCATTTGCTGCCCCGGACGGGGTGTGCCAAGGTAGCAGGGCCTCTCAACAAAGAGAGAGAGAGTAGCAAATTTAGACCTGCAGGAGAGGGCACCCAGGATCAGCTACTGGCAGAACCAACCTGAACTGGTCCTCCTCTGGCAACAAGAAGGACTGGAAATGAGCAGAAGCCATTTCTGGGTGAAGCTGTGGCGGGGAGGAAGGATTTCCTCTGTCTTAATCCAAGAAACCCAGCCTGGACAGTGGCCAATCTGTGACTACACCTTTTTAGTTAGTCCACCAAAGGACTGTTGTTCTCGGCCAGTGTTTCTCAAACTGGAGTCGCTGCTTGTATAGGGAAAGCCCCTGGCGGGCCGGGCCGGTTTGTTTACCTGCCGCGTCCGCAGGTCCGGCCGATTGCGGCTCCCACTGGCTGCGGTTCACCACTGCAGGCCAATGGGAGCTGCTGGAAGCGGTGGCCAGTAAGTCCCTCAGCCCGTGCCGCTTCCCGCAGCCCCCATTGGCCTGGAGCAGCAAACCGTGGCCAGTGGGAGCCGTGATCGGCCGGACCTGCGGACGGGGCAGGTAAACAAACCGGCCTGGCCCACCAGGGGCTTTCCCTACACAAGCGGTGACCCCAGTTTGAGAAACACTGTTCTAGGCTATGGAATGTAAAGCCCAGGTGACTATCTTGAGTTAAATATTAGTTGATTGCTGTAAAATTAAGGCAGCTCACTTCACGAGACACTGGTAACAGGTTCTGGAAGTGGGAAACCTACTAAGATTTCTGACACACGAGCAGGCCTGGGCTGAAACCTTTCGGCTGTTCCTGGAGGAGCAAAGGAGAGGCCTAGTGGGCGGCAGGCTGTATCTTTTGAACTGGTTCAACAGCGGCAACACCACCAATAGCAAGAGTGTCCGTTTCAAGAGGTGGCGCTCCAGTGGATTGTCACTTCATCTGTCTGTGGAGCACAAGGTTCTAGTCTGGCCCTTTCCAAGCTGGAGCCAGCTGATGACCCAGAGGCATATCTGCTGAGGTTTGGGTGGGTAGCTGTACAGCACAGTTGGCTAAGGATACCCAGACCGCACAGCTTGTACCTTTCCTGTCCAAGGAAGCCCAGGCAACTTACAGGGCCTTACACAATGAGGCGGCCAAAGACTATGACAGTCTAAAGACTGCTATCCTTGAGGTGGCAGAGGTATGTCAAGAGGCCCATCGCAACCAATTCGGGATGGAGCCTTTTGCTCCCAGGTCACACCACAGGCTGTTGGCCAATGTCTGAAGAATTCCGTCCTGCAATGTGAATGACATTATATTCTATGGTATTAGAACAGTAGCTGGGCATACTTTAGCTGGTATTCAGATTGGGTTCAACAACCTAACCCCAGCTCCCTGGTGGCTGCGATCCAAACAAGGGGTCAGAGAACTCTGTTGCCTCTGATCCCAGAGCTGACAGCTGTTACCAGGCATACATAGCTCAGTAAAACTCAGGGGAAAACATTGTAGGAGTTCGTGGATTTTGGGTGTTTTCACATGCTAGCCGTGGCAAGCCTACTGGACCCCATAGTCCTTCACGGTGATGATCCAGTGCATGTTACCGGCATCCATGGGGATGTCCACTCCTGTCCTACCTCCCGGGTATTGCTGAGTAGGGGAGGACCCAGATTAGCAGGCATGAAGAGTTTGCTTACCCTGGAAAGTGATAACTGAGATGGACTGGCAACATTTCCCCTCTCTACTGCCTCCTCGCTCAGGCCTTCTGTGTAGCCCTGAGTCCGTACCCAACCAATTGGGCGACCTCTTTCCAATTGCAAACTTTGCTTCTGGCTTTTCTAGGTCAAAAGCCCTTCCCAAGAGTACAATGATGGGAACCCAGGAAGGTTGGTTACAAGGAGGTCTTGCAGAAAAGATTGAATCTGAGGAACGCTCTCACACCCCAGATGAGTTTCCCCCAACCCCCTGGCCAAGATGACCCACCATTCAACCTGGACAGCCATAGACAGAGGGAGGGAGACACCCTGGGAAAGCCCTATGCCCAGGTGGTGGTAATCAATGGTACCATCACCCACAGGCCTCCCAGTTCCCCCACTTTGAGATACAAAATGGCTTGCTGCATGGAGTCAAACAGGGGAGGTGCACCTCCAGCTCTTGGTCCCATGAGGAGCTAAGAGGGAAGTCCCACGACTGGCTCACTCACAGGGCCGGCTCCAGGGTTTTGGCCACCCCAAGCAGCCCAAAAAAAAAAAAAAAAAGCCGCGGTCGCGATCTGCGGTAGCAATTCGGCGGGAGGTCCTTCGCTCCGAGCGGGAGTGCGGGACCGTCCGCCAAATAGCTGGACCTACGGCCCCTTTCCGGAGCGGCCGCCCCAAGCACCTGCTTGGCAAGCTGGTGTCTGGAGCCGGCCCTGCTCACTCAGTACCCTCCTCCAGCCACCTGGGAAAGGACAAAAGAGATTGCTGGACAGGTATCCATAAAGAGACAGATAACTGTTGTGCTTCCTGCCCCAAATGCAAGCAAGTAGCTCCCAAAGAGGCTGCCCAGGCCCCTCTGGTACCCTGGGAAAAAAGTTCAAGGGACAACTAGTATGTCCTAGTTGTGATAGACTGTGCCACCCGCTACCCAGAGACTATTTCTTTATGCCCCAGGACAGCCCAAATGACTGCAAAGAAACTAGTACAGGCCTTTTCCCGGGTAGATTTGCCCACCGAGGTCTTCAGTGACCAAGGAAACAAATTCATTGCCTATTTACTACAGGAGATCTAGCAACTCCTTGAGAGTCAAATCTCAGTCTATTGCCCCCAGACAGATGGGTTTGTGGAAAGATTTAACCAGACCCTAAAGAACACATTAACCTTTTTTGTAAATCAGACCCCAAAGCTTGGGACCAGTTTCTATCATTAATTCTCTCTGCAGTCCAGGAGGTGCCACAAGCATTGACAAAGGTCCCACCCTTTGAATAATTGTATAGCTGACTGCGCCAGAGAATCCTTGATCTCTTTAAGGAGGCCTGGGAAGAACAACAGTCCTGCTCCCAAAATGTACTACCCTACATCCCGCAGATGTGGGAACTTGTGGGACAATTTGTCTGAGAAAATGTTCTACAAGCCCAGCAGACCAAGGCCTGACGCTTTGTACCTCAGGGGAATACCCTGCACCCCCATGTTCATCCTTATAATATGATTGTGGGGTATCCAATGCAAAGTTTGCCATGTCGGGTGTCTTCGAAAGGCTCATGATGCACTGAGCATTGTTGTTATAGTGATGTTATAGGTTGTAATTTCATGTATATACTTAGGAGGCTGAAAATGTGTCCTCATGGCTTAAAACCAGCCCAGGCAAAAACTCTCCAGGAGCAGAGGGGCAGTTCACACCTCATCAGGGCATGTATGGGACAAACCCAGCCCAGCCTCACAGGAACAAAGGACGCTGGCCTAGGCAGCAACAAAGGATCTGTTGGACTCTCGAGTGAGTCACTCCCCTTCCTTGGATCAGTTTGGGACTGCGATGAGGAAATGCTCGCCTGACCCGGGGGGAGGGAGGGGCAAAGCCAAGAGGGAAGAAAGAACATGATAAAAGGGAGAGACATTTGCCATGCTCTTCCTCTCTCTCCCACCTCCATCTACAGACATCACCACCAAGCGACTGAAGCGCTGATCAAAGGGGAGAGCCGGCTGAAGGGCAACCAGCCAGCCTGTGGTGAGAAGTATCTACGTTTGTAAGGGTATTGAAAGTGTTAAAATCAGCTTAGAATGCGTTTTGCTTTTATTTCATTTGACCAAATCCGACTTCTTGTGCTTTGACTTATAATCACTTAAAATCTATCTTTGTAGTAAATAAATCTGTTGGTTTGTTCTACCTGAAGCAGTGCGTTTGGTTTGAAGCGTGTCAGAGACTCCCCTTGGGATAACAAGCCTGGTACATTTCAATTTCTTTGTTAAATTGACTAACTCATACAAGCTTGCAGCGTCCAGCGGGCATAACTGGGCGCTGCAAGACGGAGGTTCCTAGGGTTGTGTCTGGGATCGGAAATATTGGCTAGGGTCATTTGGTTGCACAATCCAAGCAGCGGCTGGCCAAAAGTGCTCACTCGCGTAGCCGGGAGCAGCTTACACGCAAGAGGCTGTGCGTGAACAGCCCGGGAGTGGGGGTTCTCACAGCGCAGCAGGGTAAAGCTGGCTCCCTGAGTCAGATTGGAGTGACCTAGCAGATCACCAGTCCAGATAACACCAGAAGGGAACGTCACAGCTACCACAAAGGGGTTAGGAAGACAGCATATCAGCCTGGGATTGTGGACTGCTACTGATCCCTGGCACACAAAGCAAACTCTGGGCCAAATGACAGGGCCCAGATGAAGTCATCTGGTGAGCTGGGCAGATGGATTATGAGATCCTCTATTCAGGAAAGAGAAAAGGGCAGGTACCTCATGGAAATCCATTTTAGAGCAGTGGTGAGTCCAGACTGGTGGTCACATTATGTCCATGTGGCTTCCGTCCTACAATTGCTGGGGGAGGCAGGGCTCACAGTAAACCCCCAGAAATGCAAGTTTGGCATGCAAGAAACAAGATGTCTCGGGCGTCTCTTGGGAAACAGCTAAATCCAGCCCCTTCAGGACAAGACAGCGGCCCTTAAAAAAGCTCTGATCCCCAAGGCCAAAGAGGAAGTGTGAGCGTTGCTTGGGTTAGCAAATTATTACTCTTGCTTCATACCTTCCTTTGCAACCTTGGGGGCATCTTTGACAGACATCTCAAAGGCATCAGCACTGAACATGGTCTGGGAGTGTGAGGAAGCCTTTGATAAGATAAAGAACATTCTGTGTCAGTAAACAGTGCTCTGGTGCCCAGACTTTTTGCTACTCTTTGTTGTGCATCAGAATTTGGCCTGGGGCCTGTGACAGAACTGAAACAGCAAATTAACTTTGTGCTTTCCCCACAGGCAAAATATTTGTCCAGTGATGCAATAGAAGTGCCACTGCCAATAACTGCTTGGTCTATGACTTTGGGTCACGTAATCTAAACACTTAATTTCCAAGGAATATCCCTTGAATCATGGTTATTGCATTTATGGTCAAATAATCCATGACTATGTATTTTTCTATAATATCCAGGTGTTGATTCCATCCACCTCCGTTAATAATATTCTGCTGAACTGTATTCTCTCTACAGTTTCATTTAGATGGACATACAAGAATTTTGATGATAATGCAGACCAGTTGTCCATGTAGTCGAGTATCATTTTCTTTCAAACAGTGGATAGTGTTTGCCTTAACTTCTTAAGAAAGAGGGTTTATACCGTATCCTTAACAAATAATAATCCTATCTAATGTAACTATAAATATTCCTATTAAAAACATTTGCTTTTTTGTTGTATATGTCTAAGTTTTTGGCCTCAATTATACCATGTGACAATGAATCCCACAGGTTAATTAGACATTGTGCAAAACTGAATTGTATCAGTTTTTTTTAATCCGTTTTTGTTTACACCATGGTGAATGAAGTGGTTCACCTGATAGTTGTCATATATGTTTCTCTGTACAGCAGAGAAGAATCTTTTCGAATGAAAGACGGTGTATAAAAATGCAAGATGTTACTTTGAAAGCATTCGTTTTACAGTTTTATAGCTGCATTTCAGGTTATAACCAACCCAAAATACGGAATTTTAGACTAAGTATTTTGGAAAAGTTGAATGTACTGTTTTGCTGTCTTCTGGAAAGCAAGCCGACATCACACATAAACAAGGGGTGGCTAGGCCCTTCCTCAAAAAATCTCTGGAAGCCAACAAACTCACCAGTTCTCCTCCTGTCTGAAAGCTCCCTGTCTATTGAAGGCAACTGGAAAGGTGGAAAACAATATCCAGCTAATCTGGAATTTTACACTTTATTGGTGGGGTTCAGACCTGGGTCTGCACTGATACCTTTGGTGGTTGACATAGCGATGGACACAGGTAAGGTGCCCATCGCGTTTCGTTTACACCTCTCAGCAGCTTTTGATGCCATTACCTGTACGGTATCGGTAGTTCACCCACTGGATCTTGTAGGAATGGACAAAGTGGGGCCCTTCGGTGGCTTTGTTGCTACATTCCTATAGCAGAGGCTGTTGGTGGGAGATTATTCGTCTCCCTCCCTTGTGGGACCCTGCAGGTTTCCATCCTGTCGCAGCTCCGACTCAGTGTTAATGGGCAGCGTGTGAGACTGAGCCCAGAACCATTCTGCAGCTCCCGCTCAGTTCCTCAAAGCCAGGTCCTGCAGCCCCATTCTTCTTTCAGTGTCTGACACGGCTGGGTTAACCTTTTGTGGGCCCGGTGCCTAACAATATTTGTGGGCCCCATGGGGGCAATGGAGCATGGTGCGGTGTGTGTGGGGGGGTGTTGGTCCCCAGAGCGAGGGGCCGGCCAGGGGCATGACATGGTCCGCCCAGCCCAGTGTGAGGGCACTATTTACAAACTGGCAGTTGCCAGATGCACAATGGGCCATGCCACACCACACATCCCCCGCCCAACACTGGAACACTCTCCCGATTCCCTATGGTCAGACCCCCCCGAACCCGCTATCCCCAGTGCCCCCCCAACCCTCCCACAAATGCACAGCGCCCTGCACAACACTACCCCTGCCCACAGCCCCACCACAACTGCCCAGCACCCCACACCGAACCCCCACTCCCTAGTGCCCCAACACACAGAGATCTTCCCCACTCCCTCGCAGCCGAGCACCCCCCCCCCAACACCCCACAGACCCACTCCCCCATTCCCTGCCTCCCGGCCGCACTCACCTGCCCTGCTGGGAGGTGACTGTGTCTGCCAGGCTGAGCTGCCAGGGCTGGTCCCAGGACGGGGAATCGCTCCAGCCCCTTGGGAGTGGTGCGATCAGCCAGGCCAGGGCCTGCCCGGGCCGGGCTCCCTCAGGACCTACTTGCCTGGAGGGGCCCAGCCAAGCCCCCTCCCTCTGTTTCTCCTCCCCCCCCCCAAACTGGTTGAGACTGGCCAGGCTTCTGCAGCAGTCCCAGGTGGCTCAGTTCGGGGGAGAGACAGCGGCGACTGCCCGGAGCCGGAGGTGCACTGGGGTCTGGCCAGGGGGCAGAGAGAAGCCGGCGGGTGGGGCTGGGAGGTAGAGAGGAGCCGGCGGCTGGCTGAAAGGAGCAAGTGGTGGGCAGGGCGGGAGCCAGCAGGCTGGTGGGATCTCAGGGCACAGTGCAAGCAGAGCAGGCTGGGGCCCCTTCTGAGCCTGGGCCCAGCTCCATGGTGCCATTGTAAACCCGGCACTGATGTCTGACCGGTCAGGAGCCACCTGGATGAGACCAAACTGGTCGAGATTCATCCTGGGACAGATTGAAATGATGCTTGTGGCCTGGGGAAGCGGTTAGAAAAATGGGCAGAGGTGCCGTCTCCATCCCTAAATGGTTTGCAACCTATTGCGGTTCCTGGATTCCACAGTAGCAGCGGCTGCTACGTTATGGTCTACGCGTGGCCAGGAGCTTACAGACACTCGCGTCTAATGTGAACTTTACAAGGGTGAGTCACGCCACTGTCTCCTCCATGCTTGATTTAACTACGACAGATCTGACTGTGGCCGGCTCCAGTAAGTGCGGAACGCAGCTGCTAGTCTCTTCAGTGGCTTCCCCTTCACTCTGAGGTGCAATTGAAGATATTTAAGGGCCGGACGGGTCTAGGAGCTGGGTATGTGATCAGGAAAGAGGCAGTTTCTGACGGCAGTGAGGACCACGTGGAAGGTGCCTGCTGGCACCTTCTGAGGATGAACATTCCACGGGAGAGGCAGGATTTTCTCAGCTGAGATTTGGCATTAGGGGTCCCTCTGCCTGGAAGAGCTGGAGCGTAGCAGTATGGGGCAGCAAGCACAGGATCGTCTGGTGTGTTTGGGGTTTGATTGAATGTCCCTGCTCTGCGTGTTTCATTTTGGCCACCGAAGCACCCAGCCGCCATCAGCTGCCCCAGTAAAATAAATCCATTAACTGGATACGTTAGATGCACAGCTTTGAGTTGCAATTCTTGGATTTCAGAGCGATGAGGGCTTGTTACCAGCCGGGGCCATCTCGCAGCCAGGAGTGGCTGAAAGGAACTGAGGGTCAGTTGGTCATTCTACCCTTTTGATGCCCTCAAGGGGGCAGGTGCAAGCAGCAGACCCTGCTAGCTAAAGTGCCCATCTCCAGTGATGGGGTAAGTGCACACCCCAGGTGGAGCCCATGTAAATAATGCATCTCCAAGAACTCTGCTTACAATGGGACGTAACCTTCCTTTACCTTCCCATAGGCACTTGGTCCTTTGCATCATCAGTTCCTCAGCATCACTACTGATGGGTGGGAATTTCCACTGTGAAATACCTTGGACAATGGTTCTAGACTCCTGTCACATATATAGAAGGAAAAATATTTGTTTATCTTTCTTGTAGTCTTTGCCCTGGGGCTGACTTGTGTTCTCTGATAGTGTTCCTGGAAGCAAGCTCTAGGCAGCCAAGTTTCATGAGCCCTGAAAAAACCTTCCAGTGTAAACTTGGTTGCTTTTCATCAATTTAAACTTTTTATAATACTTCATTTCTCTGAATCTTTTGGGACTAGCTAAGGCAGTATCCTGCAACAGGAAGCTATTAGTAAGCAGAACTTCTATGTGTTTGGTGTGCGTGCGTCTAATTCTTAATTGCCTGGTCTTGAAATCCCATGACTCATATTAAAATCTAAGTTAGTTTACCCCTAATGAAGCATGTTGCAACATAGATGTAGTCTGAGTCTGTACACTGTAGGTTTCCATCTTGAGGAATTTAGTGGGAATTAGCCTAATTCAGAAAGTGCTTTAGTGTGTACATGTGTGTACATTCTGCACATACACACAGGCTTGCTAGGAAATAGTTTGTGACGGACGGAGGCATTTCTGAAGGAGGAGGCATTCACATGTATTACACTACTTTTAATATAAACTTAACATTACAGACACCTTCCAACCAGGGCATAAGGAACAACCAAACATCCATCACACTCTTAGTATGTTATGTTTCAGAGTAGCAGCCGTGTTAGTCTGTATCCGCAAAAAGAACAGGAGTACTTGTGGCACCTTAGAGACTAACA
>NW_020664482.1:1520041-1582056 GCF_002925995.2 Terrapene triunguis | reverse complement strand
ACAACCCACTTCTTCGGATGCATCCGAAGAAGTGGGTTGTAGCCCACGAAAGCTTATGCTCTAATAAATGTGTTAGTCTCTAAGGTGCCACAAGTACTCCTGTTCTTTTTTAGTATGTTATAAATCTCATGTTTGCAGGAATTTGGGTTACTGCATCTTTAACTTTACAGAGGGGGATTTGCAAAAGGAGGCAGTCTCTCAAGTTTAAAAAAGCAGGTTTTTTTCTTCCCCCAAATTAAGGCAAGATAATTGTGACACTCCGGACCTCAGAGTGGCACCCCAGCACCCCCTTATTCACCACGGTCATGTAATTACGTTTTGTACAAAGTCTGCCTTGTGAGGTATCATTTTAAAAGTCTTGATCTGTTGAACATTGTATGTGCTATCATTGTATGGGAAGTTATGAAGTTTTGCTGTGTGTGTTACTGAAATATGTTGTGAGGTTGGGAACACCCACAACCAGCCTTTCAGATACAACAATGGAGGAGCCAGACGTGCTGATGACCCATTAAAGGGAATCTACTTTCCCAATAGCCATCCCAGAGACTTCTCAGAGAGAGGGTGTATAAAATGGGGACTGCCTGACCAATGGGAACTGCCTGATCCCCACGTCAGAAGATCTTTCCAGCAGGCTGGAAGAAACTATAAAAGAGGGGAAGTGACATAATCACTTGGCTTCAACCTCCCGTCCCATCCCGTCCCCCCCCCCACACACACACAACTCAAAACCTGGAAACATATCTAGACAACCAAGACTTTGAACTGGGGAGGGTGGTCCCAGGCTGGAGGAGAATTCCAGCCTGTGTACTGAAGATCTGTGACCTGTTTATACCATCTATCAGGGTGGGACACGGCTTGATTTAAATCCTGTTTAGTTTGTAGAACTCAGATTATGAATTTATTTCTATTTCTTAAGTAACCAACTTTGATCTCTATGCCTGCTACTTATAATCACATACCATCTATCTTTCTGTTGTTAATAAATCTGTTTTATATTTTACCTAAAACAGTGGGGAATCTTGGGAAATCTCAGCTCAGGTGACAAAGGCTAGTGTGTGTCCTCTCCACATTGAGGGAGGGGCAGACTGGGTAATGCATTTACACTGGCCAGGCTTCTGACCAGTGTGAGACGGTTCAGTTCTGAGGTGCAAGGTTGGGGCGCGAGGGGCAATTGGCTGGAGCCTCCCTATTGATGGTTCATGAGTGGCTGGGAGATCATTCCTGTGTCCCTGACTGGGGATGTCTATGCCAGAGGTTTGTGGCTTGATATCGACATCACAGTGTGAGAGGCAACCCAGGTTGGAGGGACAGAGGGCTCAGAGGTTCTACACTCCAGGTTGCTCCCCAGGGACACTGTCGCAATAACCCAAACCAGCTGTGAGCTATAAAAATCCCTCCAGCCACGGACAGCTAATTACCACAGTGACAAATTACAAGTTCTTTATTTTATCATTAAAAGCCAGTTGAAATCCTTGCCTTGCATTACTTCACTCAGACTATATCTAAGTGCTGCGGCTTGAATACAGCACTTACCAGACCAGATGTCAGACACAAACCACCCAGGATCTCAAATCTCCCGGTAATATAACAAAGATATTAGAGGAAAGAGCTTATTTCGGAGCCCAGGTGTCTAATAGTTTACTATTGACGCTGAGTGAGTGTCTTCTAATTGTTACCGATTTTGAAATTTTGACAGAAGTGAAAAAACTTAAACTAAATTGGGATTTTTTTCTGTTCCTTTTTTCAGATGGGTTTACAGAAGATTATCCCCCAGAGCTAGTTAATTATAAATGCAATTCTTTCCACTGGAGAGTGTGCTTATTTATTTTCAGTTCTAGCTGGGATTCGTCTGAAATGTACAGTTCAAGGAACTTGAGGGCCGAGTTGAGAGGGAACAGGCCGGCATGCTGAGATTTAATATTTTTACCAACGATTTAGATGATATAAAATCTTTGTGGGTAATGTTTGCAGATGGCACAAAGATTGATGAAGTCATAGATGAGCTGGACAGATAACTGTTGTTGAGTGATCTGAATCACTTGGTTAAATAGTCACAATACACCAAAGTGCCTTTTAATACAGCCAAGTGCAAGGTAACATACCTGGGAGCCAGGAATGCGGGCTATATCTACAGGATGGGAGACTGTGTCTCAGGGAGCATTGACTCAGGGTGTGTCTTCCCTACCGGCTGGATCGGCGGGTAGCGATCGACCCAGCGGGGATCGATTTATCGCATCTAGTCTAGTCGCGGTAAATCGATCCCCGAGCGCTCTCCCGTCGACTCCTGTACTCCAGTTCGGCGAGAGGCGCAGGCGGAGTCGACGGGGGAGCGGCAGCATTTGACTCACCGCAGTGAAGACACCGCGGTGAGTAGGTCTAAGTATGTCGACTTCAGCTACATTGTTCATGTAGCTGAAGTTGCGTAACTTAGATCGATTCCCCCCCCTCGGTGTAGACCAGGGCTCAGAGAAGGGCTGTCGAAAAGGGCTCCTGCCATTCTTGGATGTCTCAAAAGGGGAACATCAAGCAGAAGCAGGGAAGGGATCTTAGCTCTGTACTCCGCACTGTAAAACCACTCCTAGAACACGGTGTCCAATTCTGGTGCCCTTGCTTCACGCAGGACGTGGAAATAATGGCGAGAGTTCAAAGGAGGGTCACAAAACAATCCAGGGGCTGGAAAACAAGCTTTATGATCATAGACTCATAGGACTGGAAGGGATCTCGATAGGTCATCTAGTCCAGTCCCCTGCACTCACGGCAGGACTAAATATTATCTAGACCATCCCTGACAGGTGTTTGTCTAACCTGCTCTTAAAAATCTCCAATGATGGAGATTTCACCACCTCCCTAGGCAATTTATTCCAATGCTTAATTACCCTGACAGTTAGGAAGTTTTCCTAATGTCCAACCTAAACCTTCCTTGCTGCAATTTAAACCCATTGCTTCTTGTCCTATCCTCAGAGGCTAAGGAGAATAATTTTTCTCCCCCCTCCTTGTAACAATCTTTTATGTACTTGAAAACTATCATCATGTCCCCTCTGTCTTCTCTTTTTCCAGACTAAACAACCCCAATTTTTTCAATCTTCCTTCATAGGTCATGTTTTTAGGACCTTTAATCATTTGTGTTGCTCTTCTCTGGACTTTCTCCAATTCGTTCACATCTTTCCTGAAATGTGGCACCCAGAACTGGACACAATACTCCAGTTGAGGCCGTATCAGACTGGAGTAGAGTGGAAGAATGACTTCTGATTCCTGTGGGACCCCACTTGTTATGCCCTTCCAGCGTGACTGTGAACCACTGATAACTACTCTCTGTGAACGGTTTTCCAACCAGTTTTGCACCCACCGTATAGTAGCTCCATCTAGGTTGCATTTCCCTAGTTTGTTTATGCGAAGGTCATGCGAGACCGTATCAAAAGCTTTACTAAAGTCAAGATATACCAGGTCTACTGCTTCCCCCCTACCCACAAGGCTTGTTACCCTGTCAAAGAAAGCTATCAGGTTGGTCTGACATGATTTGTTCTTGACGAATCCATGCTGACAGTTACTTATCACCTTATTATCTTCTAGGTGTTTGCAAATTGACTGCTTTATTATTTGCTCCATTATCTTTCTGGGTATAGAAGTTAAGCTGACTGGTCTGTAATTCCCCAGGTTGTCCTTATTTCCCTTTTTATAGATGGGCACTATCTTTGCCCTTTTCCAGTCTTCTGCAATCTCTCCCATCTTCCATGACTTTTCAAAGATAATCGCTAATGGTTCAGATATCTCCTCAGTTGGCTCCTTGAGTATTCTAGGAGGCATTTCATCAGGCCCTGGTGACATGAAGACACCTAACTTGTCTAAGTAATTTTTAATTTGTCCTTTCCCTATTTTAGCCTCTGATCCTACCTCATTTTCACTGACATTCACTATGTTAGACGTCTAATCACCACCAACCTGCTTAGTGAAAACTGAAACAAAGAAGTCATTAAGCACCTCTGCCATTTCCACATTTTCTGTTATTATTCCCCCCCCCCCATTGAGTAATGGGCCTACTCTGTCCTTGGTCTTCCTCTTGCTTCGAATGTTTTCTTGTTACCCTTTATGTCTCTAGCTAGTTTGATCTCATTTTGTGCCTTGGCCTTTCTACTTTTCTCCCTACATACTTGTGTTATTTGTTTATATTCATCCTTTGTAATTTGACCAAGTTTCCACTTTTTGTAGGACTCTTTTTTGGGTTTCAGATCACTGAAGATCTCCTGGTTAAGCGAGGGTGGTCTCTTGCCAGACTTCCTATCTTTCCTACGCAGTGGGACAGTTTGCTCTTGTGCCCTTAATAACGTCTCGTGATGTAATAAGATGTGAAGCTTAAGGAGCTCAGCTCCCTCAGCTTCTCAAGAGATGGCTGAGAGGTGAGTTCGTCAGTGTGCGTAGGTATTATTCACATGTGGAAAAGAGAGACCTGATTTGGGGGGGGGATTTCCGATTCGTGCCTGGCTGACAAAGGCACGACAAGATCCAGTGGCTGGAAGCTGAAGTTGGATAAATTCAGTCCGGAACTAAGACATCGTTTCCTAGCAGTGAGGGTGGTAAACGTTGGACCAGCTGAGCCAGGGGAGGTGGTGGGCTAGGCTCTCCATTGTGCGGAGTCTGTAAGAAGAGAGTAGATACCTTTCCAAAGGACATGCTTTAGTCCAGCTTCTGGGAGAAATTCTGTGGCCTGTGTCTGCGAGGGGTCGGGCTGGATGCCGTGGTAATCCCTTCTGGCCTTGGAGTCTGTGAATCCCCGATTCAGTCCCTCCCTTCGTGGGCCATGAGAAGAACAGGATGCTCTGACTTGACCTCAGCATGCTCTTAACGCTTGCAGCTCTGCATTAAGACAGTGACTGTAATCCAATCTCACATTTCAGGGGTCAGGACGGATTCACCACCACCCCACACCTGATGCACAACTGGCCAGATGTATTTGGTGGGTGTTTCCTGCCTTCCTCTGAGATTGGCCACAGCTGGAGATGGGACCCTGGGTGGTGGGCACTCGGAAGTGGTACAGAAAATGCTCTTCCTTAGATACCTGCCTGATGTGTCTTGATCAAATGCTTCAGGGTCCAGCTGATGACCAGATTTGGGGTTGGGCAGGGATTTTCCCTACGTCAGATTAGCAGGAACCAAGGGCATTCTTGTGCCTTCCTCTGCAGTGTGGCGTGCTGACCACCTACTGAGCATGACTCACCTAATCCATTCCCTGCCATGGCCGGGCCTCAGGGAAGTGTGGTGGCTCTGTCTCTCCTGACCTCTGCCTCAGGCACACAACAGTGTAATCTCTGAGGACTGAAATGCTTTAGTCTAACCTAAGTGATTGGGCTCAGAACGGGGAACCAGGTGAAATTCTCTGGGTTGTGCTATCCCGGAGGTCAGACTAGATGATCTAATGGTTGCCTCTAACCTTAAACTCTCTGAAATTTATTAAATGAAAGTGATACAATCAGCCAATCTGACCCCCATATAGATTTCTGTGCGTGTATTTAGCTTAATGTCGCTCAAACCTATTCAAGAAAATCTTGCTTTAACAGCCACGCAGGGAGGCCAATGTATTCTATGTACAAAGCAGGGATCTGTTTTCATATTTAAAGTATTCAGAAGATTAAGGAGAGAAAGACAAAAGTTTCCCTTTTTCCTGACCGTGTTGGAGGAGGGGGAGGAGGCTGCTGTCCCGCAGCATTCAGTGCTCACTTGGCACAACTGCTGCTCACAAAGGGTTGCAGCGGACGTGCCTGGAGCTACTCCTTTCTCAGGAAAAACAAGCCATTGGTGCCCATGATTTGCAGTGGGCAATTGTGACACAGAGAACCTCTCTGCAGTGTGCAGAGCAGTTTTCCGGTAAGAATGAGATTGCCTCACGTGGAGCATTCTTGCTTTTATAGAGATGGAATGTGTTTATTTTGTTACAAAATGCTTGTTGGATGCGGCATGTATTGTTCGCACTCACATTGTAACATGGGGTATATTTAACAGCAAACATGTGCATGGTATATATACCCCTGTGACTAAGCGACCCATCCAACGAGAAAGAAGCTGTGTGTGATGCAGATGACTCTCTCTTACAAGAAGATGTTAAATCCTGTTCATTAAACAATTCTACAGAACTTAGTTTACAGTGACAGGCAATGGAATAGACTGGACTAATGTCCGGGGAGAACAGACTCCCAGTACTAATACCAGCCTCCAGCAAAACAGAACAGTGCACCGGCAGGGACAGCCTGTAACTGGCCATATCGCTCTGTTACTCACTGGAACACTAAGATGCACACACGCATTTCTTACTGACGTTCGTGGAATGTGATGTTTTTGGGGAGTGAGTCTGTACAACTTACAAATTCTAGTTGTTAGGAAATTTCTGTATCATGGGAAGCCCCCATGCCAGTGTTTCTCCACCACCGCTGACAGGATCTGCAACAGGTGCACACCAGTTTGAAGACAATGGGCTGGTCTACGCTAGGGGGTGGGATCGATCCAAGATACGCAACTTCAGCTACGCGAATAGCGTAGCTGAAGTCGAAGTATCTTGGATCGAATTACCTGGGGTCCACACGGCGCGGGATCGACGGCCGCGGCTCCCCCGTCGACTGCGCTACCGCCGCTCGCTCTGGTGGAGTTCCGGAGTCGACGGTGAGCGCGTTCGGGGATCAATATATCGCGTCTTAACGAGACGCGATATATCGATCCCGGATAAATCGATTGCTACCCGCCGATACGGCGGGTAGTGAAGATGTACCCAATGGGTAGTTCTTACTTTAATGACTGTGTTTTGAGCGGGCAATACGTCTGGTCAGGTGGTTTGCTCAAGGTGTGAAAAGATATTGTCTGAAGGGAGGAGGAAGTGGAGAGGCAGGACAAAGAGACAGAGTTGGAACAACAGGGAAAGGCTGAGAGAGGAAGTTTGGGCAGAAGAGGGGAAGGGGATGGGCTGGCCGAGGACAGAGGCGAGCTGCAGGAGTAGACCCCGCATTTCAGAACCCATGGCGGCTCTGCAGCAGAAGACCTCACCCCAGCCCCAGGAATGCCCTGGAGCGGTGAGGGAATGGGGGCGAGGCAGTGTTGATTATCTCGATGTAGATGTGCGTATTTCCAGTGTGGCAGAGGAAAGAGGAATGCTGGGTTGGAGTCCTGCCCCTTATCCCGCAGCCCAAGAGAGTTGCACTGTAACGCAGAAGGCTCACACCTTGGGTGGGAGTTTGGGGGGGGGGAGAAGGGGTTTAAGGTCTGGGGGAGTCTGTCGAGGGTCCAGGGCTGGGCAGTTGGGCCGTGTGGTCTAAACTGAGGAAGGGGTGTTAGATAGAGGAGCTGTGCCCGAAGAGTGTGTCTAGGGACCCCAGGAAGGGGCAGTGAGTGGACTCGGTTCAGATTCCAGAGGGTTAAAACACCCAGGGTCCGTCAGCTAGATTCCCCACCCGTGACAGAGGTGCTCGCCTGTAACTCAGGGCTGAACCGGGCTCTACCGCCGTTGGTCTAGGCTGTCCAGAGTGGTCAGAGTTAAGGAGCTCAAACAATTTGCATTTGACTCTTCAGTGTTGGACATGTATTGAGGTGAACACAGCGTGTAGAGCGTGTCGCAGGACAGTGCAAAGACAGGGCAAGACAAATGGTCACCAGGCGGAGTGCAGGTAGCAATGCTAACAGCCGCAGCCAACGCCTCCTGGCCAGAGCCGACCTGCAGGAATATTAGCAGAGGCCTGGAAGCAGGGCTCCCTCGCCAATGAGGGAGCAGCTGGGTGAGCGAAGTCCTGGTAACAGCAGAGAGGTGCTAGGAGACGCGGTGGCACATTATTTTCTGTGAGGGGGGCTGGAGGAGCAGGGAGGGGCTTTGCAATCGCTCTGGCATGGGGCGTGGCTCTGCGAGGCAGAGCCTGTTTGATGTCCCTGCTAGTACAGTGCAGGGACCTACCGAGCCAGGACCTAGAGCCCCTGTGTTAAATATTGGGCTAGGACGTGGAGATTTCATTGGCTGATGACCCCATTGGTCTCATTCCCACCAGCTGGGCCCTTCACCGACACTGGAGATGGGGAAACCTTACCGGTTTTGATAGCTAAAGGTAACTGCGTGGTTTTAATCTACTTGGGCTTTGTAAAAGGCGTGTGACTAAGTATCACCCAATATTAAAAATGAGCACTGTCGCAGATCCCTATCAGTAGAGCACACATTAAAAGGACTAAGAACTGGCTAACTGACAGATCTCCAAGTTGTCAACGGGGATTCATCAAGGCTGAGTGGGGTTTTTCTAGCTCTCAGGGCTGACGCGATTCAACATTTTCATCGATGATCTGAAAGTAAATACAAAATCACGTCACAAAACAAAACTGTGGCTGACACAGCTATGGGTGGAGTGCTAAATAATGACAAGTCCAGGGCAGCCGTACGGCGTGAGCTGGATGCAAGGTTATGCCTCTAGGAACAAAGAATGTAGGCCAGACCTACAGAATAGGGGGCTAGATCCTGGAAAGCAGTGGCTCTGAAAAGTATTTAGGGGTCATACTAGAGAAGCAACTCAACAGGTGCTCCCGTTGTGACACAAAGACTCATCTGCTCCTTAGATGTAGAGACCAGGTAGTAGTGAGCGGGGGTCGGGAGTTAATTTCACCTCTGGATACTGCATCGGTGAGACCAATCCTGAAAGAGTGCGTCCAGTTCTGCTGGCCACATCTTTAAAAGGATGTTGAAATGCTGGAGAAGGTGCAGAAAAGAGGCACAAAAATGATGTAAGGGCTGGAAAAAATGTCTGACTGGGAGAGACTTCAGAAGATCCATCTGTTCAGTTTATCAAAAAAGAAAATGTAATGGCCTGTGATACATAGAGAGTCACACGAGAGAATCAAATGTCCCCTTCTGACCTAGCCTCTGATTTCACTGGCTGGGTTAGGATAAGATTCCTAGGAGATTTCAGTAGGTTGCACAGAAGGCAACATTTATCTCCAGATGTTTATCCTGATTTCCCCAAACCCCAGCGCATGAGAAATTAAATTTGAAATTCTCAAGAGAAACCCACATTGTACAATTCCTGCAGTCATAGCTTTTCCCACAGTACTTGTGGCTTCATTTGTAATAATAAAAATTCAAGCTGGAGTCAATTAAATTTTGGTGAAAATTTCCGTTTTTATTTGATCTAAATCAATGTGTCTGTTCATAGCCAAGAGCATTTGGTGGGAAAACTCTAATCTTCCCTAAAACTAGTCCTGGGCTAGTTTCATGGCCCAAGTACTCAGCTGTGGATGGCAGCTATTTTGTGCCTTGCAGAGAGCGCCTCCCTTCGTGTCTGGTACAGAGTGAGAAGCGTTTGGTGCCTCAGATAACCGGGATGGACCACGTGGGTTTGATTCATCTGTGGATTGTTACGTGTTGCTATCTGCAAGCTCGCTGGTATAGACTGGCTGCTAAGTCCCTGCCTGCAGGTCAGACTGTAGCTGGTCCCAATGCAGATATTGACGGGGGGGGGATTGGGTGCAAGGAGCCTTCACGCCTTCTGGTGCCCGATTGCAGGAGCTGGATGTGGTAGCAGTTCCTGGGCTTGTTCCTGGTTAACTCAGCAGCACCAGCCACTACAAAGGCCCAGGGAAGGGCTAGGGAGAGGTCATCAGTCCCTCTCTGCAAACCAAGAGGAGTACCCAGTGCACCCCTGACGGGAGGTAGGAATAAAACCTCCCTGTTGCCCCCCCCCACTGCTCAGGGAGACCCATTATGGCTCCAGGAGCTCCCCCCGAGGCCCGGCAGCTCCACGGGCCAGTGGCCCCCTGTTCTGAGCCAAGTTCAGGCCAGTGCCTAAAGGGAACAACTGGGTCCTGAGTTATTTATTGTACCTACAAAGAGCTCCACAGCTGTTGAATGTTCGCTGCTTTCTGCACTGTAACCACTGACTTGTTCAGTAAGGACTCTGTCTGCCAGCCCTTGGTCATGGACAATAGGAAAGACATTAGCCCTATTGCAGCAGGGTGTGCCAGCCCAGCAGGCCAGACAGTGCTCAGCCGCAGAGACTGCAGAGACGAGGGTTTGCCCAAACCCTGGAGAACATCATCCCCTCCCATCCAGGCCAAAGACGTGCCAGAGAGTTCAAGGGTAATCGGAGGTATAGAGCTTTCTCCTGGCAGGGTGGGGGGAAGAGAGCAAGTGTGTGTTATGAAGGGAAGAGCTGCTCAAAAAAAGACTCTCTTGGGAACGCTGCACCAGGCTTTAAGATGCTGTGAAGAAAGGAACTAGCAGATGTCCCTGGAGCTTCAGCATGGGCATGGTACTAGGAGGAGCAGAGAAAGAACTCTTCATGCAGATAGTTTTGTATTGAAAGTCGAGGAGAAGAAAAATGAGAGCTAGTTACTGTTTCTGATACAGTGGGTGAGCATCGAACCATTCAGAGCAGACCCCAAGGGAGTGCAGGGAAAGAGAGGGTCTACGGGAACTTCTACTAGAGGAAATGTGCCTCTCTGGAGCCAAGAGACAAGCTAAACAACTCTTCCACCATTTAAAAAGGCCTCAGTGAGAACAGGGTTTTTATATTGATAAGCAAAGATCTTGGAGACCGAATGAGTCAGTTCTTTGATGATGTGGCCATGGAAATGCACATCTGACTTGAGATGCCATTAAAACCAAGATCTCAGACTGGCCATTGCTAGAAAAGCTGAATTCCATCCCATGACTCATTGAGGCTCAGGGTGACCCTCAATGTCTAATTTATGAATGCAAGGAAGGATTATTTTTGTTGCAACAATTTCTCCTCCTTATCACTTCCTCGTAATTCACTCTCCCTTCATGTCTCAAGCAATTGACTTGCTCAAAATGATGCAATTTGTGAATCTTAGTTGGAGGGAACATTTCCGCTATGAACTGCTGCTTCTCATATTCCAGCCCTCCCTGAGGAGATCATTTAGTGTGATTAATGGCAAACTCAACCAGCCCTCTGGGCCTCAGTGATGTCAAATGGGGCGTCTCAGGTTCGGTCAAGGTCACCTAGCTGGACTTTTCCCAGGCTGCTCAGCTGCTGTGATGCTGAATAGTACATGCCCTTCGCTTGCTGGGGTGGGGCAGATTTCAGGCCTTGTCCCTGGCTATGGGCCTCTAGGCATGCACGCCAGGTGTGGATCTAGTGTCCGACACCCCTCTTGGCAGTGGGGACACCACAGGCCAATTGCCTGGGCACTGAAACTAGCCTCGTCTCCCCTGAGTCTCCCAGCAGCTTGTGCGTGTCCCCCAGAATCCCGCCCAAAACACGAGCCTCCTGGTTCACACTTTGCCTCTTCAGGGACATATGATAGCAGAAGCAAAAGGGCACAGCTAGAGCAAACAGTGTCTAACTCCGTTACTCCTTACCGAAGAGAGCAAGCACAGATCACTTAGAAAACAGCCATCCCCTGAGTGTAATGTACTTTGTTCCAGCTCATCCTTCCCTTGGAAGTTCATCTGGGTTCAGGTAGGCAGGTCTCCCCCTGGCACCTGCAGCAGCCCCCGTCAGCTGGATCACAGATCAGCTCCCATCCTTCCCAGTCTCCTCTGTCAGGTGACCCTGGATCCCAAACAGGTGACTTCGTTGCCAGG
This sequence comes from Terrapene triunguis, assembly GCF_002925995.2. NCBI lineage: Eukaryota > Metazoa > Chordata > Testudines > Emydidae > Terrapene > Terrapene triunguis. The sequence continues at coordinate 1,570,499 of NW_020664482.1, read as the reverse complement.
TGATCTCTCCCTTAATCAACCATTATCCTGGGTGGGAGCCAGCTTTTTGCCTAGGGTGCTTCTATTTGAAGAGAGGACCAGCGAGGTTTAATAACCCTTACCCGTTATAGTTAGCGCTGGGCCACTAACCCCTGAAATTACAGCCCAATCTGAAGTAAACGGAGAAGTCAGACAAGCCCCATATTCAAAATGCAGCTTGCAGCTCAGTTAAGATAGATACACACAGAGAGTTCATAAATTGTTCATAGACAGATTCCCCACAACGTTAGATGGGGTAATACCACCCTGCCAACCGCTGTGGTATCTGTGGATGGTAGATACGGGCCACGCGGTTTTATTACATTCTTTGTCTTGCAGAGAATGGAATCTCTCAGGTTAAAAGCCGCCTGTAGGGATGTGTTTTTCAATTCCTTTGTATTTTTCATCCCTTAACAACGATTCCATTGACCTCAGCGGGCTTTGGATCAGGCCAAGTGATTTCAGTGACGACAGAAATTCCTTATCTACCACGTTGTTAATTCCTAATTCATGAGCTGCACGCTTGCCTCCTCAGCTGTGCTAGCGATCGCCCCACCCAGAGCACGTTCTCAGACTCTGGGGTCAGCTTCCTAGAGAACAAAACGTCCGGTAATACTCCGGCTCCTGCCCTTCTGGGAAGCTGCTGCAGGCAGCTGGCAGGTCCGTGGTGAGATCCCTGTACAAAGGAGAGGGCTGGGAGATCATGTCAACGACTAGACTAGATGAACGAGTGTATCTCTTACCAACACAGCATCTTTAACGAGAAGGCAGCCGCCGATCTGCAGCCGTTGCGCCCTTTGCTGGCCTGGCAGCGGCAGGGACACAGGTCATTATAGAAGTTAATTAAGGAGCAAATTCTTTGCGCAGAATAGAGACCAGGTGCCGGATTCCCTCCAGCCCTGCCCGGTCTGCTAAGCAGCTCTGTGCCGCCTACTCCAGTGGGGGGTGGTCAGGATGTGCCAGTGACAAGTCGTTGCCCTGCTGCCAGCCATGCCCTGCATGCTGGTCCCAGCGGAGCCGTGCCAGGGTCTGCAGCTCCTACAGAGACTCACTGGAGCAGGGGTGGGCAAACTATGGCCCGCGGGCCGGATCCAGCCCCTCGGGGCTTTGGACCGGCCCACGGGATTGCCCCCCTGTGGTGCCACGGGCCCCCCTCCGCTCTGGGAAGTGGCCGGCACCACGTCCCTGCGGCCCCCGGGCAGGGGGGCGGAGGGCTCCGTGCGCTGCCCTGGCCTGCAGACACCGCCCCCCACAGCTCCTATTGGCCGGGAACGGGGAACCGCAGCCAATGGGAGCTTCGGGGGAGGTACCAGTGCGCAGAGCCCTCTGCCCCCCCTCCCCCAGGGGCCGCAGGGACATGGTGCCGGCCGCTTCCAGGAGTGGCGTGGGGCTGGGGCCGGCAGGGAGCCTGCCCTGGTCCCACTGTGCGCTGCTGCCACCCCGGAGCAGCTCCAGGTAAGCGGCGCCAGGCCGGAGCCCTCACCGCGAACCCCTGCTGCACCCCGCACCCCAACCCCCTATCCCAAGCCCCCTGCTGCACCCCAAAACCCCTGCCCTGAGCCCCCTGCCACACCCTGCACTCCCTCCTGCACCCCAACCCTCTGCCCTGAGCCCCCTTCTGCACCTTGCACTCCCTCCTGTGCCCTGCACCCCTCCTCTGCCCCAACCCCCTGCCCTGAGACCCCTGCTGCACCCCAAACCCCTGCCCTGAGACCCCTGCTGCACCCAGAAACCCTTGCCCTGAACCCCCTGCCACCCCCTGCACTCCCTCCTGCAACCTAACCCCCAGCCCTGAGCCCCCTCCTGCACTGTGCACCCCCTCCTGCGTCCTGCACCCCTCTTCTGCCCCAACCCCTTGCCCTGAGCCCCTTCCTGCACACCGCACCCCCTCCCACACCCCGCACTCCCTCCCGCACCCCAACCCCCTGCCCTGAGCTCCTTCCTACACACCCCTCCCACACCCCTGCCCCGGCCCTACATTCATGGCCCTGCAAGCAATTTCCCCACCCCAATGTGGCCCTGTTGCTCAGGCCCCGCCTTGCCTTCGCCCTCCCCCCCAGTGCCTTTGAACAGACTTCTCTGCACCCGAGGCAAAGTGCAAGGGACGCGGACGCCGCCTCGGCCAAAGAGAGAGAACGGCATGCGGCTGAGTCGGGGAAGATGGTTAAACTCCCCAGAGGGCTGCAGGCTCCCTGTCATGGTGCTGGAAAGTCACTGTGCCCACGCAGACAGCCTGAGCGTCGTCTGGGATTCATCGGGTGCCGCGAGCGTCCCAATGACCAGGCCAACGTACAGTATCAAACGGGAGCTCCGGGTTCTTCTCACCTACCAGTGAAAACCAATTGTCCTCTGTGTGGGGAGCTTTCCCCGGCTTTGGCAGGTTGCCATGTCACCTAATCCCCTGTGCCGGATGTCTACTCTGGGCGGTGCCGGTGAGGAGACAGCCTGTGCTGTAGGGTCAGATGTTTTGCTTGCCCTGAGGCTCATGCTTGCAAATTTCTTAAGGTTTCTTGGATTGTGGAAATGCTGCTGTTGATTCTGTCAGTGCCGGCCTTTCACAGCACTCCTGAAGGGACACCAGGACCAAGCAGGTGTCATGTGATTAGGGATGTCTTCATACATTAAAAATTAATTTTGGATGTAAACTTTCTGCAGCCCACAGAGCTTCCACCCCAAACACAACAGCCTGGCAACCGTACCTGTGAAGCAGGGGGTGCAGGTGTTTTGTATCTATATTTCAGTATGCCAGCAGAGGGAAATGCAAAAGATAAACAACATATGTGGTGACAGGTCAGGTCTGTGCTCCTCACTCAGGCAAAACTTCCACTGACTCCAGCTAGAGAATAATGGTATAGCTATTTGGACTGGGTTCCATTTGAAACAGGACTATGGTAAGCATTGGGTGGAGATTTGAGGTCGTTTCTCCTTCATGATTCCAGTAAAGAAGTGTTTTTGTGAAATCGTTTCAGTGTACTCGGTTTTCTTACTGGCTCTCTGAGTAGCTGACAATAACCTAGCCCTTGCAATATACGTGCAGTTTGGCAGGTTGGGGGACACCAGCTGCAATTTTGGCCTTAGAACATCCTCTATTGTTCGCAAAATGAGAGAATCTGGAAACACGCAGGTGTAACTGTTGCAAAAAAATACCTTGAATTTGTTTTGATTCATTGCTTCTAGGACGCTCCAGATCACGCAGCTGGAAATGGATCATTTATAGGGCAGCATCTTTGGACAGGGCTTCTGCAGCTTCTAGAGACACACAAAGCTCTAGACTTTTTGAGTCCAGGGGATGATTCTTACTGGTCCCCAGAGCCCCCAGTCCGGGGTCAGGGCTACAGGCGGGACAAATGAGTAATAAAACGACTGTCCCTGCCTCAGAAGTACCAGAGCAGATTTATGACAGAATGTACCAGGGGGATGAAATGGGTGAATGGAAGAGAGGGAGGGAGCAGGGTGTGTGTGTGTGTGGTGGGGGGAGATGAAGTAACAGTGAAATGAGAGTGCATCTAACAGCTGCTCCAGCTTGCTAGCTGCACAAACATTCCCCAGAGGGGGCAGGTTTTTAAGGGTACAGGGATTTGAAGGGGGGTGGGGGTGAGGCAGTGGTTTTATGGATCTTTTGTGAGGAATTCTCTCCCCCCCCCCATGACTAGTGGAAGGAAGCCAGGAGGTGTTGGAGGGAGAGATGGGGGGTCACAGAGTGAATGCAGGGCTCAGGGCTGGTTGAGATCCTACAGCTGCTAGGAAGGGCTGAATCCAGAGGGGCCTCAGACTAGATCACCTGAAAGGGGAGAGAAGCGAATGACAAACCAAACGGGGGAAGGGCAGCCAGGGGGTGGCAAGATGTGTGTTACTTGGCAGCATGGTGGGTGGGGAGGTGTGTCAGTGCCCCGGGGAAGGGGAATTTGAGATGAGAAATTATAGACGTGCCATTTGTTTTCCATCACAGTGAATCATCAGAGCACTCAAAAAATCGCTGTGCATTTACCAGGATATTTATAGCAGTGCTTAACACCAAGGCTTAACAAAAACAGGAGTTTCTGGATTTCCTGTCCCAACAACCAGCCCTGGTCAAGGCTATGATCTTTTGACTATTGCAACATCATTACAATGGGTCACTCAATTTTGCAGAGGGGAACGGATTAAAGCACTCTGACTCCTTGTGGAGAACTCCTAATTCTTCAAACAACAGACTTATTAACCAGGACAGCTAAGGAACTGCCTGCTGGAAAGAACACTCACTCCGGCTTTAGCCTCTGCTGTAAAACACATCCCAGGGCTCTAGGTAAGAACTTTTGCAGTTTTAAAATGTTGTCCTTGAGTTTTAATGTGCGTCTTGGTTTAGCTGTAGCTTATTTGTTACAAACTAATTGCAATTATTTTTATTAAAATCTGCCTCATCTACTAAGTGTTTTCTGTTGGCCATTTGTGCTTAATTCTTTAGATGGGAAATGGACATCACCTGTGTAATTATTTCTGGTGGCTTTCTCAATTCTGCAAATCAGTGCTGCTCACAGGGGAGGTTGTACCAGTCTCTCACCTGACTCCTAATTGTAAGGATCTTTCTGGTACTGGAGCATATGCACATACCAAGTCTGATGGGTTTTTTCAACAGGACACATTTTATGTTGTCACCACATATATTGTATTTGACTTTCTACAGACTAACTGCTCTCATTTACTGTGTGTACATATCCTCCGGGTATTTCTTGATATCACACTAAAAATTGTACATTTCAGTGTTGTCTTCATTTATATCCATAAACTAGAGCCACTCATATTCCTGTTGTTGTTGGCTTATGCTGGTCACTAACATTTATGTGAATGTCTTTGATTTTGGAACGTATGTGCTTCCTGGCTCTGCCCTTGCATTCTCTGGCACCATTCTGTTCTCTTTTACTGTAGCAGAAACCACAAATTGCAATTATATAAGGCTTTTAATCCAAGCATGTCAAAGCACTTCACTAGTATAAGCGATATGAGCCACACAATGCCCCTAGGAGACAGGGAGGAAACAGAGAGGATGATTTCCCCACCACTGAAATGTAGAATGTAATACTTTTGAAACCAATAAAATTACCTTTATAACTGATCTTGTTAAAAGCCATTGATGTGTATTTTATGGACTCTTTCCGCTCCATCCTGTGTTTTTAACAGTAGGAATTCTTTACTGTTAGGATATTTTCTAACACCTGTCTTCAGTATCCCTTAATCTAGCATCAGGCCTTTACTTCTCTCCTACCCCCTACTACTCTAGTGTATAATCTCTTTCTGCACTCTGAGCTGTAAATAAATTGAGCAGAGTGTGAACTGGAGCTGCCCAGGGTCTGCTTTATATTTACATGCCGGCTTTCTGTGTTTGCAGCCTGTCAGTCAGCGGAGCCCCCTGCAAAGCGGCTCCGGGCCAAATCCCAGGTTCTGGCTTGAAGGACAGCGTTCGTTCAGTGGGTGGAGAGGTCTGTTGCCAGCTCCAGGGGAGGTCGCCCCGTGGGCTGTGAGGGTTCTGGCTGCCATAAAGTTTGCTGGTTTTGGGGGTTTTTTTTAAGACCATGAGGTTTCTCCTCATTCCATCAGATACCCTGGTACTGCAATATTCTTGAGGGTGGTAGCAGAACCGAAAGGACAGACCCAGCCCTTCCGGGCTCTAGGGCATTGCAAACTCCTGCTAGAGGCACACCAAGGATGCAGTCTCTGTATTTTTTCTCTCCTTCCTTTGCTAGACTTGAGCAAACAGAATTTGTGTGAATCCGTCTCCATATCCCCTCACAATGTCAACCAGTTCTGCTGTAGTGTGTGATTAGTTCATAGTCTGTAAACAAGGATACAAATCCCAAGTTGCTGTGATGCTGGACTGGCAGCTTCTAATAACCTGCCCAATGCCTCTGTCCTGTAAGTGGCTTGGGGCTGAATACCTTACACACCTATGGGGAAAACACTCCCCTATTTCACAGGGTTTGCAAGCCTAAATGAATTCCTGTGTAACCTTCTCCCCACCCCAGCCCCCGGTGGCTCTGAGGGTACAGACTCCAGAGGTGTGGGGTGCACTTTACCTCCTGAGGTCTCGGCTCATTCTGCCCATCTGGGTCTCCCTGCTGAAGTCAGGACTCCGCTCAGGTGGTGGCTCCTGGGAAATAATGGGCAATCCCCCGTCTCCCTGGGGACCGTACTCACTTCATAAAGGAGCACGCAATTCTCAAACACCCCATGAGCTTTATATAAACACTAGACGTTCTAAACACAAACAATGCAAAGAACAAGTGATATAATCTGTAATACATGGGAATCTGGCTAGACTGTTAAAATATAGATACGCAGCCATCCATGGAGGATGCCCTAAACCTTTTGTTCTTTCATTTAACCACTCACAAAGTCTCCCTCATCCTAGTTGCTATGTCAGCTCTCTAACCTGCCAGGGGCCTGTTGGCAGCGCACCTGTCGATGCTGCAGGTGTCTGTCTCGTCTGAGGGGCCGAGGAACCGCAGAGCGGGCTGGGTCTCAGCAGTCGCTTTCCAGGGGATGGGCTAGCGAGCTTAGCAATCAGCCGTCCGCTTTCCCTCCTGCCTGAGGCAGGGTGACCAGATGTCCCGATTTTATAGGGACAGTCCCGATTTTTGGGTCTTTTTCTTATATAGGCTCCTATTACTGCCCACCCCGTCCCGATTTTTCACACTTAGTGTCTGGTCACCCTAGCCTGAGGTACCGGTCAGTGGCAGCTCAGCAGTGGGCCGGACAGCCACTCCCTGCCCAGTGGTGCGATAGGCTCTGTGGGAATCGAACTCGACCATTTCCCACTTGAGGGTTGGGAAAACTGAAAAAACAGCCCATCGGTGAGGGGAGTGGGACGCTCCCTTCCTCTCTGTCTCTCTCAACTGTCCCCCCAGAATGAGGGGAGGTTTCTGGGGTAAAGAACCAATCCGAGCTCCCCTCCGTCGAGACATATGGGGCTGCTCTAGTTCCCTCCCTCCAACCTCCTCTCTGTGTAGGGGAGGGTCGCCGGACAATGGGGCAGCAATGGTTCTGGGATGCCACCTTCAGCCCTGCCTGGCCCAGGTCCGTGCTGGTGAGAGGTAAGGGGGGGGTCACACTGGTAAGCCCAAGGGAAGGCTATATAAGAACAGACTGTTGTTCTTAGACTGAATCCAGGTCACGTTCGTCGGAGCCGAATATTTCAGACTGGGAGAAATTCTCAAATTCTGCAAGAAAGTGGAATTGGTGTTTGCTGTAAGAACTTGGGTTTCCAAACTCTGCTGTAATGTTGCCCCTCAGTTGACTTTACAGCGGAACTTGCATCCGCTGACACAGTAACTGGTTCCTTGACATCAGTCCCGGTACCAGCGTAAGCAATTCTTACTAGTGTTCATACGCCATCTCCTGCGTTGGCATCCAGGTGAACTTGCCGGCTTTCCCCAGCCGTGGTCTGAAAGCAGTTTGCACTGTTGCCATGTGGGATCCAGTTCCCAAGGGGAGTAGCCAGTCCAAGAAATCGTTGGAATCAGCCTTGTGTCTCGGGGTGAGCTGGGTGACGCCTGCTCCCCCTTCTCCAAAATCCCTCACGTCCTGGGGGGGAGGGGGAGGGATAGGGAGAGGGGAATGGATCTGGGTGTCTCGCCTGTTCCTGCCCTTTAGTAATCCAGGATTTATCGAGGAGCCCCCTGATTGCTGTTCCCTTCCGTCCCCACAGCTTCTTAAATCTTCCCCTGGTTCTGCCTCCTCTGGGAGCCCCAGCCCCAGCCCCACTCTGTGTCTGAGTGCGGGATTCATGTAGGGCAGAGGCTGCAATCGGTCCCCTGATGCCCCCTGGACTAGCTCATCTGATCCAGTCTCTCTGGAAGAGCTGGGCAGGAAATGAGTTTTGTTTCCATGAAAATACTGATTTGTGTGTGTGTGTGTTCTGCTGAAATCTTTCTTCAAAAATGTCCATGTTTTCATTGAGAAACTGGAACCCAGAAAACAGAGGTTTGGTTTTGGTTTGTTTCGAGCCACCAAAAGCTGAAATTTTGATCAAATGCTTAACGTTTTTGGGAGCTGGCTGAAATTTCTCTGTTTTCAGTTGCTCAAAGCTGAAAAGTGTTCAGGTTTGGGGTTTTCTGATGAAAACCCAAAATGTTAATTAAAAATGGGCATTTTCTGCAGAAATCCCTGTGAGAGAGACAAGCTCACACAGAGCTCTTCTTCAGGTTTGTGTACACTTGAAATAGGGTGACCAGAGAGTAAGTGTGAAAAATCAGGACAGGGGGTGGGGAGTAATAGGAGCCTATATAAGAAAAAGACCCAAAAATCGGGACTGTCCCTATAAAATCGGGACATCTGGTCACCCTAACCTGAAAGCTCATCTCTGACCAACAGAAGTTGGTCAAATGAAACATATCCCCTCCCCCACCTTGTGTCTCTAATATCCTTTGACAGACAAGGCTACAATCACACTGCATATAACAGTGTGATTGGCATTTAGTATCACCATTGATAAAATGCTTGTAAGGTTGTTACTTGTGCTCACAAGGCAGCGGGAAATCTGCTTCTCTGGTGTAGCTGGTTATATACCTTAACTAGTTTTCAACCCGGCTTATTTTGTAGGTTTCTCGTGTGCGAGTACTTTTCTGGCCTAATACACTTCCCAGTGGGAAGCTTTGAAGTCTTACACATAAATGGACATCCAGTGGATTTGTGCTGTCACCATAATCCTAGCATGGTTCTGCAGAGGTTCCTCAGGACACCAGACAGCAGGTAAATCAAGGAGCGTTCATGATAACGCTGTTGTCTAATGCTCGCTTCAGATTAAATCATGTGCAGAAATTTACCAAGCTGTTTATAGAGCATAGGGCTAGAAGGGACTGCAAGGGCCGTCTAATCTACCCCCCTGCCAAGATGCAGGATTTGTGGTGTCTAAAACAGTAGGAGGACGATTCCTAAGTCTTAGCTTTTCATGGGCAGACCCCTGTCGAAGGGTTTACAATTGCAGGACTGGGCAAACATGCTACTACGCTTAATGGGAGCTTTGCAATTAACTTCAGTGGAAGCAGGAAGGGGCATCCAGTGCTGATGTACAATACATCTATTACATGTTGCTGCAATGTCTAAACGCACCTTGGGTGTCCGAGAAAAATACTCCTCAATACTTCCCAGTGAAGCCGAATGTAGCAGCTTAATCTGGTGGATGGGGCTAATTTACAACCTGAAGGGAACTGGCAATAAAATTGTTTCTTCTCGTAATGAATGTTTGTTTGCTGTCAAAATGCAGTGCGTGCTTCCAAGGATAAAAGAGAGGAACTGAAACGCTTCTGTTCCCCGCTCAAAGATAAATACCTCCAGGTGATTGAGCCACGTGACTTGGGGACTCAGCGTTGCAGTCCTCTCCCACATGAAACTTCCATGGGGCCAGATTCTCCAGAGCTGGCCCAGGGAGGTGTAAATTACACCTGGGCACCAGGAAGGAATCCCTGTGCATGAGGACATGTGGTGGCACCGTTACCTGCTCTGCTTCAGGGTGTCCGCCAAGTGGAGATAGCTCAGCAGAGGCTGCCTCGTAGCCCAGCTAAGGCAGAACAAGCTGGAGTCTTCTCCTTCTTATGCATCAGCAGCGTGTAGCAAACAATTCAAGGCAATTACCTCTGTGCAACCTCACTGAAAGCAAGAGGGCTGCCCAGCAAGCCGCAAGGCATCGTTTGACTACATGAGATTGCACAGGTGTAGCCAAAGCTCTTGATTTGGACCTAGGATTACTGGTGCTGGAAAGAGCCTAGCGTAACTCTCAGACCCCAGAGTGCACAGGGCTGATTTTACACCAAAAATGTCTTTCCCTGGCTGTGCGCACATGTGCTGGGAGGTGGCTGAGTCAGCCTGGAAGCGTGAGAAACGTGACATTTTCCACAGGAACAGATTTATGAGCCCTGGTGCCCCGTCCAAGGTACAATTACCCATGCCAAGCCTGGCCATTTCAATGGATCCAACATTCTTCATTACCTGTCCGAAACTGTTGAGTCTTGCTTCTGAACATCGTTAAAACACTTTTTGAACGGAGTCCAAGTAATTCGTGCTTAATCCTGGAGGCAGTGGCAGTTTTATGGTGGTGCAGTGACCTTGGTGCAAAGCATTTCGAGATTCTGTGGTTAAAAGGCAGTTTGTCTGTACAATACCATAGTTTGAAATAGCTGGGGGGGGTTTTATTTCTCTAAAACAACTTATTTTATACAACTGCTTTTCCTGTTTCAGTTGAACCTCCCCGAAATCTTCAGATCATTGACCCTGGACTTTTAGGCCATCTCTATATAGAATGGCAGCCTCCACCTTCCCTGCTAACCCTCGATCAGTGTACAATAAAATATAAATTAAAATACCGTAGCACGGGCGATGCGGATTGGAAGGTAAGCTATAGCAGAGCTTGGGGTATAGTATATTGCTACGGCTTCCCCTTTGTTTCATCTGTTGATTACACCTTTTTTAAGTGAATGATCTGAAGTTGGTAATTAAAGCAACTTCCTTTGACAAGGTCAAACTGTCAACCAAAAAGATGAATGACGTAGAAACGTAGGTCTGGGAATAGGATGAAAATATTTTACAGCTTAACAGCAGCTGCCAAAACCTTTGGGACCAATTGAGGGCCTGCGTCTACAAACCCTTCCACCTGGGTGTGGTGCTGATTGCCGAGAGTCTGTCTCTGCAGCACTGGGAGTCTGTAAAGTGCCTATGATCCTTTGGGATGAAAAGTGCTTTATAAATGTGAGATTACGTTTGATTCACTCTCAGAACATTCTAACATTTCTTTTACCCACGATGATATTTTTTATTACTACACCTCCACCCCGACATAACGCAACCCGATATAACACGAATTCGGATATAACGCGGTAAAGCAGTGCTCCAGGGGGGCGGGGCTGCGCAATCCGGTGGATCAAAGCAAGTTCAATATAACGCGGTTTCATCTATAACGCGGTAAGATTTTTTGGCTCCTGAGGGCAGCATTATACCGAGGTAAAGGTGTATTTACATTTATCTCTGAGAGATGGTCTGAACCGAAATCATCCATAAAATAAAATTGCCCATCTTATCTCATTAAAATGTAGCAAGGAGGAAGCAGATATGCCTGCTGCAAGCAGGATTGTTGAAATACTTGTCCGTGGGCTGGGAGATAAGGCTCCCACACGGGTAAACATGTATCAGAGCCAGAGGAACAGACACCCAACGCTCCAATTGCTCACTGTCAGATATTTAGAAATGCCCCTCGAAAAAAAGAATCACACAATATTGTGTTGGACACACTTCTCTGTAGGGCCATTTGCAAAACCCACGGAAGACAAAGGGAGGCTTTCCAGAGACCTCAGTGGGCTCCTAGAGAACAGGTCAAGTTGAGAGGTGAAAAGGATAGAAAGTGGAATATCAGAGTGCGGCCAATAGCCACACTACCACTGCTGGATCGTTTCGTCTACACTGGGCACACTCTGTCATGCTGCCTTTAGCGCTAGGCCACAGATTTGTCTGGCTGACTATTCAGAGGAGAGTCCTAAAGCAGGGAAGAGCTCTATTCACCAATCCCCATTGCTAGGAGGGATTGAATAGGTCGTGAAAGGGGAAATGCGCTGCTAAGTGTGTGTCTGGGTTTCTCCGCTTTGGTTGGTCAAACCTTTAGTGATACAGGAATGTCTGGGTGTGCTGATTTGTCCAAGATGATTTTAGCAGCAGCTCAAAAAGGAAAGAAAAAGAAATCTTTGAAGAAAAAAGTCAGAATTCTCTAAATTAGCAAAGATAACGAAGAAGAAATAAAGAGACAGACTAGAAGAGCAGGAGCGGACTCAGATGAACCAGCCAAAGCATCTTGTAAAATGCAGATCAGGAAGAAAGACAGATAACATCATCGTGTGAAATACCGGTACCCTGTGTCCTGCCAAAAGTTTTGACACGGACAGGCCTTATTAACTAACTTACTCTCTTGGCAGCCTAGAGTACACAGAAGAAGTGAAAGATGAAGTCACAAAACCAGAGCATGTGCCCACAGGGAGCAGATTGTGTAAAAGGCTGTGTGAGCGTCAGAGCCCCGGGGTAGGGAGATTAGTCGGAGGCTGGTCAGAAGCACGTGGGTCAAGAGACTTTTTTATATTCTTGGGCTACTAACAAAAAATGCAAGTGCAGGGGCTGTGTGCATCCATTGCAGTGTTGCAGGTGGGACAGGAATCGGGTTCTGCTGTTTCTCTTCTTTTTATTTAAATAAATCCCATTTCTTTCTCTTTCATTTTAATCCTTCTCCATTTCTTTTTCTTCTTTGGTTTTTAAATTTAAGCCTTCATTTGTTTGTTTTCAAGTTACTTGGTGATATAAAATTTTTTCCCAAGTTCAGGAAAAATATTAAATGCTCAAAAAATTGTCAAAGTCCCAGATTTGACGGGATTAATTCCTAGCAAACTAGGAATTACTAGCTCCATCTCCCTGACTTGGGGAGATTGGTTGCACTTTGCCACATGAAGAATCAGTTAAAAGGGAACGCAGATTTGCATGACTCATCTCCTTCTGCTGGTATGTCGTTCTAATCTGGGCTGGCCCTTTCTATAGCATCTCTGTTAAATGCTGCAAAGGGCCACTTCCCCTAGAGTTCCCTGCCTCCTCTTTAAAATGGTCCCCTGCTGCAGTGAGAGACCCATACAAACGAGAAACTAACTGATTAAGGGGCAACATACACTGGTCATGTTAAGGAAGAATCTTTCCTTCTGGGCAGGTTGTTCCAGAATTGTCTATTTGGGAGTTTTCGCACCTTCCCCTGTAAGATCTGGTGCTGGCTACTGTTTGAGACAGGACACGGGAATAGCTGGATCATGGGATTAGGTTGGATGAATTTCAGGGTTTCATGACAGTGCCGTGAAGGATATCCATCCCCATAGAGGGAAGTGCAGAGGAGTGAAATGTTGGGTGCTGGATAAGCATTGGACAGTGCAAATTTGATAGGAATGTAAAAGATCTGGATTGTGTCCACAGGAAACATATTGTGCGTGTGTGTGTATAAACCTATGGTGTATATATAACACAGTACAGTGCAGAGAGCAAGCACACATAGCAAACTTTGCAGCCAATATAAACACCCAAAGTTGATGACAGTGTTGTCTGTGTGACACCAGGTTGTTTTTACTAAGAAATTAAAATATGGCGATGGATTTGATCTCAGCAAGAGAACTGAAGCGAAGGTCCAGACTCTGCTGGAAGGACGTTGTACAAATGAATCTGAAGTGAAGAGTGACTGGACTCACGCTACCTTCCAGGTTCCTTCACAAGGTAAGGCACAGGCTGCTGTTCCCCGCGCGACCTTTCCAGGCCTTACGCCTTCTTGGAAAAATGTGTTGACCTGACTGAAAGGTCCCACAACCAAGTTACTGCTGCCCCAGTATGTCTCCATCACCTGAGGTGCATTAGGCGCAGCAGAGCCTGTCAGGCTGCAGCCCAAGCCCTGGGACCCTCCCACCTCGCAGGGTCCCAGAGTCTGGGCTACAGCCCGAGCCGGCACGTCTACACGGCAGTTAAACGGCCCACGAGCCTGAGCCGGCCGACACGGGCCAGCCGCGGGTTTTTAATTGCAGCGTAGACACATCCTTAAACGCTCGTCGTCCCATGCCCGTGCCCTGGTAGCAGCACTCTGGCTCGACCTCCCGGCTCACACCTGTGCATACATCCTCTCTGCGGTCCCTGGACAGGAGAACTCTGGCTCGATCTCCCACACCATGCCCTGACAGCAGGGGAGAATGCGACTGACCTTCCCCATCAGCGATCAATAGGACTGTCTCGCTTGCACGCTGCCTTTCCCCTCTGGCTCTCAAAACCCTTTGCAAAGGATTGTAGAGCGCTGAAGTGAGTTGTCTGACAACGCGCATCAAGTCATAGACTGAGTCAGAACCAGGGACTGGCCCTCCTGCCTTGTGAGCCTGCCTCCCTTAGCTGAAATCTGCTCAATTGCTCAGACATGTCACCTCTGAATAATTAAGCCAGGGTCACTTATTCACCCTTCCGTTGCCAATAAATAAATGTAAATAGGGTTTGATATGCAAAGGGTCACTTAAAATGAAGTGTTTGCCAAGCTCGTGAGTCCCTCTGGCCTGCGGCTATGGAATTATCTTGATTGTTCTGTTTACACGAGTCAGCATGATGGCGCAGAGAAATCAAATGGGTTGGCGAGGCTATTTCTCAGCTCAGCCAAACGGGGCCTTTCGAATAATAAAGTCATTATTTCCTTTTCCTTGAACAGGAGATCTGGAGTCACAGATCCGAGACTTCCACTGTGTCTATTACAATTGGGAGCACCTCACATGCACTTGGCAGCGGGGCCGGCTAGCTCCCCTTGGGGCATGTTATGAGTTCTATTATTGGTACGTACCAGCTCGGCGGGGAAGCATTTGGGTGCCAGGGGAGCAGTCTCACGGGGCAAACAGCACACTAGAATCTCACAAAGAAACAGCCGTCGCAATTCTGTTTTCGTTGCTGGTGTCCCCATTACATGACTCATAGGTAAATGCCACACACAGATGTTAGCACCTAGACATGGGGAACAAAGCATGAACCCTGAAAGCTAAGGTTTGGGGCTCCTGAAAACAGCCTTTGTATCAAATTATTCTAGCAGAGATGTGCCCAAACCAAAAGCCTAAGTTGGAACCCCCCAAACTCTGGATCTGGAGCCAAACCTTGTAGCCCTATCTCTAAACTTGTCTGTACCAAACCCCAGGTCTCAATGGCCCTGGGAAAGTTTGGGTTTGGGTCTGGAATCTGCGGCTCTCTAAATCGTTATTACTGTCCTACAGTTAGCACTGAATAGTCTAATAGGGAGGAATTCGTCTTCTGCTGCCTGGGATTCTGTGACATTCCCCAGGGTACAATCTGGACTGGCAGACAGCCGTGTCCCCTCAATTCTCTAGCCCCCACCAGCAAACTCCCAGTCCCAGATTTTCCCTCAGAAATGTGCCTCTTGTACTGCCCAGCCGCCTCCTGGATGATACGAACTCATATAAGGTCTGTCATCCCAAATGGAGTTTCCCAAACATTTCAATCCAAACTCTTACTGGTTTAGATAAAACAAGAAAACAAATTTATTCACTACAAAAAGACGTTAAGTGATTACAAATAATGAGGTGTAAAAGTCAGAATTGGTTACAAGAAAATAAAAGGTAAAATGCACTTAACACGCTAAATGAATTCAAAGCAAAGGTGTCTCTCGCCACATGCTTTAGCAGTCTTACTGGATAGAATCCTACCAGTCAGGACCACTCCCCCACTTCAGCATTAATTTCCTTGTCCTCCAGGTGGTGGTGATGCCATGGCAGAGAGAAAGGGAGGAGTATTTGGGGACCTCTGTTCCCCTTTCTTATAGTTGTCTTTTTCTTTGAAAATCATCTCCAGCTGAGGTTCAGGAGACAGACAATATGTGAGGACCAGAACCACCTGCTGTTTCTTTGCCAAAATGTAAATTTCTTGCTCATGCCCTTTTTCCTGCCAATGAATGGCCACTTAACCAGGCGACAGACCATTTGATTTTGTTGACACTTGGCTGAGGCATCAGTTTGTCTTTTGTCTTTGAGGAACTGATATGCGCCTGCTTTTCTAAACGTGGAACATGTCGCATTAATGTTATTCAGTAGAATCTTATACCTTTACATACAAAGTTGCCACACACATTTTACCAGGACAGTAATGATCAGCAAGTTATGAGTTTTCAAACGATATCTCACAAAGCATCATTTGTACAAAATCCATCATCGCCTTGTAAAAAAGGTGAACATAGGGCTACAAACTGTCACAGATTCACAGTCGCACTTAAACAAATGGGTTAAAAAAGACTAAACTTTTCAAGATTCAAAATTGACTGGAGAGGGGCCCCTTCTGGCTGCCTTCAGGGTAACCCGGGACAGCTCTTAAAGGGCGAGATCACTTCCTCCCACAGAGGAGGGCAGCAGCAGAACAGAGTGGGTGGGGTTTACCCTCCCCCACTCTGCAGAATGGCTAGGGGGTTAGCTGTAGGACCAGGGACATTGGGGGATTCACTGCCTCTGCCCCCTTCCCCTCCCTGCCCCTATGTCAGCCACTGCCCTGGACCCGCCTGTAGAGAGGTTACACAGCACGGAGAGGATCAGCAGAGATGCTAATGGCTCCTGCAGCTGAGTTTGGGCGGTGGGGAAAGGTACCTCAGTCTGGGCATGTCCCTCCTACGCTACCCATAGCGCCACGGCCTGCAGTCTGCAGAGCCCCGTCCTCACCTAGCCCCAGGGCCGGGGCCTCCGCCATGGAGAGAACTGCACACACAGCCCGTGCCCATCTGCACACAGATCCAGAGGGGTGAGCTCCCCGGCCTTAGTTTGTAAATGCAGCCTCCTCTTTGCCTCCTGGTGAGGGTTCCCTTTTGTCACGGGGGTTGTGCTTTCTGCACCTGCCGTGTGTATTTTGCGTTTGTGTGTTGCACCTTGAAGCCCCTGCCTTTCCCATCAGAACTAAAGCATGTCAGCCACACATTTCGGCTCTCTTCATAAAGTCAAGTAAATCTGACTGTTGTGGGAATTGGCTTGAGTTCACCAGTCCTAGTGAGCAGCCTACTCTGAAGGTTAATGCTTCTAGGCTCATCTTCTTTTGCACCCCAGCCACTCTGGGTCCCTGAATGTGTATCCCACAAAAGTTAGGGGCTGTTCAAGTGTAGTGGTGCCAGCCCATCCAGACAAGGGCCGTTAATTCATGCATGGTCCAGCGATTTCTTCCGCGTAGTTAATCCTATTGACCTGCTGCAGGCTACCACGTAAGTGTCTTTTCTTTAGGAAAAACAAAGTTGGACTTTTGGATCAAAGTAAATTAACAACACACTATCACATTGGTTATAAGCAATGCAAAAGTGAGTCAGTGAACTACTGGTAAGGCATCGTTTTTACTTTCCCCATGCAAATGGGACACCGACATCTATCCAGTTGTTGGTTTCCACATGCTTTTAGCAATTTTGCCAAAAACCATCAAAACTGATGAGAAGTTGTTTTAGTAACAGTAATGCCAAAGGTCTGTTTGAAAAACGTGACTGTGAATTGGAACACCTCATCACAGAAACAAACGCCCGGAGCTGGACTGCGTTCCAGTTAACATAGCAGCTGCACCAAGGTCATTTTCCAAATTGCAGGAATTGCTTGTTTATTTATTAAAGCAACGTCCAGTGAAGAGAGGGACCTTTCCTGGATAATGTATTCTGCACAGGGACACCCACTGGGCTTTGAACAGAATGGCCAAATTCAGCCCTCCTGCAAACTTCATGGAAGGACTCCAAGCAAGTGGGAAGTTGGGGAACCAGCCCTGCCCTAGCAGAAATGGACCCACTAGTGGAATGTCCAGGATCTGGGCAGGAAGGAGGTTCCCTCCCTGGAGTATGGGATGTTTAGGACCATATTGGAGCTCAGTGTTATGAAGTATTTGGGGAGGAGTATCTCCATGGGAACCCCAGAGGTGAAATACCTGCCGAGCCTAGAATGCTTCTAGCTGGGCTGGGGAGGGGTATGTGTCAGTGGCCCACAGTGTACAAAGACAGCCCTCCGGCCAGCACAGCCACCAACCAGTACGCAGAGGGGGTCAGGGCCAGCACCATGTCCCTGCCGTGCCCGAATATAGCCCCCTCCCCGCTGGGAATGTACGTCCTGCTGGCACCACTGGCCTGCGCCCAGCATTCCTGCAATGCAAGCAGCCAAGTGAGCGGGAGATCTCCCGGCGTGAGCCCACAGCAGAGTGCAGGCCTGCTTTGGCCCTGGCTGGAGGAATGTTCCCGGCACAGTTGAGGGGAGGGATTCCCGATGCTGCACTAGGCTGTGATTTTCTTGGGAAATGTAACCGTGCAGATACTTACTGTGACAGAGAACGAGGTACCCCCAGTTCCGGGTCAAGGCACCACTTCCTCCCCAAGAGCTCCTGGCTCCGGTGTGGTGTACACCAGGGTTCAGTGTGTGCCATGCTTCCGCTGGAGGAGCTGGTCTCAGGGGATAGGAGGCTGCTAGAGCGAGGGGAGTTCCTCCGTTAGCTCTGCTGGTAGAGGCTGGAATTCGTAACCCTGGGATGAATGCCTGCTGGTGACCCAGAGTAGCAGTTGTTACACTAGTATCTTCCCAGGGTGCAGTACCTGGAAAGAAAGGGCTCGCACCTCCTCGGCTTAGAGTCCATTTAGTGACCAGACCTTCCGGGGTTTCCAGCAGACTGACGCACTTTGCTGCCTGGTGTCAGGGGATGTGTTACTTTGCAATCTTTCTGCGCCGCGTGACTTCATTGCAAAAGGGAACGTTCTGTATGTTCGGCTCCAAATGGTAAAAGCTGCGGTCTCCACGTTCTAATGCTCAGCCATATGGCACCTCATCAGTCATCACGAGCAACCCCCTGATGGCTTACCCGATAACCTGGGCGTGCCCCTTTCCAAGAATGCTGCAGTGTTACTCACCAGACTTCGACTGAGTCATGGCCTTCTTTGTAAACATATTTTTAATTTGGTTTAGCCTGAAACTTTAGAGAAGAGCAGATCAAAATACAAGACTTTTCTTCTGCCTCCTTGCCCTACTCATTAATTAGTTGCAATTTTTTTTAACCCTCAATCTTTTAAAACAGGAAATGAAACACAACTTCTTTTTCAGTTCCAAATGCTTTTTCACCATAGCCAGCCTGGGAACAAAAAGGATTCATGTTTAATACTAGGGGTGTTTTTATATGTTCATAAAGTAGTGATATTAATATTTATTCACTCTGACTTATGATTAAAGGGGCCATTCTGGTGTAGATTTTGATTGATCTCGCATATTTATTTCACTGAATCATTGGCTCATGAATACTATTTTAGTCAATGACCTGGCAGACCTTTCTGAAGAATAAAATGCAGTGCAAATATTTTAAAAATCCCTGATTTAAATATGGCATGTAACAGAATTTTCCTACCTTATGCATAGGTACGAAGGGCTGGATCACGCAATGCAATGCAGTGACTATATTCAGACTCATGGAAGAAATACTGGATGCAAGTTGCAAAACCTGAGGCAGGCAGAATATATTGATTTCAATGTCTGTGTTAATGGTTCTTCAGAGTCCACACAGCTGAGACCTTCCTACTTCACATTCCATCTTCAGAACCTAGGTAATGACAACGGCCCCATCTATTTTTGCAGACTTTGGGGGGAAAGATGCGGGTTCTTAAATGGTCTAGTAGATCCTGGGATGGTTCAGTAGCTGTCTTGGGGCCAGGTTTCAGTGGGGTTTGTAAGTACGATGGTAATTAACTATCGGAACTGCTTACCAAAGGATGTGGTACAGTCTCCATCACTGGCCATCTTTAACTCAAGCCTGGCTGTCTCGGTAAAAGATCTTCTCCAGTTCAACCTCAAATGATTGAGGTAGGTGCAGGATTCACAGGGGGAGGGTTCCCTGCCCTGGGCTTTACAGGAGGCCAGAGGGTTGCCAGATGTCCAGTTTTCAACCGAACACCCAGTCGAAAAGGGACCCTACCCAGCCCGGTGAAAATGAGTGAGTGAGTGAGTGAGGGCGGGGGAGAGAGAGTGACAGAGGGAGGAGAGGGGATGGAGTGGGTGAGACCTCGGGTAAGGGGCAGGGGCAAGGGTGTTCGGTTTTGTTCAGTCAGAAAGTTGGCAACCCTAGAAAACTTTCACATCTATGAACAGAAAGCAATGAAGCTTTGCTGCTCTACACCAGCTGAGGATCTGGCCCTTATGGGCTGGTGGGATAGTTTTACGGTCTTGGCCTGGCAGTCCTAATGACTGGGTAATTTAGGTGTTGAACTGAAGTCTTCAAACTTTGCAGTAACTATTGTGTGCGTTAAAGGCGCTTACAGGGTGGGGAAAGTGCTGGGCACATTTTAAAAAAATCAACTACAGGCTCACTTACAAGAAGCCAGTTGGTTCTAGTCCAGTCTAAGGGTCAAATTCAATGTCTCAGTAAACAGTGGCAACTGAGGATGTCTGAACTGTTTTAACAGTCGCATTGAGGACACTGGAAGTAGGTGTAAGTCACCTGAATTTATCCTCTTCCCCCAGACCTCTGGATTTGGCCCTACATGTGATAACCGGTCTACAAAGGTGTTTCCTAGTGCCACCCTAATGCCCATGTTAAGGGAGAATTTTGTAAATAACCATGGAAAGAAACAGACTGTTGCAGATGCTGGGAGAAAGTGGGGAGGTGGGTTCCTGCTCACAGGAGAGGTGTTTTCCCCTCTTTCACCTAGTGACTGTGTCACTGGCTGGCCCTTCAGACGATGGTCACTCTGAGAATGATGGGGCAGCACTGCCGGAAGTCAGTACTGGTGGGAGCAAAGACTCCGTTCTGTATTGTGCGGCTAGTACCTGATGTGGCATATTACTGGCTGTGGGTGATTGAATAAGAATTGCCATTGGAACAGAAACAGCTTCTCTGTGTCTTAATACAACTCGTGATAATTCAGAAAAGTGCAGGGACCTTTCAGCTTTTTATTAAAACCAAGAGATACACAACTGGATGCAGTATGACAGTTACTGTTAGACTTTTTGGCTAAAACCATAAGTGAGTTTAGAGGGAGCTGCACCCCGGGGAACCAAAAACAGGAGTGTGGCTTGGACAGCTAATAGAACAGAGTACAAATGTGCTCCACTGTCCCTTGGTAGGGCCTCGTAGCATGGAAATTGCACCAGGCTACGTTCCCTTACTCTCACATAAATATGTTGGTCCAAGGGAGGGAGGCTGCCACATGCTTCCTGTATGACTTTAGGCAAGTCACTTAATATTAGAACTAGGCAGAAGTTTTTGCCTGAAACATTTTTGTGCCAAAAAATGCAGATTCAGGTTGACAGAAAATTTTTCCAAATTTGTACTGAATTTGCCAAATTACTTTTGTTTGGGGGGTGGAAAAAGTCTGAAAACAATCTGAAAAAATCTAAACCTTTTTTCCCAACACTTTCAAAATGAAACATTTTGATTTTTCAATTTGAAATGACTTTTTGTTTTGAAATTTTCTTACATTTCTTACAAAATTAAAAATCTTTAAAAAGGCTTGAGAATGAAAAGAAACATTTTGACCCAAAACAAATTTTACTCTTTGGTTTGCTGAAAATAGTTGTTTCAAGTTGACCTGAATTTAGTTTATTTAACAGACAGCGAACTGAAAAATCAGTCCCTCTCTCTGCGTTCTACTCACTAGCTCTGTAGCCCTGTTTGCCCGGCCGTAATATGGGGAGAATGAGCTCTCTCTCCCTCCCGGGGGTGTCATGAGGATGAAGTCATTAAAGCGTGTGAGATAGTCAGGATTTGAGTGGTGGGAGAGACACGTCAGGATATAGGTTGTGTAATAGAGTCGGGGGCTGTAACGGGTTTTGTATACCATTTTACACATCACCTATGAATTTAGCTCCTTTTAGCTATCATTATATTTGAAGGCAATTTAGAATGTTTCTACCTAGGAAGTTTGCATGTGACTGGGATTGATGATCTCTTCAGTATTAACAACACTTCTGATTGATATGCTGCTGGCTTGGGAACAGCCGTAATGACTCCAGAGTAAGGCTGGCCAACATTTTTCCTTTGAAAGTCTTTTTCTGATGAAAAACAGCCGTTTTCAAATAGAAAATTAACGGTGAATGCTCTTTCTTTCTATGCAACGTTTCCATCTTGTGACCAGCTCTACTCACCAGGGCTCTCTTCCAGCTCTCATTTCTGCGATTGCAAACAATTGCGTTATTTTTAGAGGGCACACATACGCTTGCTGCTGGTCTGCAATATGTAACCTCATGAGACAAAGCTGGTTTGACAAAAAGGATATCGTAAGTCCTGGAACATTTACCATTGAAGCCAAAGCTCTAGGTATTATGGATTGTATTATGCCATAGGTTTTTAAGCCGAATACTCTCACAAATGCACAGCCATTGATTTTAATGTGGAATTCTGCTTAAAAATCTCTCTGGCACAGTATGGGTCCACGATAGACCCTTACTTAAGAAGGGAGCAATCATTAACAATTCCTATAGTAGAAGAACACGGGACCACACTGTCGCTTCCCCCCTGGAGGCCGGGAATGCCGTGACTCTTCCCGCTCAGACCCCAAATGTACACAAGAGAAGGCAAAGCCTCTGGCAGAGGGTGGATGTTCCCTTGGGGTGTGAACATCTCCGCGCCCAGGTTCACAACAGCAAGCTAACGCAAACCCGGGGGCAGTTAGTGACAAGATGGAGATTTGCTACAAGCTTTTGCACAGTGACAGATGATGTGCTGATGGCGGCAATATCCTGGCCGAACCTTACTGAATTAAATGACTGTATCATTGTGGGCCAGGCATTGTGCAGAATTCCCTGCCAGGGATTAAGAACAGTGGAGGGTGATTAGGCAAATTCACTTGGGTTGCAATATCGTCCAAGCAGTACCACCACCTGGAGAGGCTCCCATGGGCTGGGTCAGACTGGATTCTCCAGTGACCAACAGACAAAGAAAGGACTTAGGTTAAACCTTGTGGGGGAGGGATAGCTCAGTGGTTTGAGCATTGGCCTGCTAACCCCAGGGTTGAGAGTTCAATCCTTGAGGGGGCCACTTAGGGATCTGGGGCAAAATCAGTACTTGGTCCTGCTAGTGAAGGCAGGGGGCTGGACTCGATGACCTTTCAGGGTCCCTTCCAGTTCTAGGAGATAGGATATCTCCATTAATTAATTAATAAAAAAAAACCCCCTGACTCCAGGCCTTCGTTCTGATCCAGCAAATGGACAGGTTCCAATCTTTGCTGGGAAGAGTTGGAATGACTCATTCTTGTTCTGAGCCAAAGGGGTTATGACCTGGGAACTGCAGGAAAACCTCACGGGGAGGGGGTTGAAGGACTGCTTAGAGCCGGTGTTGGGATGTCATCTGGTAAGCTCATTATCATGCCCATAGGTTCTTTTATTGTTTTTCCTGGAATGCTTTTACCGTAGGAATATGTGCTTGCTTAGAAAGAGCTGTGTGGTGATGTCACCATGGCAATGACACTGTTTCTTGTCTCTGAGGAGGAAAGTAACGCAGTCCTGATGTTGCTGGGGAATTCACAGTGTAGGCAGGGTGCTCGGCAGCCTGACAATACCCTGGTCAGGAGGGAGAGAGACGCATGTCTCCACCCAAGAGAGGTGTCGGCTGGAGAGCCAGAAGCCGAAACATGGGTGCCCTGGCTGGACCATGGAGGGAAATACAGGTCCAGTTGCCCTGAACTGTGATGCTGATCAATGCCATTTACCTGCAATAACCTCTCAAAAGACTTGCCATGCATTAAAGAGCTTTACGTACCAAACCCCATGTTTCAGGGGAAGAATCTAATTCACACTGACATTCGGAATTAAGTATAATGGCCCACATCTGTCTTCAGTGCAGCCCACATCATGCAGCTGGTTGTCAGGATGACAGTGGACGCTGGGTACGGTCTCCGGAGAAGCCGCTGAAGTTCAACCAGTACTGAAAGGAACAATGATTCCCCAGTGGAAGGTCTGATCATGTCTCTCTCCTTTTCAGTCAAACCTTCTCCGCCTGAGAAGCTGTCGGTTTCCATTTCTGCCTATGAGGATGTTCATGTGGAATGGAGCCCTCCTGCTCGGGGTGCGCCCCCGCAGTGCCTGGACTACGAGGTGCAGCTGACGGAACACGATGGCGATGCTGATGCTCCCTGGACGGTATGCGACGCACACGGTTGTTGATAACCAGCTTTCCTACACAGGGTTCTAGTTTAAGATGAGCAAGAAGGTTGCTCATCCTGAAGCCTGTTCCATCTCCTCGCCGTCAGGATGGGATGGGCGGGCCGGAAGCTGAAGCAGGCAAGGAACAGCCCTGAACTGAATGGTGGGAAGGCTCATTAGCTGCCACCAGTTTGTAAAAGCCGGTGAGGAGTGAGGTTTTATGGGTGCATTGGGGCAAAGTTTGACCCGCTGAAGAGAGAGACTGGCCTAGAGCCTGCTCCAGACGTGCAGTGGTGTAACAGAGGGCAGGATCTGACCTCGACAGATGGAATATAAGGTGACCTATAAAAAGATCCAATCTTGTGCCTTCTGGATTGGACTGTAAGAGCTGCAAGGGGCAGAGAGACGTGGCTGGCAGGTTCGCCATCGTGCCTGCACATGGATGTAAAAGCATGACATTCCTTCCCCCAGCTGAGCTTAGTGCCCCAGGACTCTGACTAGCCCCGACACCAGTACTCGAATGGGTGGGAGGCAGGGGGAGCAGGCTGTCATGCCTGGCTCCCCCGGCTTCCACAGGTGAAGGGGGCAGAGCTGCCTGCACCACGCTCTTCGCAGTGCTTGAATGGGTGGTGGGGATGCTATTGCAAGCAACCTCCCTGCTTGGTGCCTGAACGGGCAGCAGAGGGCAGCGATTGTTATGCCAGACTCTACCTCTTATTGCCAGCTCTTGGAGAGAAGAGAACAAAGGCTTTAAAAAGGGAACGGACGTGTGTTTTGGGGAGGAGCATATCATCACTTCTAGGGGCGACTGTAGCATCAGATGTTCATTTCTTTCTGGGTGGAGCCTGGTTTTATAGCTATGGCCCCTAATTAGGATTTAGGGATCTGGATTCGAATCCAGACTCCACGTGTTACCGCAAGCAAGTCGCTTCATCTCTCTGGGGCTCAGTTTTCCATTTGTAAAATGAGGATAACAGAACTGCCTTTCTCCCGGCTCCTCTGGCCAGTCTGTATAGACTGGAGTCTCTTCAGGGCACGGTGCTGTGCACTGCCCCTGGCAAAAGGGGGCCCTGGGCTCTCCTGAGGCCCCAGGAGATACTTGAACAACTTTCCAATTCAAGCGTCCAAAATATGAAATGTGTCAATCCTGCAGCCTGCGCTCGGCAAAGCTTTCCATGGAATCCACGGGCGTTTCGCCCGAGCAAGCACTTAGGATTTGGCCCAAGGCAAGTGTAATTTTAATGTCTTCAAAGGAGTGACTCTAGCGCTGATGTGCAGTGCCTTCCCTCGTGCCTGTTCCGTTACAATGTGGGCTCCAAAATTGCTAGAATGAATCCCTGTAATGCTGTGTTGACTGGCCAATTATAATCCACCAGTCAGGTAACTTTACGAAGGGCTCCACAAATTAGCAAGAATAAACTGTGGACGTAGCTCACATGCAAGTACAACTGGTTTAGACTGTTGGTTAGTTTGTTCGTTTTACTCATGCTAGGTCTGTAGAAAGCCATCACTAAATGCATGGGTAGTTTGTTCATTTTACTCATGCTAGGTCTGTAGAAAGCCATCACTAAATGCATGTAAAATAAAGAAAGCCGGCCTCCTGGGGGGGTTAACCAGCCTCCGCAGGAGCTGTCGCTATATTGACAGAAGACGCTCTCCCCTTGGCGCTGTCTAGCCCGGGGGTTACGTCAGTGTAACTGCGTAGCTCAGGTGTGTGGAGAGACACAGAGATATACTGATGTCAGTTTCTAGTGTAGAGTTCTGGTCTAAATCCTGTAGCATGTAATCAATCAACCTTCTTTATTCTGCACATTCACTTCTTTCTCAGGCTGTCTCAACCCAAGTGGAAACCGCCTTTACCTTCTCCCAGGCCAATCGCAGCCGCGTCTCATGTGTCCGTGTACGAGGGAAAACAAACATGTTCTGCGCCGACAAGGGCTTTTGGAGTGAATGGACGCGGGAGTGTTTCTACGGTAGGAGACAGTAAAAGAAACTAGTGCGGTTTGGGCCCCCTTTATCGGTCTGTCTTGGGACTGAGAACTGGGGATCTGGCCCAGAGATAGTTTTGCATCTTCAAAGCACATTGCAGACATGGGCTATTTAACCTTCACCAAACACCCCCCATCCCTTCGTTTTACAGGCAGGAAACTGCCTCTTGGTGGCCACGCAGTGCTCTGGTGGCCGCAGAACTGAAACAGTTTTGCTGGGCAGGGGCTAATTTTGCAGAGCTGACTGCAGGGAGTCCGGCACCCCAGTACGCCATGCAGCCCGGTTCCATGAGAACGCTTTCCAAGTCTCCGTGGGGCAGGATTTGGGGACTAGGGCCAGAGGAGGTGCTGTGCTGTCCGTGGGTCCGTTGGCCATTGTTTGTTCTGAATACAGGACCATGCAGCCTCAGGAAGCAGTGGACTGTGGAGAACCACATCCTGGGGGCTCACCAGGGAGACCCCTCTGCACCGCCAGCTACTTGACCTTGGCGTGGAAGGCGAGGGTTTAGCTGCCAGAGGGGATTTCTGGTTGCTGAAATGGGGCTGGGGATTTGGGGAGGAGAGGGCTCTGGGAGGATGAGCCCTTCTCTGAGAAGCAAAGGGGCAGCACGCGGATACAGCCCTCCCTTGCTACGAAGCAGGTGTGTATAGGCTACCCAATAGCAAATCACTTCCCAGGCTGGGTCGCAGCCAATGCATTTCTGGATCTGGTCACCCCAAGACAGCACCAGTCATGAGATTAGCGAGTAAACCCACTTATAAATGCGTGACACACTTCTTCTGGGAAGCAGCATGTGGGGGATCTTGGTTTAATTAGCGGTGAGAGCAGCAGTCTGAATGAAGGCAGGGAAAGTGGAACGCTCCAACAGCAAGTACAGCAGGGTGGTGAGTCTTTGGCCAGACTCGCCTGGAGGGAATATCTGGCTCTAAGCTCATGTTGCGGGGGGCTCAGGATTACACCCCATTCCCTGGAATGTGTGTCTCATCCCATGTAGTCAGACTGCTGCCGTCTGCACACTGGCTGCTAGCAGGCTGGGGTGAAAGCTCAATATGCTGGTGTTTTCCAGCCCATATGGTGTAACCCTTCTGCCCATCTAAGTTGGCAGCAACAAGGGCCGGGTTCTGTATCTAGGGGTTCCGTTTCAATAACACAATGCAAAACCGGCTCGAGCCCCCACCCAGTGACCTGGGACAATTACATACCACCCCCTGGGTGCCTCTAAGAGGCAATACTTCCCCTCTCGCAAGCACGGAGTCTGAGTGTAGCAGAAAATGTTTAATAACATGAAGTAAACAACATCAGCATAAAATTGGAAAAACACCACAAACAGGATTCATAACACAAACCATGAGCAAAACCCACCCCAGCAAATTGGGCTGTGTCCTTTCCCTTTGGTTCTTGAATCCAGCAACCCAAAAATCACCCAGAGTCTCCAAAGTCCAACACCCCAAAGTCTCTTGGGTCCAGCAACCACCCAAAGTCCCAAAAGTCCAACAACCCCCCAAAGTCTCTGTCCCTGGTCAGTGCAGCCCCAGAGTAAAAGGGGGGGCACGCAGGGTGTTAAGGGGCACCTTACGTGATCCGAGGCTGGCCAGCCGTCTGTTTCTCCGTGGGGGTTCCGCCGCAGCCTTCACCACAAGCCAGTCCACTTTCCTGCCATCCCATGAACTGCTCTACTCTACAAGCTGCTCCGCTCCACTCTGCTCACCAACCTGTGAGCCGTTCCAGCCGTCCCCGCAAAGAGCTCCGCTCGCCGTTCCTTGGGTCACTCCAACCGGCCCCACAGGGCTCCACGCCACTCGCTGCTCCTCCAGTCGTCCCCACAAATTGCTCCGCCAGCTGCTGAGCAATATAGCTTCAGGCTCCCCCACTAGTTAACACAGCACTCAGTGATCTCAGCTCTTAATAACATTAGCTCTTTTGTGATTTCAGCTCTTAGCGATTTCAGCTCATAGTATAGTAGGGGAGCCCCAGTGCTGGTGCACCATTGGCCCAAACTGAATTCAGCTCAGCAGCCTGTAACTAGACTCCTAAGGGAATCAAAGTTCGCTCTGACATTCAACAGTGGAGAGAGAAGGCAGTGCAATTGGTGTTTCAAACCCTCAGAGGGGCCCCATACCATCAGGTACAAATACCCGTCCCCATCCTCTCTCAATTCACTGGGTTTTGTAACCCATGCCCCTTGTCAAGCAAGTGCTACTTAGGTAATGGTGAAAGACTCACTCAGTCCTTCTGTCATACAACAGTTCCACTGGCCTTGATTCACAGAATCAGGGTAACAAAACTTTATTCTTCCTGCCCCAATAATAGAGAAACTGGGGATCCCACACCAGCCAAAGTAACCACTTTCAGTTGCTGTGTTTCATGCCAGGCGAGTGGGTGTGCCTATGCAAACAAGATCAGCCCCTGGAGTTCTTTTCCACACTCGCCATAATTCACCACCAGATGTCAGGGTAGAGCTCATCCTGACTCTGCTTACATGGTCTGACCCTCGGGGACGGAGGTCGTAACGGGGACCACCCGAGTTGCGCCCACAGGGAGAGGGGAAGAAGTCAGCAAAATCGTATTGTTGCTAGGAACCTGCCCCGGCTCTCAGCTCTGGGGGCTGAGGGAGCTGAGCTGCGAGACTTCACAGCCGCTGGGAGGGGGAGAAGGAGACCAGCATCCCTCACCCAAACCACCCCCATTGGGTCTTGACATGAACTAAATCCCAGCAGCCTTTGCAACCATGAAGGATTGTGAGATGAGGAGGAAGGCATGGTGGTTTTTTGGGGGGTGAGGAGGTTACACATTAATACATTCAAGCCACACTGGGTTATCACAGGATGCAGGTGACCAATCGTATAGTTTCTGTGACCTGGCTACATGAGTGTCATGGTTACAGTGGGCCTTTCTGGACTGAATTTAAAATCAGTTTCATGAGGTTAGTTGTTTTGAGTCCTAATTCTAAAAAGCTGCTAAGTGCCCTGTACAGCACATGATTGGAGAGGGTTATTCTTATGGGCAGGGCCCCGGAATCAGGCCTTGGCTGTGCCGCAGGCTTCCTGTGTATTCTTGGGCGGGTCACGTAACCCCTCTACGCCTCATGTTCTCATCTGTGAAATGGGCATGCCAGTAATTTCTGTCTCCCCTCTGTCCCCTGGGGCTATTCAGATTGGAAATGTTTTGCGGGAGGCACTTCCTTTCCTTGGCAATTGGAAAAGCTAAAACAAGAATTGTGAAAACGTTCATTCCCTTCGTAAAAACACATTATCACCCCAATTCCACTACCCCGCTGCAAATAGCACCCCAGACTCTCACCAGCCTGCCTGAGATCAGAACTGGGTCCGCTGCCTCAAGGTTTGTGAACGATGGTTCCCTCTTGAAGCGAGTGGGTGATAAAATCTCAGTTCAGCAAAGAGCAGCAATGCTGGACAAAATACGGTCCGCAGCCGGCATAATGTGGCTAAACCTAAAATATTTGCAAGGATTAATGGACGTGTGCAGCATGTTAAAGCTAATAATTAACTAGATGGGAAAATGGGATTTTGTACTTGGCTCCAGTCTTTTTACAGTGTAATGTAATTACTACCAAATGGAGAAATTCCTTTAATGCTTTGTGGTTTGTCTTCACAGTGTCCAGAAAAGATGAAAAGCAGCTGTT
This sequence comes from Terrapene triunguis, assembly GCF_002925995.2. Taxonomy (NCBI): domain Eukaryota; kingdom Metazoa; phylum Chordata; order Testudines; family Emydidae; genus Terrapene; species Terrapene triunguis. The sequence continues at coordinate 1,541,222 of NW_020664482.1, read as the reverse complement.
CATCCTCATTGCAGTAGTCTTAAGTTTTTTGACTGTCATCATAATATTTATATTAGCTGCACAGTGCAAGAAAAGGTAAGTGCTACGGCAACTCGTAAGCGACATACGTCTGTCTAGCCGTTTCAGATTGTGCAGTTAGAAATGAAATGAAGTAAAGTACAACTGATATAATGTCATATTCTGTCGCCACTGACAGTGACCTGAGAGCAGAACTTGAGCCTTAGACTGGCATTAAACAATATTTGTTTCACATGCTAGCAATGAATATTAAGTTTAATACAATATTAACAGTTACTGTTAACCAACACCGCTATTGTGCATAAACGCAGAGCTCTCCTTATCACACAAATGTCGAAATAAGAGTGACAGTTTTTGTGTCGGCTTCATGATATAAAACATATTAGAAAGGCCCAGGGAGTGAGCGGGTACATCTTCCTCCTAACTGTCAAGGTCAAATTCAGGTGATGTAAATTACACTTCTGATCAGATTTTTCTGTTACCCCAGTGTAATTCTCAACTGTTTCCATTCGTTCCAATGGAGTCACTCCCAACTTACACCAGTGTAACTAATGCCAGCATCTGTGCCCAAAGCCATGGGGGCAGATCTTCAACCCCAGGGTAAATTTGTCCAAGCTGTAGTGGAACTATGTCAGTTCACGTGCAGATGCTGCCCCACTCTTTTTATGCCAATATCGCTTAACCTGCATTGTTGGGTAGACATTTTCCCATATGAATGATTGCACAGAGGGAAGCAGGTCTGGTAAATTAATTACCCACATCCTAGTTACTTAATTAAATGTTCTTTGGGTCAGAAGTATCCCTTAGGATCTATATCAGGCAAATTACCCATGAACCCGATGTTTAGAATCACTCTTTCTCTATGACCACATAATCTCAAAGCACGTGGATAGTCTGTTGTTGTTTTTACTTATGCAGGTGTCAATGCAGAGGAAGAGTTAGCTATAGAAATATTGTCACTCTAATAAGAGTTGAATTGAAGCCTATTAAATAGATCAATTATTTGGATGTCCTGGATTTTATATATTACCTACCCGTTGATATTTCTGTTTTTTATTTGCCTTTTTATATTTTTAAGAACAAATGGAGAGAAAAATATATCACCTACATCTCTATATTTGGACTAATTCCTGAACAAAATGATTTCCAGAGATGCCCTGTGAGATGTCAGTGGAACTTACTGCTGCATTATGCACGTTATTGATGTCCATAATAAAGACCCAGGCCAACTTCAGGTTCCTGGCATTCTTGGCAAATTACACGCTCCAGTGGGATGCTAACGCTGCAAATGGGCTTGTTGTGCAGCTCGTGTCCAATAGATCATCCCAAGAACAGACATGAAACCTGAACTTCTTACGAGACTTTTCTACTTCCCCACCCACACTTAGTATGCTTCTGTAGTCCAACAACACGACGGTCAGAGAAGTTTATTGACTGATGCTGGAATAATTTTTTATGATAAAATAACGGGGCAAAAAAGGAGGCAGTGGAGACTGTGATGAATAATATCGACAGGTCTGCTGTGTGTGTTTATAAGCATGGGTGGAAACACTGTTAACATGATGGAAACTCAGTGGAAGATCAAGATTATACCCACCAGCCTAGGAAAGGTTGCTAGATGCTATCGTCCACAGTCAGCTGAGCGCCATACGGTATATTTCCCTGCTGGCTCCCTCGCTCCCTTCTTTCAGTCCACTGTTAGTTTTTAAACAGGGAACGTTATTTAACTGCATTTATTTAATCATGTCATCTACCATGCCACAGTTATTTGTGAAAGAGGAGACCTTGAAACAGTTTTTGGCAGGAAATGGCTGTGCTTACAAATACAGTGCATGGCAGATGGCTCATTGGAGGAACAAATCCCAAGGATACGCTGTCAAGTGCTGGAAGGGGATGTCCTGCAGGACTTGGACACGGAAAACACGGCTTTACAAAGCACCCAGAGGTGCCTAGATCTGAAAGACCCTTATGCAAAGGAATGCCCAGCAGAGGAAATGTATGACCAGCTTTAAACGAAGCCTGTGGAGTAAAAACAGCCCAGTGCTGATCATGGACAAATCACATTGCACCAATGCTCCTGGAGCTTGCTTTAGGCGTATTCTCACTTTCCACAACTCTCTCAGTGAACACGTGTCCTGGGAGGAGGGTTCAGAAGAAGGAGGGAACTCTCAGTGACTAGCTGATGCTTGGAAAGGTGAATTTCAAATCACCACAAACCTGAGTCCAACAGCTGCCTTCATCTGATCAGAAAATCGTAACGTCCTATGGGCAAAGGGCTGAACCTGCACCCTCACCCGGGGCATGGAAACTGTGTGTGGGTGGGGCTCAGAGACGGACGTGCAGCTGGGGGACAAAAGATGTTTTGAGTATGATTGGGCCTTTGTAACGCCGTGATTGGGCCTCGCTTACTAACAGAGAAGGGAGCAGTCCTGGACTTGACAATATAGCACAAGCACAGAAAAGGTGAACACAGGCGCAAGGCATGGGATGGAATCAGAAATAACTAAACGCTGGCCCTGAGCTGAGACTCTCAGTACCAATCCACCATGTCCCTTCATGCAGAAGTGTTTGGCTCGTGGATGTTTCTGAAATACACTGGCAAAGGGAGCAGTCCATATGAATGCTGTCGGGAATGTTTGTTTAAAAGCACACTGGCTCATTCTTTCTTTACTCTGATTTTCAAACGGCACACAGGCACTGGGGCATACTAAAAAAGTGCGTCAAACTGCCTGATGGATGTGTGCATCCGTGCACAGTTACTGCATGTCAGTCAGGTGTGTGTGCAGGCAAGGGGCCCGCTGGGTGCATAACCAATGACTTGCACTGCAATGCAATTAAATGTAAATGCAAAAAAAAAAAATGTAAATTAGGTGCAGGATTGCACGTGCAAATGGGAAATGTTTAATTTTCAATATGACATTTTGAGACAAATGACCAACTGCCACAACAAACAAACGTTGAGCCAGGCCAACTTCCCACCCTTGGTTCAGGAGCATCCTGAAGCATCTTACCCCAGCTGATGCAGCGATGAGCTGATATACCACCTCTTCTCAGGTAGCTGCAGCCCCCTCAGGACTCAGTGCCTCGTTCGTGTTCACAATTAGGAAAGTTGAAAGCCTCCCGTAAGTGGCGAGCTCTGTAAATAAAATAGCAGGCGTGACAGAGAGGCTGAAGTGGAGCGCCTGCCTGCTGCAGATGTGCAAAGCTGCTGCTGTCTGAGAAGCAGGTCAGCCTGGCCAGGGACTCCCCAAATTAAACCGTATTGCACGAAGACAAATGGCTCACGCCAGCGAGAGGCTGCTGGCAAGCTGCCCAGCGCTCTGCGCAGCTGAAAGGAGGTCAATGACCAGCGGTGTGCTGGGGGACAGATTAGTGTGGTTTGCGGTGTCAGCATGTAAGTTGCTGCTGTATGTGGGCTGGGGAGATGCAGGGGCCAATTTCTTTTCGCGACCCAGCATAAGTGGCTGGTATCAGATTACCTGCCTGGGCTTTCGTGCAGGTGTGGTGTGTGCTTGTGATCCCCTCATCACTCCCCCACACACTGTCATTGCAGCTGGCAATAAGCCATTACGAGCTGCTACAGTGGCTGGTTTGGTTAACCCAAAATAGCCCACACAGCCGCTATTATCTTAGTGCTCCGTCCTGTGAGTAATACTACACGCTAAACTAGGGGCCACATGCAGGGCCGGCTCCAGGGTTTTGGCCGCCCCAAGCAGCCAAAAAAAATTTTAAAAAAAGCCGCGATCGCGATCTGCGGCGGTAATTCGGCGGAAGGTCCTTCGCTCCCAGCCGGAGAGAGGGACCATCCGCCGAATTGCCGCCGAATCGCTGGACCTGCCGCCTCTTTCCGCAGTGGCCGCCCCAAGCACCTGCTTGCCAAGCTGGTGCCTGGAACCGGCCCTGGCCACAGTCCACACAGCTGTGGTACTTGAGTGTGGCAACCTATTCTCCCGTAGTCACCCAGTCTTGTCAGTGGCTGGCCTGCATGTTTTGGATAGTAATAAACATATTCACACTGACTCATCTCCAGGCCACGCAGATTCTTCCGAGACCTAGTGAGTAAGACACACATGGGATTATTTAAGTCTTGGGGAGGAAAAATGTATTCGAAGCATTTGGTAATGTTTATAATGGGCAGAAAAAAAGGCTGGGAATTACCATGGTCACACGAATGTTGATGTGACGTCCCAACACCCTGTAGACGGTTGGAGAGGGAAGAAGAAATTAACCGAAAGCACAGCTTGACTTCTGTGACAGTCACAAAAGAAATGACACGAATTAAACGTTGCTGCCACCTCGGTTACCTCACTCAGGCAAGTGTTACTGCAAAGTTTATTTTTTTAAAACGCTTATAAAACAGGCTAAGAAACTATGTAACTGGGGGACAGGGGTGAGGTGTGTTGGCTGCTTGGCCCAGTGGGTCAAGAAACATAACAGGACTTTGAGGCTCATTTCAAGTCCACTGCATCTGTCAGGTTGCTTAATGTTGTACCAGGGGCTGTACATTTACCTTGGACCATATTTATTTTTGATACGTGTATTAGTGCTTATTTCCTAAATTAATAAACTTTCTTGCCACAAAAATCAGTGGCCAAACACATCCAAACTTTATTGTTATTCCAGTAGGGGGGGAAAAGACCAGAATCAAAATAAGAATTTATTCCAAATGCACAAGTTGTCTCTACCCTGGTGATTAAAAGGTATTATTTTCAGATGTGCACTTCTACCTGAAGTACCTCACACACTCTAACAAACCCAAAGAGGGGGGAAAGGCCTGGTCTGGTGTAGTTCTGCAGACATGCGCCAACAGTTACTGAAGAATTGAAAGGCCTGAGTGAAAAGAAAAACTCAAAAGAACTCAGGGCGTGTCTGCTAGTGGAAAGCTGCATCGTGCCATTGGCTCTGATTTGCTCGGCAGCAGGGGCGGATCTGGGCCACTAGCCCTAGCATGTGGAGGGGGTAAAGCCTCCAGCCAGGTAGGCCTTATCCAGTGGGGTACAGGGAGAAAAAACTGAGCATAGGAAAAATCTCCTGAGAGAGAGGAAAAAAACCCCACCCCCATGTGCAGCTGGGCCCAATGGAAAGCACCATTGCTGGGAATGGAGGAAGCGCTGAAGCATCGCAGGTAGGGCTCACTCCTGCCTTGCCAGGGGAAGGGCTCTGCCCTCTTCAGCGACGCTATTCTAGAACAATGCTGCCGGTTCAGGGCAGGCCCGCCAGCCAGCGGGCGTGGTGTGACACTTTGTTCCTGCTCCATGATGGGGACCAAAAGCTATAAACATAGTTTGCTTTGATCCTGCACATTCTCACTATGACCCCGGGGCCTGATCCTTTTTTGCCAGAGAAAGGGCAGGGAGCAAGTCTCATCAGGCCGCCTCCAAAATCCAAGGATGCCCTGCAGTGCTAACGATCAGGTCACCAGCTTTGGCTGTAGGCTCACTGGAACAGACAGCCAAGTTTGAAAAGTTTGGCTGTAACGTCCACGACTTTTTTTTAAATAAACTGGACTTGCATTCAGTCTGGGCCTTACTTGTCTTTATAACAGCAACTCTGACAAACACAGAGAGCCATTTGCCCATTTCCCTCTGGGTTACAACAGCCAGCCAGCGCCGTAAAACTCAGCCGCAGTCAGGCTGCCGGTATAATCCTGGTGCACAAACATGGCAGCAGGCGCAAACTGCCAGTTTTCAGAGTCTCAGACCCTGTTTGCCTGTGAAGGCAGGAAGACGGCGCGCATCGCCAGCCGGCAGAGCGGCCGTTCCCTGCAAGAGACGCTGTGCCACTCTCGCGCTGCAAGAGCCCAGGTGCTGAATACCCTGTATGCCATCCTCCAAGGGGGGGGCAAGGTCAGGCCCAGCCAGGAAATCATCCAGTAACAAAAGGCAGGGTGTGGGGATGTCGGATGAGAGCACCGGTGGGGAGGCAGAACGCTCCCTCTGCCCTCCCTGCGGCAGGCGCCACTTTCTCTCCTCCGAGCTGGGCACTGTACCCTGCCGGGCTGGTCGGCAGCTGGCCGCGAGTTTGCTGCTGTTACAGGATGGAGCGTGGGCCAGGGGGCAGGAAGTCAGCAGAGATGGTCCCAATGCTCCCGCCTGCCCTAGGGGCTGTGAGTACTGGGGGGGAGGGAGGGATCACCTCCACACCTCCCATACAAGTGCTGCTAACCTCTGTGATAACAGTGCTACGGCTGCTACACTGCCTCCGTCACGCCCAAACTGCCATTCACCACCCCCGAGGCTGCTCCGCACGCCAGTGTCTAATCCTGGGGTGAAATGCCCCAAGTTGGGGTGATCCCCACCCCCAGCCTCCTTGCAGGCAACAGAACTAACCATATTGATGGGCGCAGGGATTGAGTTCGCCGCTGCCCGGCCCTGCACTAGTGGCCCTGTACAGCAGCAGCCCGGCACTGGCTGGAGACACCGGTGTGGCCCCAGACATACTACTCGCATCCCAGGTGGCCCCGGGGGGTAGCTGTGCTGAATGCAGCCATCGCGCGCCTCCGCCTTGTCCCCCCGCCGGGCAGCCTCAGGGAGCCTGGCACAGAACGAGTTTCGCCCACGTGAGCCAGGCGGGTTAGCTTTAGGCTCCCAGCAGGCCAGGGTGGGGCTGAGTGTGGTTGCGAGGGGCCAGTGTGGGACTGTCATTAACCAGGCATTGTGCGTTTGCGCCCAGCGGCTGTGTGCCTTGCAGTACAGGGTGAAGGGCACACTCAGTCACCTCTGTCTAAAAGGCTCACGGCTGCCCCTACAAAGAACAGGCTCATAACCTGGGTTTCTGATGCCACTCAGCCCTTTGTGTAACACCCTAAACACGTTTCACGTGCACTGCCCCAGTAGTACCTGGCCGGCCGAGTTACTTATCAGTGATGGCCATTACCCGCCCCCAGGCAGGTAGGGAGGCGTGTGGTCTTGACCAGGGAGGAGACAGGAATATGCAGCGCTGGAGAAAACAGACCTGCTGGTCAGCTGGGCGGGTGCGTGGGTCAGAGGGGGCTGAGCCGGCGGGGCAGAGCTCTGGGCTTGAACTAGGGTGGCCAGGTGTTCGACCAGAACGTCTGATTGGGAAGAGACCCTGGTGCTGTTACCTCTGCCACTGTGGGGGGGGGGGGGGGGGGGCGGCTGGGGGGGGGGCCGGGGGGGGCAGCTCCCTGGCCCCAGGCTGCAAAGACAAGACCAGTGCCATTGGGGGAGGGGGAGGGGGGAACCTATCTGAACCCCCCCACACACACTGTACCTCAATCTACCCACTTGTCCCTTTGCCCCAGGGACCCACGTCTTCCCTGCTGTGGCTTGCTTTCCCCAGCCCCTTGCTCCAGGGACCCCCCCTCCCCACCGTGCCCCGATTTCCCCCCCCCAGTCCCCCGCCCCGGGGGGGCGGACCCGCCCGTCCCCCCCCCCCCGCTGTGCCCCAATTGGGCCGCCAGGCAGGTGCCACATCAGCCCCTCCCTGCCCGGCTCTGCAGGCGGCCAGTGAGACCTGGGAGGCTGAGGGAGCGAGCGGGCGGGCTTTCTGAGTGTGTTCTCGCTGGCCCCAGTCACCCATTCGCTTCCACTCTCCAGCCGGACAGTGGCTTGGCCTCATCTTCCATAGGCCTCCCCCCACCCCCGTCCCAGCCAGGCTCCTTCAGCTTCTGCCTGGTCCCCCCAGCTGGATTCCCGGGCCGCCCGCCTCGCCTCGGCAGGCACGGTGCGGGCACAGCCAGCTGCTGCGGGTGCACGCACCCCTCCCTGGGCTGCCAGTATGACGAGCACTTTCTAGCATGGCCCCAGGCCAGCAGTCCCCCCGGCGCCGCACAGCGCTGTGTGCTTGGCCTGAATTGCTCTGCTGCCCGGGTGGCTTTGCCCAGGAAACAGTGGGAAGCGGGGACAGCCACCTTCCTACGGGAGTCCCCAAATTGCATTAACCTCATTTGAAAGAGCCATTCCTCTACGTTATGGCTCGGGAGGGGCGGGGAGGGGGGTCGTCTAGTGCCTGGCACAGTAATTCTGGAACGGGCATGGCCACTAACCTTACACATTTGGAAAGTGTTGATATTTATACTTGGCACGGTTGCACCTAAGGACCCCGGTAATAGTAAAACTGATCAGCACTAAAATAATGGTTAGCTAGTAAACCGCCCAACGCCTTTGGGTAGTCGGTAAATACAGTGTTACTTGGCCCAGTTTTCATGTAGGGAAACTGAGTCACAGGGAGGGCGCTGGTGCGGGCTGAGTCACAGCACAAGATCGGGGCAGAGCTGGTAGCCCCGACTCGCAGGGCCCTGTGACACGTGTGTTTTCAGTGAAGGGGAAATAATTGTGAGCTGAATGTCAGGGGCCTCGGTAATGGAACCTCCCCTGCCCAACATCTTTCCCCCAAGGTGCCGCCTCTCCCCCCTCCAGCACCACCCTAACCCCCATCCATTCTCTTCTCCTCTCCCACTCACTCACTAGTCTTCCCCTCTCCGCTGCCCCGCCCTGTTGCCTGGGTCGGCGGGACTCTCCTGCGGGAGTCTGTCTGGGAGCTGCAGCTGCCCCAGGCGGGTAGGAGGCAGCCCCGGCTGAGTAGGGGCTGGTGCCGGTGATGACCCAGCACCTCCCCTGCCTGCAGTAACTGTCCCGTGGGTGTCAGGTCAATAGATCTCACCAGATACTCTCAGGTCCCCTTTTCGACTGGACTTTCCAGTCGAAAACCAGGCACCTGGCCACCCTAAAGGGGCCGACAGTTCCAGCACGCTCTCCCGCTCCACAGACACAAGGCCAGTGACCACCAGCCATTCAGCCTGCAGGGGTCTAACTGCCAAACAATGGCGATATGATGCAGAGCTGAAGGACACTTTTCCTAATGTGTGGAGAGCTTGGAGGATTCTGCTCACAGGCGCGAGTGGTGAGTGCAGCTTTTCAAAGCTCAGGATCATTATCTGCAATCAACGATGGCTGATGAGCGACTGACATCGCTTGGGATTGGCCAGTCTTTGGATCTCTCTGATTCTCTGCTTCAGTTCACAGGGGCGAAGGTGAGAAAAGCGATGTTTTGAACTAAAGGACGAGGGTTTGCATTCTAAGGCTGGCACCTACCGTAACGCTGTTTAATACTGGTCCGCCCAATGTTGGTGCACAGTTCAATTTCGTGATGTTAGCACATTTCAGTTATTCTTAAAATTAAAAAGTTTCTATAAGCTTAGAGGTAACAATTTTTTATTTGCTTACATATGGCATGAATAAATACAGATTTACAGACCCTAGCATGCAAATTTATGGTCTTATATAACAGGGATAAGTCATGCATGAAAATTGTGCATCAATGTCATGAAATGGGCTACAAAAGCAACAACAAATAAGGTATTTAAATGGTTAACAAATGGGGGAAGGGGCACCAAAGACGCTCCTCTTGGGGTGCCCTTTGGTTTAGGGCTGGGCCTGGCTGCAGGCCTTGCAAGAGAATGTAAACTGGACCTATTCTGAAGGGCAAAGCCAGTCTCCCTTAGCTCGTAACGCGATGTAAGATCAGAGCAGTCGAGCGATGCATGTCTGCTGCTTGTTGTTTTAACATCATTTCCCCTACTGGTTCGTGCCATTTGCGAATACCCCTGCTTGTTCTGAGGTGATTTGCAGCGCCCCAGAAGGGGTCAGAGCTGCGTGCTATAAAGCAGCTGGCACAGATGGGGTGTTGTATCCAGCTCCCGGGCTAGGAGGGGGAGAAGTGCGAGATTCCACCCCACGACTGGTATGGGCAGGAGGCCTGACACCTGAGGGGATGCACAGAGACCAGCAGCACTGTGACCCTGGAACCTGCAGCATGTAAACTCAGTTTACCAAACAGAATAAAGTCAGCAAAATTATTGTGTCCCGTGGCAGGCAACCAAAACCCATGCCAGCAAAATACCTCCCCGCTCCTCCAACTTTAGCCATGAAAGTAAACCCAGGTGGCTGCTCTTTAAGTGAGTCTGAGCTCAGCGACAATGCTTTCAGCATGGAGCAAACGCCACTAAGCGCCGTATCCATTGTAGTAACTCTTGGCAAAAGCACAGGCTGGGACTCTGTCTTTCATCAGCCCATGTTTGTTGGTCGTGTTGACATTCACCCGTCTGAACCTCTCACTGTGCTTGTTTTTTTCCTTACTTGGATTGATAAAGTCTTTACAACATTAAAACACAACCCACAAGAAATGATTGTTCCTGAAGGACTGTCCCTGGACAGCATCAATGCTTGTCAAATACTTGAAAACAAGACTCTGCACTTGCTGCAGGGGAATGAAAAATCAATAAGGGTGTCTGTCATTGCCTAACAGCATTTGATGCGGTAAGTAACAAAGCAGACGGGGCAAAGGTCAGTTACACTAACGGCACCTGACTGCAGGGATGAAAAGCACCTGGACAGACTTCACTGCATCGAACCCCGTGGACAAGCGCTGATTTCTCACCAAAAGCAACAACAGACTGATAGAAGAGAACATACCTTTCATTCGATCCTTTTCAGTCCTCGGTGACTTCCTTTGTCCTGGCTGAGTCACCCTGGGCCCCCAGCTAATCACTTTACAGTGGGTTGAGGAGTAGAGCCTGAGCAATGAGAAAAATGACATTGAAACAAGTCAGCTCCGGTCAGGAACAGGCGTTTCACTCCGGTGGTGAGGTGAGGGAGGGAATGAAAAAGGCGGCCAGACGGTTCTATTGTAGACCGCGATGGAGTTGTTGGCTGGGTAAAGGGAGCTCATATAGGAGCTAAACCGTCATGACCACTGGGTGTCAGCATTTGTACTTGAATCCAAATGATCAGAATAAAGCAGATCTACAGTAATTCTACAAGGCCAGAATTTGGTATTTAGTGCTCTGAAGTTAAATGGAGGCAGATTTTCTGCTGCAGCTGAGGTCTGCTCACTAAGGGCTCCCCGGCTTCTTGATTCTCTGCCCCAAACCTGCTCCTGGCATGGACCAGAGCCGCTAAATCCCTGCCCCCCGCCAAGGTTGGGATGCGGCGGCTGCAGGGGTGGGTGTAGGGGTGTTCACTGCATCACATGTGCACCTGCGGGAGAGCGGGCCAGACGGTATTTCAGTGCTTTGCAGTGCTGAGTGGACCTGACTTGCATGTGATGGATGAAGGATTGTTATTTATCAATGGCTTCTGGCGAGGCATGTGACCAGTTTCTAGTTTGTGGCCACATATAAACAAAGGCAGCTTCAAGCAAGCGGGGGTAGTGGGGAGCGTCTCCCATGGACGCCTCTATGCCCGAGTCAATGGGAGCGGAACAGTGGTGTAAGTGACACCCAGGGAAGGACTCAGCTCAGGCTGGTGCAAATCTGGAGTAACTCCATTACAGTCAATGGAGCCACACCAGGTCTATAGTTACACCCTGGTTTAGGTGAGACGGTAAGTGGCAAAGCGTGCCTTGCACCCCTCTGGCATTCAGCGTGTGGGTCACACGCTGGGGCTGCTGCAGGGGGAGTGTAAGGAAATACAACTAAGGAAGCAGTAAGTGAAAGCAGCTCCCCCCCCCCACACACACTCTTCAGCTTATGCCTGCACCATCCCCAACGGGCCCGAGGGCCAACTTCACCCCTGGGGGAAAACTCTCATTGACGGAACAATTGCGTTCATATCTGACTCTCAGCTCCTGCTCCAGGCACGCAAGGCCCCAGAGAACGGGCCAGGTACAGGGCAGGACAGATAGCTCAGGGGTGGGACAGATAGCTCAGTGGTTTGGCCTGCTAAACCCAGGGTTGTGAGTTCAATCCTTGAGGGGGCCACTTAGGGATCTGGGGCAAAAGTCAGTACTTGGTCCTGCTAGTGAAGGCAGGGGGCTGGACTCGACTCAATGACCATTCAGGGTCCTTTCCAGTTCTGAGATAGGTCTCTCTCTCTCTCTCTCTCTCTCTCTATATATATACACTCCTCATCTAAAAAAAGATATACTGGCACTAGAAAAGGTTCAGAAAAGGGCAACTAAAATGATTAGGGGTTTGGAACGGGTCCCATATAAGGAGAGATTAAAGAGGCTAGGACTCTTCAGCTTGGAAAAGAGGAGACTAAGGGGGGATATGATAGAGGTATATAAAATCATGAGTGATGTGGATAAGGAAAAGTTATTTACTTATTCCCATAATACAGGAACTAGAGGTCACCAAATGAAATTAATAGGCAGCAGGTTTAAAACAAATACAAGGAAGTTCTTCTTCACGCAGCGCACAGTCAACTTGTGGAACTCCTTACCTGAGGAGGTTGTGAAGGCTAGGACTATAACAGCGTTTAAAAGAGAACTGGATAAATTCATGGTGGTTAAGTCCATTAATGGCTATTCCCCAGGATGGGTAAGGAATGGTGTCCCTAGCCTCTGTTTGTCAGAGGATGCAGATGGATGGCAGAAGAGAGATCACTTGATCATTGCCTGTTAGGTTCACTCCCTCGGGGGCACCTGGCATTGGTCACTGTCGGTAGACAGGATACTGGGCTAGATGGACCTTTGGTCTGACCCGATACGGCCGTTCTTATGTATGTTCTCCTGGTGCCGGGCTGAGTACCGCTGACTGAATGGCAGGTGGTGACGCGTCTCTTCTTTAAGAGACAGCCCAGAGATAATGCTGAAGGCCTCCTAAAACCACGTGACACTATGCCAACCTTCAGCACCGACCTGGTCCATTGTCAAACAAGCACCTTTGTGCTTTGGCCCCCGCTGCGCCCCATAAATGGACTCCTCAGCCTTCTTCAAATCCCACCTCAAAGCTCTCTTGTGCAGTGATGCCGACAAAAAACGTGATTAGGGTGCTGGGATGCTGAGCCCATGTGTGTGCTGCCGCCCAGTGTTGTTTCATTGGTTCCTTGTGCCCCCCACCCCTCCTGTTCGCCTGTACCCATCGGTTGTCTCTTGGCTTATGCTCAGATTCTAAGCTCTCTGGGGCAGGGGGCTCTCTCTTTGTTCGGTATTTGTACAGCGCCTAGCGCAACGGGCCCCTGGGCCCTGATTGGGGCTTAGGGGCTATGGTAATATAAATAATAATGGCCAGGGTAGCTGCTGCTGCTGCTAGGATACTCTCCCACGGCAGCTGAAGAGGATGAAATATACAGTTATTTCCGCAGCTGCCACAGAGCTGATTTACACAAGCACTTGCACTGAACTAACAAATGGTGTGAACCAAAACCAGTGTAGTCCTTTCTGCGTGAGGCTCTGTGTTCCCAACCTGCGCTGAATCAGCGTTAGCCGCTTCCGTCCCAAAGGAAGGATTTCCACCCCCAGGTCCGCACTGCTGTCACTGACTCAGGTTTAGACCCCTTTAGTCCTGCTGCTGCTCTCTCTGTGCTTGCAAGGAAAAATTAATGAATCTAATAAGGCAGCTTTGACGTCCAGTTGGAGGCTCCTCAGAAGAGCATGGAGTCACATTTATTGTCTGGTTAAAGCTGGCAGAACAGGGGCGACTCGGAGTTCGACTAATGCTGTAAAAACCATGATCTGTTTGCCAAATTCCCCTTACAGTAGATTGGAAGCTCTTCAGGGCAGGGACCGTGTCTCCCTCTAGGTTTGCACAGTGCCCTCCACAATAGGGTCCTGATCCTGATTTGGGAGCTACCATGATTTCTATCCTAAGAGGATAGAAATCGGCGCAGCTCCTTTGACTTCACTGGAGGGACTCCAGTTTACACCTGTGGAGGAGCGGGACCGTACCAAGTCATAACACCAGTGCAATTGAATAGTTTTGTGGGACCAAAACTGTTTCCATCACTGAACAGCAGAGCCTATTTGGGAGAAGACTATGAAGCAAGCGCCTTTGTGTATATATAAAACTCTGATGGTCTCAGGCAGATCTCACGCACACATTGCTTAGCGCAGGGGTCTCAAACTCCCAGCCCGCGGGCCAGCTGCGACCCAAGAACCTCCCCAATGAGGTCCATGGGGCTGCAGCAGTTTTGGGGCTGGGTCTCTCCCTTGGCCCCATCTGCCGCCCCCAGGCAATTTACAATGGCCCGGGGCCCTGCCCACCACTGGCAGTGCAGGGGAGCTGAGCGGCGTCTGCCTGCTCACCCACCGTGTCTGCCAGGCCCTCCCTGTGGCCCCGGGCCGGGCTGGGGGGCCTCCACGCGCTGCCCCCACCCTGAGCGCCCCTGCGGCCAATGGGACGCTGCGGGGGCGGTGCCTGGGGGCAGCAGCATGTGGAGGCCCCCGGCCTGCCCTGCCTTGGAGCTCCAGGTAAGCACTATACCCCCCAACCCCCCCCCCGAGCCCGCCCCCCCCCCCCCCCCCCCGAGCCTGCACCCCCACCCTCTCCTCCTGCACTCCAACCCCCTGCCCCAGCCAGAGCCTGCACCCAGCACCCAAACTCCCTCCCAGAGCCTGCACCCCAAGCCCCTACCCCAGACCTCCTCCTCCACCCAAACTCCCTCTCCGAGCCTTAGGCAGGTGGGGGGGGGGCGGAGTTTGGGGGGGGCGGGTTCTGGGCAGCATGAGTGACATTATTGGCCCACTGGTGGGATTTGAGGACTGGCACTGGCCCTAAAGTAAATTGAGTTTGAGACCCTTGGCTTAGAGGCAAACAGACACATTGGATTCACGCCCCTAACAAATACAGCACCAGGCAACAGTTTGCAAATGAGCTGTTTGAATGGTGGAAATTGCTCTGCAAACGGCATGTGTCAGACTCACCCTATGAACATGCAGAGAAAGAAAACAACCGGGTGTGGAACAACGACCACCAAAAGCTTTATACCAAAATCAATATTAATTTTCTTGCCTTTCCAGGTGCTGGTCTCCTGTTGGGGCTAATGTTGTTCAGGCATGACATAGAATTATTGCTCAAGGGATCCAACCACTAAATAAACCTCTACTTTAACAGGTGTTATGCCAGAGACATTTCAAAAGGTAAAGCAATTAATAAATCCTAGGCAGAGGCAGTGGCACAGACATTTCTCCTTCTGTCAGCGCCATTCAGCTGGAAAAAGCTGTTTGGACTGGCTTTTGCACCCATGTAAGTGATATCAGATACGGGCCCTGAGCATGAACAAGCAAAACTGCCTCGTTCTAACTTACGTTGGGAAGCTTTGAATGAAAAGGTGTCTTGTTTCCTTCTGCCGTTGCTCTTCACTTGCCTGTCAAGTCACTCTGCCCCTGTGGTGGTGGCTTCACCACTGCAACGTGATCCCCCCGCTAGTGTGGGCTGCCGATCCTCAGTTGTACAACACCTTTAACAGCTCTTCCATTCTCCGTCTTGACCAAACCACCGTGTGACTGCCAGCGCAATGTGTCGGAGAAGGAAGTGACTCCAAAAGAAACAAGCTTCCAGCCTTCTCCATCCCCCCTCCACCACGGTCTCCTGTGTGCTCGCTGTCTGGACCTTGACATCCTACTTGTCCTCACTAAGCTAATCTATTGTGGCCACTTTTTCTGACACTGGTGTCCTGCTCTACCTCATCTGCTGAGCAGTGGCAGATTTCCAGGGTTTTGCAGGCCAGCTTTCGAGTGGAGAAGAAATCAGTGATCTGTGTATATTCTAAGTGTAATTGGTTTATTTGCCCATGTACACCAGTCCTGAAATGAGATGATCAAATAGCATGCAGGCAATCCCTACTTCCAGCAATCTCAGCCCAGCACTAATGATCTGATGGTGCACCAAGTAGTGATTCTAGCACAGAGCAAACCTTCCTGCTGCTTTCAGTTGCTTCGACTACAGCAAATCTTGCAATCAAACCTCCAATAACACAAGCAGTTCTTCAACGACTAACAACTTGCTTACCTGCTAAGAAAAAGAACGTGGACGACTATGTATAACAGTGGCACCTGTGGCACCTTTAAGACTAACAGAAGTATTGGGGGCATAAGCTTTCGTGGGTAAGAACCTCACTTCTTCAGATGACTTGCATCTGAAGAAGTGAGGTTCTTACCCACGAAAGCTTATTCCCCCAATACTTCTGTTAGTCTTAAAGGTGCCACAGGACCCTCTGTTGCTTTTTACAGACTCAGACTAACACGGCTACCCCTCTGATAAGTGGCACCTGGTGACACCCGCCATAACCCTATTTTAAGTTTTCCAAAGTGCCCATCAACCTAATATCACAATACTAATTTCCCCATCCGTAAAGGTCCATCATTCACTAGCATTGCCCCTGTACCTCTTTCTGATGACGCCACATCTGTTGAAATCCCCAACTATGCTTTTATCTTCTGTCACCTTTACTCCTCTCCCATCGTTGTCCTTTCCACGATATATGCGAAAAGATGCTTTTCCTCTGCTCTCATGTAACAACCACAATCAACTCCATTGTCAGACATCTCTACTGGAGCCCCATTCATTTCAGGATCGGGTTCAAAATGATTTTAGACTTTCTCCGGCTCATCTATTGATTGTCTCGCTCTTTACTGCCCTCTCCCATTTCCCCTCCCACTCAGCCGCAGCCGTCTCCTTTCTGTTCCTCCCCACAACTGTGCCAGTGCTGGGCTGAGCACCGTCTCTGGCCACCTCCGTGAACTTTCCTGGCTCTCTCTGCAACACAACCATCTCTTTTTATCACATTCCCTTTCGCTCTTGTCCATGCCGCTTGTCTCCTCTCTTTGCAGTGGAACACTTTCCCTGTGTGCAGCAGACACGGTTTAGACATCTCTGTTTGCTGTCGTTTGCTGCAGTGTCACTCTGGGATTTAATCTTGTGAAGCATTGGCAGATGCATTGTGTGTGAAAGAAGCTAGACCCAGTAGTTCTGCAGGCCTGGGTGGAACAGCAGCCGCCGAGAGGCCACCCTTCCCCTGTATGCCACAATGCCACCGTTGAGATCAGATGAGTGCGTGAGCTGGAGATCTCTCAGCATAAACAGGACAGGGTTGCTGGGCAGGCATTCGTTGGGAGGGACCCTGCCTTGGGCCACCACAGCCTGGATTTGTCATCCTCCAGGAAGGCTGCGTTCCCCGGGTTTTGGGGCGTGCTGAGGGATTCTGGGGCGTGTTTCAGGGCAGCGTTTTTTATATTATTATATACTGTGTACTTCAGTTTCCAGGATGGGCTCATCGGGTGAGATTTTCAGAAGTGCCTAAGAGAATTAGGCATCTCAGTAGGAGATGGCACATAACTCTAATGGTGCTGTTGGAGATTCCACCCCAGCGTGGGCCAGGCCAGGTGGCTGGAGGGATTCATTTGAAAGGCAAAATAAAAATATAAAATAAAAACAGCTTGAGATAATTTCATTTCATCTCCCCCAGACACAGTTACACGTATTTAAAGAACTAACACAACAGAATGTACTTTACTGGAATTCACACAAGGAAAGGGCAAACTAGAATAATAATTAGCAACGCAGTTTCCTAGAGAAAGGTTTAGGTTTCAAGGTTAAAATCTATAAACAGGCCAATCCTTCACCACCTCCATAAATAGCTTAGAGTCACTCTATGAGCATTAAAGACCAATTTATCTGCCTTGAACTGGAGAGCAAGGACCTGATGCCAGATAAACATATAAAACATTGAAAGCCTGGGTAAAAGCGTCTTCATTATATGTATCTACTTTTACCAGCATCAGTCCGCTTCTAGAGAGCTGACATCATGTGCCTGGCTAGAGAGTCTTGCCGGCATTTCAAGGATGCGTTCTCTGCTGCTCTACCTTTCTTCAGAAATATTAAGGCCTTGCATCTGCCCTTGGATACACAGCCCCCAAATCATCTCGCGCTGAGTGACTGTGACACATGAATGCTACTGTCAGTCACAACAAAGGCACCTAGCCCGCCTAGTAAAGAGGCGCCAATCACTTAGTTTTCTTCAGGAGTTGGCTCAGTGCAAATGAACAAGGAGAAGGTTTTGGGGTCCATTGGTCCCAGTCCTGCCCTTGGCTCCAGGCAGCCCCTTGCATCCAGGCAGCGTCCCATTGAAGTCAATGCAAGTCCACTTACGGAGCTCTGACTGCAGACTTGAAGTGCATTTACATTGTTAAAAGGTTGCTATTTAATGCATTTGTTCTGTTGCATTTGTTTTTAGTCTTTTGAATAGGGCCTTAGGCACTTTTGCAGCGGCTAAAGGACATACATGAATACAGTAATTATATTATCATTACAATCACTTGGATGCTGTGATAATGGGGGTCACACAAAGCCCCAAGAGAGATTAAATAGGATAAACCAGTTGTTTAACCAGCCTCCTGCCAGCTCTCTCTTTCTGGCAGTTCATGTTTACACCCATCTGGTTTGTCCTTTCATAGTCCTCAGCTGTTCTTCTGCACATGCATCCACCGGCTTTGCTAACGACAGCCTTACTGGTGTAACAGAGTGAAGAATCAGGGGCTGTATCATTACCTGGATGTAGACCAACACAGTCCAGTGCACCTAATACTCATTTTGGGGTTACACCCATTAATAACTCAATTTTCAAGAATGCACTGGAGAAAGAAGGGGCCACATCCAGCAGTGAGGTAAATGGTGGTGTATATTACACCTACGGCAGAGCAGATTTAGATTAAATCTCAGGAAAAACCTCCTAGCTGTAAGGCCAGTAGGACAATGGAACAGACGCCTCGGGAGGTTGTGGAAGCTCCTTCACTGGAGGTTTTCAAAAGGAGGCTGGACAGAGCCATCTGTCTTGGATGGTTCAGACACAACAAATCTTGCATCTTGGCAGACTAGATGACCCTTGTGGTCCCTTCTAACCCTGTGGCTCTATGATTCTGTATTACGTGGCAGGTGAATGTTTGTCATAAAACAGATGTTTGAGTTCCAGGTTTTCTCAGAAGCCATTTTATGGCCTCCAGATTGTACTGATCTCATGGATAGACTATGCGTCCCCAAGACAGATGGCCAGAGATCTTTCTGCTCTGAATTGACACTTCCCTTCTCCCTAGGAAACACTGTGATGTGTGACAAAATGTGCGACAAGGAGAAACATGCAGGAGATATGGCTACACATTCCCAACAAAATGCTTCAACGGAGCTCGCTCTCCCTGAGCTGGTGCTGGTGCCTTTGATTAAAATCTTAGTTGCCTATGAATGGAACCTTTAACAACCCTCCGATTTTGCTAGGTGTTAGATTCTCCAGTAAGAAGTGGCGTTAAATATTTAAGTAGAGAAATCTGAACACAAATGTAAAATACTTCTGTAAAGTAAACAAACAAATCCAAACCAGGAATTATTCTAACAGGAGTCAGGTGACAGATTGCCTTCAGAAAAACAGTTTAAATAGTTCAAAACATCCACAAAGAGGTTCTCTAAAAGCCAATTGAATAATTAGGCTGTATTTCACTCAAATAGTAATCCAGTTTAGCTGTGACCTAATTACCATTTGACACAGAGGAAGGTTCAGAACAGCCGATTTAATTTACTCCTCTGTGATATTATGTGATTGCTCCGTTTGATAGCATTCCCTTCCTCACGATCCCTAATGAAAATACGTGTCTGTAGGCCAGCCGCCCCATGTTCCGGCCGTAGCAAAACAGCAGACATTGTCCCATTAACTTACTGATAAAGTTTGATTTAAATACCAGGAGCGCTTTATGTACTTGGAAAAGGGAAGCTACGCACCATCCATAGGAGAGGAAATGACTCACCCGTTACTGCTCTTCATTTCAATCCCCCCAAATTTCTCTTCGCTCCGTTGCACACAGTAACTTTTCACCATCATCACCAGCCCAGAGCAATTAGAGTTTCTGCAATCCTGTCACCAGACACCTGCCTGCTTCTTTACGCACCTACAGTCCTTTGAAAAGCTGGCCCTAGGTGTCTCGCCATTTGTAACTGTTTTACCATTGAAGATTTTGGTTCTTTGAGAAGGCCGCACCGCAGCAGCATTCAGCAGAATGGCACAATCACTGCTGTGCCCGACTGCTGTAAGGAAATGAATTAAAACAGTTTCTAGCCTGGTCACTACAGCAGCGCAGTAAGACACCAGTGACCGCGGCGAGCTCTCGACGTGCTGCCTGCACTCGGAACGTGACACGTTGCTAACAGTGGGTGCAGTCAGACACAGTTGAACTGCCATGTGGAGACAAGGGCAAACCCGGTCCCGTTCAGCCCACTTGCAGAATCCAGCGTTGCTTTGGAAATGGCCAGTGGGGCGAGTGTGAAACCGGCCAGGGAACCATACTCACTAATAATAGACGGAGTCAAGCATTACTGTAATGTCACCCTTTAATAGCAATTATGGCCTTCGCAAGGAACGTGTGTTTACATGACTTGTAATATTTCTCCGGGCGCCTTCTGGCAGCTCTCTAGAGCTACCTGGAGCCCCAGTTCCATGGGCGTTTTAACTAGTGACTTCAGAGGGACCCAGGGCAGGGCATAAGTCAGCAGGTGACATAACAATGTTGTTTCCACCATCCCAAGGAGGCAAAGTTTTCCAGGACAGTAGGTGCAGCATGATGTTCGTGCTCAGAACACGGGTGTCTAATCTGTGCACGTCCCTGGTTGTGCTACAGCACCCATCTCCTCCACCGTCACACGCAATCGCTCATCTGAGGCCCCTGCTCAGCCCAGTCAAAGCCATCAGGTGATCCCTGTGCAGCCAATAGGAAGTGATGCAGCTATTGATGGGGTGACATCTGTCAGAAGGAGAAAACCACCCCAGATACCGAGTGCGGGCTTCCGTGTGGCTGAAAACATCGTAATACTTCAAAGTGTCAATCATGACCTCAGAATCAGCATCGTAGGACTGGAAGGGACCTCGAGAGGTCATCTAGTCCAGTCCCCTGCCCTCATGGCAGGACTAATTATTATCTAGACCATCCCTGGCGGGTGTTTGTCTAGCCTGCTCTTAAAAATCTCCAGTGATGGAGATTCCACAACCTCCCTGGGCAATTTATTCCAGTGTTTAACCACCCTGACAGTTAGAAAGTTTTTCCTAATGTCCAACCTAAATCTCCCTCGCTGCAATTTAAGCCCATTGCTTCTTGTCCTAGCCTCAGAGGTTAAGAAGAACAATTTTTCTCTCTCCTCCTTGTTACAACCTTTTATGTACTTGAAAACTGTTATCATGTCCCCTCTCAGTCTTCTCTTCTTCAGACTAAACAAACCCAGTTTTTTCAATCTTCCCTCATAGGTCATGTTTTCTAGACCTTGAATCATTTTTGTTGCTTCTCTCTGGACTTTCTCCAATTTGTCCACATGCTTCCTGAAATGTGGCGCCCAGAACTGGACACACTACTCCAGTTCAGGCCTATTCAGTGCAGAGTAGAGCAGAAGAATTATGGCTCATGTCTTGCTTACAACACTCCTGCTAATACATCCCAGAATGACGTT